>NW_026250415.1:600000-932696 GCF_024521635.1 Tricharina praecox
TCAAGCGCAAGGAGACCATATACAAGTATATGTACACCCACTGCGAGACCAGCGAGGAGAAGATCACCTATGCCAAGGTGCTCGCAGAGCTTTACATCCAGCTCAAGAGGACGGAAGAGGCTCTCACGATCTACCACGAGATACGGAAGGTGTGCATCGAAGTCTATGGCGAGCTTCACGAGGAGACGACCACCATGACCAGATGTCTCACTAAAGTCCTCGAAGTTCTCGAGAAGCATGAGGAGTGCATCACCATCACCCGCAAGCTTTTGGAGACCTGCGAGAAGACCACCGAGGTGTGGGAGGAAAAGCGCATCACCACCACCATCACCATGGTCGAAGTCTACGAGAAGCAGAAGGAGATCAAGAAGGCTGAAGAGCTTTTGATCAGTCTTTGCCGAAGCATCACCGAGGTCTGCAGAACCAGCCACGAGGAACATTACCATGAGGCAAAAATCAAGATCACGCTCGAGTATGTCCGGTTCTTGGAGCGCTGCTCCAGAGACAAGGAGGCCGAGAAGATCTTGATCGAGTTGTGGAACGAGTTCAAAGGCCAGCTGAACGAGAATGACTGCAACCATGGCCATGGCTTGCTCATCCAGATCCGGATCATCGGCGACGAGTTGAAGAAGTGGAAGATTGTGGCGGTCGCCGAGTCCGTGTTCTCTTCTCTGTGGGGATTCTACAAGAGAACGAGCAGAACCACAAGTAAGGAGGCCACCTCTATCGCGATCAAGCTTTCCGAGGTTCTCAACATCAAGCAAGAAACCCATAGCGAGGAGACCATCTTGAAAGAAATTTTCAAGACCACCTCCACCAAGACCACGGTTGACATCACCGTCATTAAGACGTGTACGAAACTCAGCGCTTTCTACGAGCGAGAGGAGCGGTGGGCGGAGGCCATTAGTGTCTGCACCAAGTCCCTGGTCAAGATCTGGTCATCCCTCATCAGTTTCATCGAGAGCAGGTCGGGCATCTGCGCTCTGCCGGCGGAGTATTTCGAGGAGGCGATCATGATTGCACGGCGCCTCGCCATCTGCTATTTCAAAGCTGGCCACATTCACAATGCTGAGAGCGTCTACATCTACATCTTCAGCGCCTGCAGGTCTTCTCTGCAGGTCCACGACGAGTACATCCTTTCTACGGCGGAGTTTCTGGTCACCTTTTACGAGTCGATAGGCAAGATTGATCAGGCCCTCAAGATGTACCAAGAGCTGTATGAGGAGTACCAGGAAGTCCTTGGGTGCTCCCACACGCTCACGGTCAAGATCACCTACAAGCTTGCGCACTTCTGCACGCAGCATCAGCCCCGAAAGGCCGAGCAATATTACTTGGTCATTGTCACTTCCCTCGGTCACCGTACAGAGATTCTCGAGACGACATCCATCGAAGCCGTTCTCGTTCTCTGCCGGATCTACGAGACCGACAAGAAGTACAGCGATGCGCTCAAGTACTACCGCAAGCTCTGGCTGACCTTCTGCCGCCGCGGAGAAGACTGCGGGATGAGCACCGAGACCGTGCTGAACATCTACCAGAAATACGTATACATTCTGGAGCGGGAGTCCCAGTTCTCGATCATCTACGATGTCACCATCCAGTTCCGCGAGGCGTGCATCAAGCACTACGGAAAGCACCACCACATCAGCGTTCTCGCCACGATCGAGCTTGCGCGTGTCCTCGAGCGCGAGGAGTCGAAGCACCAGGAGGCCATCGTCATCTACGAGGAGGTCCGCAAGATCATCTCCGAACACAGTGAGCTTAGGATCATCATGCAGGCCACCATAGTTGAGGTCCGCAAGCGGCTTGCACAGCTCTACGCTGTCCACACTTCGTCCAGCTCCAAGGCGGAGGTGATCTACATTGAGTCCTGGGAGGAGTATAAGTGCAAGCATGGGTGCTCACACGAGGAGAGTCTATCGCGCCTCTACGAACTGATCATGTTCTTCAAGAAGCAGAGCACCAAGGAGTGCACGCATACGGCCACTATCACCCTCCAAACCACCATCATTGAGATCATCACTAAGGAGAAGGACACGCAGCGGTTGTTTTTCGCCGCTGGATCGATCGCAAAACTCTACCTGGCATTGGGCCTCAAAGAACTCGCGTTCGAGCTCCTCCAGGAACTCAGCCTGCAGCTCAACTCGGTCGAGGTCAGGACTTCGAAGAAGTTCGGGTTCTCGCTCCGCACTGGACACACGCTGGATCGGAGGTCTTTCCTCTTCGTCGTTGCATTCGAGGAAACGCTGAGGGGCAACTGCTCGGCCAATCTCTACGCCGAACTGATGACCGACCTCGTCACCGAGACGACACTGTACGAGAGCTGGATGCGGACGCTGAAATACGGCGGATCATTCGAGTCCTCGCTCAGCGTTGGAGCTCGGCTGCGGCTTTTCCTTGTCAGCAAGCACCGAGAGGAAGAATGCAACCGGATCACCGAGGAGCTTTGGGAGCTTTTCCAGGGCGGAGTTGGCAAGCAGGCGAAGAAGTCCGGCATCATCTGGGAGCTGTTCCTCATCTGCGTCAGGGAGATGGGAGTCGAAGAGCACGACCTTACGGTCCTCGAGACCGCTGCCACCACAGTGGTCACCCACTACGAGAAGGGCGACTTCGCGGGATCCCACGAGCTCGCCACTTGGACTTACCAGTACGTCAAGGTTCATGGCGGCTTCATCGAGCAGCGGAACCTCGCCGTTGGCTTCAAGATCTCCCTGTGTATGGCTGGGAAGGGCTCGCCGCCGTGGAAACGCTGCCAGGATGAAAAGCTGAAGGTGATGATGATGGAGCTTTCGCGCACCGTGTTGGCCGAGGTCCTCAAGGCCAGCGAGTCGGAGCATATGTCGTTCAGCAAGATGCGCATTGAGGAGGTAAACCTGATCGTTGGACTCCTCGGCGAGCAGCAGAACTTCAAAGATCTCGAGGTAACTTCACCCCTCCCCTTTCCCCTCTGTCCCGCGCCCTCCACCGCAAAACATACTAACAATCCTGATAGCGTATTCTCCGCGACCTCTGGGAAGCACGCCAACACCGCGCCTCATGGAGCGCAGACGTAATCGTGTCGATCGGCCACCGACTATGCGAAGTCCTCTTCGCCTCGGGCAAGCGTTCCGAAGCGATCGATCTCTGCAACGACATCCGGTACAACGTGAAGCGAGTCTGGGGGGCCGTTGACGCCAGCACAGTTCTCAGCTACAACCTTCTGTCAGGGATGTACACTGCATCGGGCTCGTACGACAAGGCGATGGAGCTGCACGTGGAGCTGTTACGGGAGACGCTCGCGCCCGAGAACGAAGACGAGCTTGTCGACGTCGCCTCCGGCGTCATTTTACAGCAGATGAAGCTGCTGAAGCGCAGCTATCAGAGGCTGGGTAGATGGATTGATAGTCCCGAGGAGTACAGGAAGCTCTGGGACGGCTTCGAGGAGCTGTTCGATCATACCGATGACCTGTGGAAGGGAATCGACCATATCAAGACGTGGTCGCCGAAGCCCACCGGCGTAAAGGTCCATGAGGGCATTGGAATGTGGAAGGCGCCCGGGAATTGGTGCTTCCTTCCGAACGAGGATGAGAAGAAGAGTAGGGCCAGACATGCGTGTCATCTGAGGAGTGAGGATGATGATTAGCCGGTTTGAGGGGGCGCTGCTTTAATGGGTTCTGTTCGCGGGTTATCTTGGATTGTACTTTTGTTACAGCGTTGCTTTTTGCGTGGGATCTTTCTTCTCGGTTTTGGAATAGGGTACTGGGTGGGTGGGTGGCTGGCTTATGTTTGATGTTTTTGTATTTGGGTCTCGTATTTTATGTAGCACTATGGATGACGATTTATCTTGAATCTTGAGTTCTTTAGAATACGTTGGATTCCGTGGGTTCCGGTCATACTGTGGGTCCGCTGGTACTGCATTTCATCCGCACGACGGCAAACGTAGCCCACCTCGTTCAGAATTATGCGACATCACTCACCACCGCCCACCCAACACCGAGTGATACTAGGAGCACACGATACTCCAATTCGGGACAAGAACAAAAGAACAAACACGGCACGCCGCGCACCTGGCCGTGTCATAGGTACATGGGACAAACCAATTGCCTTCATCACTCATTATTATATGTCGAACTACGTTGACCTCAATAGCTTGGTGCAATATGGCCCCTAGCTTGCCGCGCCGATTGTATGTGCCAGTATATGCCTAACCCAATACCTACCGGATGGAAACGCAGCAGTTCCTCAGAACTGGCGCCCCGGCCATACCTACTTCTGAAGATCGTAGGTGCCGCGGGCCAGCATCCAAGCGAGCGGAGTGGGCGGCCGGCAAGACTCCGCTGCTCGTTGCTCTCAGCCTGCGACCCACACTTGTAGAGGGAGTCCCATATCCGCCGCTGTGGATGGCAGTTATGTAGGTATTGGGTGCGACATCAAACACCCCACACCCTTTCTGGGCCGTGCAGGCTTTTGTGAGGTGGGCCTTTATTATGTTCTGTTCTGGTTTGTCGCGTTTTATTTTTAGCAACGGGAGCGGGATCGGGTTTGTGTTTGACACGATGTTTGGTTCTGGCTTCGGTAAATTCCCGACAGACAGACAGGCGGGCATAATGGGAATAGTTTAGTAGGTAATGGCCTGAGTGCGAGCGGGTGCGAGCGGGTTGCCGTGGATAGTACCTACCGGCGGTACATACAGAATCTCACGGACCAATGCTGTCATCTGTGGGCTCGTCGTGATATCAATCCTCTCGCACTGAATAGGCAACTGCCTTGGGTCATCCACTCCCTTCGCTCGCAGACCCAAACCTCCCCTTCCTCCCGTGCTAAGGCTTCAACTCAGCAAGCGTCGGCTGGAGCATCAAACCACTATTTCATCTACCGTCCAAACTACGGGAAGCTGCATGCGTCTGAGGAAACAACCGAGTTCCCGGCTATGTTTTTTGTTCGAACGCTCACAGCCACAGTAGAGCACGGCGGCCGGCAAAGTCACTGGCGGCCTACAGGAGCGTGCAGGTAGTGGGAGTCCCGCTGCTGGGCCACAGCTGGATGGCGGGGATGGAGGGGTGGTGGGGGGTATATATAGCGGCCCATGGTTCTGCTCGATCTCGAGCTCGGGCTTACTCGCTGCGTACTGCTGCGTACATACTGCATATCGAAGGAACTAGGTACTTGGGTGATCTGGTCGACAGCTGGTAGTTGCGGTTTCTGCTGTTTTTTGGGGGCGCACTGACTGACTGACTGACTGACTGACTGTGACAGAGGCAGAGCGAATCGAATCGCAATGGACCAATCGTTCGAAATAACAGAGTACCCCCCTCCCTCCCCGCCCCTCCCCTCCTCCTCCCCGAGCAGCTAACTCACACACCTTTAGGCGTCCGCCACCGCCTCCACCGCCGAACACGCCCCCGCCCCCTTCCCGCATGCAGCAGCAGCGAGAGCGCATCCACAACCCGTTGCACCCGCACCACCTGGGCAACATACCGAGCGGGTACACTACGCAGCGACTTCAAGAATGGGGGCCGATGTACATATTCGACGCCATGACGAGCGACGCGTTTATCCGCGGGGTATCGATTCCCTCCTCCACGCCGGACGGCATCGTCCGCGTGCGGGTCGATCCCGCCGCTGGTGGACGCCCGTTCTTTCTTAGGAAGATGTTTGTTAGTGCGGTGGTTAGGTGTGGCTGTGGGACGGGGGAGGGCGCGAGGAGCGGTGGTGAGATATTCCCGATACGTAAGTGGGGTTGGTGGGCGACGGAACGGATGGAAGCTGATTGGTTGGCGTAGATGTTGAGTATGCGTTGTATCGCGCCCCGCTGCTGGCGGCTGTGCTGCTGAGTGGGTTTGTGTGCCGCGGGGATTATGTCGAGATCCCGATGCCGCATCCGGAAGTGTGGAGGGAGGTCGTCGTGTGGATTTATACTGGGTTGTGGGATGGTGGTGAGGAGGTTTTGGAAAATATCATGTACCTAGGTGGGAGGGTTTGAAACAAGGCGATCAGAGCTTGGTGGTGACTTGAGAAAGAGTAGGTATGAGTGAGTGATGAAAAAAGTAGGAGATCATTCCATAGAAATCATAAACGCCAATTTTGTAGGTAAAAAACAGTCCACCTCTCCGCCCTGCCATCTGCCCATCCAGAGCTTGCGGACATCGATATTAGGAAAAAAACGAACTTTTTATCCAGAAAAAACAGCCCTACTCCTCCATCGTCTCGGCTTCCGGCTTTTCGACAACCGTAACCTTCTCGCTCTCCATTGTCCAGTAACTGCACACCTATCAGTACTCGCATCTATAACGGGAACGAGGTGAAACCTACGCAACAGGAGTGATTGCGAACTCTGCCGTCATCCGTCCGAACAACTTCAGCAGTGCTGCCTGCTTACTGTCCAGCTTCTGTCCCTCCTTGCACAGCACATACTCCTGGTCCAACCACACCTTTCCCTTGACCAATTTTGTGGGCATTCCAAGCGCTCTCATGGTTGTCTCGAGCGAGTGGGGCAGCGGCAAATCGTCGTCCGCCGGCATCTGACCACCCAGACTCATCACGACGCCACCAGGCACAATGAAAGTGAGCGGCGCCACAGCACCCATGCGGGCGAAATCCTCGCGCACAAAGTTCTCCAAGTACTCGATCAGCTGCTCTGGCGTTCTCTGCGAGAAGATCAGCCCGACGTTGCCGGCGATGTGCTGCGAGAGTTTGTGCAGGCTTGGCCGCAGCTCCTCGGCGTCGGTGAGCCCGAGCGCTTTCGCCATGACTTTGGTCTTGCCGAAGAACAGCCGCGAGTCGCTGAGCTCAGATCGCACCTCCTTTAAGTGCGTGTTGCGCATATTGCTGACGGAAAACACCAGGATCGTGGGGTACGTGTCAACGCTTTCGCGGATCGAGGTGAACAGGCGCTCGTTGTTCTCGCGGCCGGGCTTTTTGGCGGTAGCAGTGAGGGACACCTGCTTGTTGCGCTTGGAGCGGGGCATTTTGTCGTTTTGGTTGGGAAGGTGTGGCGGAAGACTGGTTTGGTTTGGTTGAAGGTAGTGGCGATGGTGGTGGAAGGTTGATGGGTTTGAGGTGGGTTGGGTTGCGATAAGCGCAAGAACGAATCTTTTTTTCTGACTTGGATTGAGTGCATGGCACTAGCCGCCTGCGGTTGGCGCCGCCGAGACGAGCTTAATTTTGAGCCGCTTTTGCAAAGCGGATCACTCGGTATGGTAAGTGCGGGGCGCGGGGTGGAGTGGCCGTCACATCGTCATATGCTCATATCGTTGCAGGTTGTCACATCTGCTCCCGGTACAACCATATTCAACAAGAGAGAGATGGTCTACCAGAAGTTACCTGATGATATCTACACGCATATAATACACACATTCCCAATCTCTAAAACAACCTGTTCGCAGCCTTGTCCTTCTTGGCCTTCTTCTTCCCGCTCTTTGCCGGCTTCGCGTCCAAGTGCTTGAACAACAAACTAGGCGACTCATTGTTTGCAGCCACGTCCGCACTGAGAAATCCTCTGTGCTTCGGATCCCGGTAGTACTCGATATCGAATCTGCTCGACGGTCCAGCGAGCCTGTGACCCTCCTCAAACGCTCGCAGGTGGGGATGCGTAATGGATTTGATGCCGATCTTGTTGAAGAACTGAGTTGTGATCGTCCCACCAGCCTTCTCGATGGCCTCGATCGCCGACGTAGATGCTCGCGACACGGTAATGTCGATCGGGGTCTTGAAGGTGTCGGCGCCGTTGCCAAGAAGTTTCACGCCGTCTTTGATGCCATGCACCGCTCGTGTGTCGAGGAGCTCTTTGAATGTGATGGGTTTCGTGGGGTCAATCCGACCAGCGTCGATCCATTCCTGGAGTTTTCCGAGGTTCAGGGGAGACATGTGCACCGAGAAGCTGGAACGGTGTGTCAGCGGCAGGTCCACATCCAATCACAACGATCCCGAGCGGTCAAGCGGCATACACATTCTTGAATCCTCGCTCTCCGTGGACAACCTCGAGTTTGGTTTGTCCTCCGTTGAACCCAGCCGGCACCTTTCCGTGCTGCTTCTGACCTTTGTGACCACGACCCGAGGTCTTTCCCTTGCCGGAAGACGGACCACGTCCTCGTCGGATGCGCTTGTTGTAGGCGTCGGGATGATCGCTGAGGCTGCCAAGAATCGAGGCATGTCGGACTTGGGGAGCGAAGAGCTGGCAGAAAAACAACGGCGACTTCGATGGCCGCAGGATCGACCGCGTTGTGTGCGAAAGGGTGTTCATGGCGGCTGCAGGCGTAGGGCGGACGGGTGAGCTTGACGTTCACGGCAACTGCAAGGACTCGCTCGCTGCGATTTATTTTTTGGTGTGGGGTTTACCCGGCCCAAACGCTGGGAAAGGCAGAAGAGCCTCGCAGCCGGGTTTCTCATCGCCTCGCCTCCTTCTTCGCGTTCGCGAAAGAGACACAACACCGGGCAAGTGACAACGCACCAACATCCTACCACCGCCACCACTGGCCTCCTCCACCACCATCATCGCTATCCAACCCAATTTCGGATCACCCTCGCGAGTCTACCTTTCAACATAACCTTCACAGCAGTAAAACCACCCTCTCGCTTCGGAGCCGTCGCGCTCTAACAACCCTCCGCCAACATGACCGACAAACTTCCCCCCAACTTGCTCGCGCTCTTCGCACCGCGTCCACCGCTGCGTTATCTCCCCCATTGTGACCATGAGCCAGCCAAGCGCCGCACAATGCCCATCTCCGGCGTCGCCGCGTTCCTCGAAGAATTCCGGAAGCCAGATCTCGACTATGTCCCTACAGAGAGTTGGCTGCAGAAACGCGATCGTTTGCAGCTCGAAAAGAAAGAGCGTCAGGAGAAGAAGATCCAAGAGGGACTGGAAACCTGTAAGTTTACACTTGCCGGCCGAAGGAAAAGCGCAAATGCTGTTTTTTTTTGTTGCAAGAGCGATGATCGTTCAGCGCGCTAATGCGAGAGTGTACCTGCAGACAAGCCTGAAAGCGATGCTCAAATTCGTGGCGACCCCTACAGAACGTTGTTCGTGTCCCGGCTGAGCTACGAGGTGAAAGAACCGGATCTTGAGCGAGAGTTCGGGCGCTTCGGACCAATTGAAAGGGTACGCCTCTCTCTCTCTCGTCACTATTGGGATATCCGATTGTGGACTAATAGCAACGGTAGATCCGTATTGTACGCGACAAGACGACCAATAAACATAGAGGATATGCATTCATCGTCTACGAGCGAGAAAAGGATATGAAGGGTACTGTTATAATAATATTCCCCCACCCCTCCCCTATCTCGCCCTCCCGCTCTTCCCCCCACTCTTTTCTCGATTTGAGGACCGCCAAATTATATGGGTATTCTTCGCATCGTGAGCAGTGATGGCCACGATCCGCACCGCAAGGTTGTTTACAGTAGGAATAAGTTGACTGACACTAAGCTTCATTTGCTGTCCACTCACTTCAGCCGCATACAAGGAAACAGATGGAATCCGCATTAAAGACCGCCGCGTTCTCGTCGACGTTGAACGTGGCCGTACCGTGAAGGGCTGGAAACCAAGGCGTCTCGGCGGAGGCTTGGGAGGCCGTGGCTACACTAAGGCCCCTATAGCTCGTCCTGCTGGACCTGTCGGCGGCTTCGGAGGCGACCGCTTCGGTGGTGGAGACCGTGGTGGCCGTGGTGGTGGCTTCAGAGGGGGCTTCCGTGGTGGTCGCGGCGGAGGCTTCACCGGAGGAAACAGGTTCGAACAAGGTGGTGGAGGGGGAGGAGGCCGTGGCCCCCGAGGCGGTATCGGATACCAAGGTGGGGGTAGCTTCGGTGGAGGAGACAGGAACGCTTTCGCAGCATCTGGAGAAGGTATGCCCAATGCACCCACTGGACCTGGTGGCCGCCGTGGAGGCGGAGGCGGGTACCAGGGTGGTGGCGGATTCGGTGGTGGCGGTGGTGGCGGCGGCTTCCAAGGCGGCGACGGTGGCCGAGGCGGGTATGATCGCGGCGAGCGCGGTGACCGCGGCGGCGACCGCGGCGGATTCGGTGGGTATGGTGATCGCGGTGATCGACGTGGTGGTGGCTACGACCGTGAGGGCGGCAACAGAGGCGGCGACAGGTATGGTGGTGACCGTGACGGTGGTGATCGTGGCGACCGTGGTGATCGTGGTGACCGCGGTGATCGCGGCGATCGTGGAGACCGTGGTGACAGAGGTGGAGGAAGGTATGGCGGACACCAGAGAGACGACAGAGAGGAACACGGCGGATACCAACGGAAACGGCCTCATGATGACAGCGCTCACGGCGGCGGTGGTGACCGTCACCGACGAAGGTATTAGTACCTTCGTGGGGTGTATTCAGGTGGGCAAAGGTATTCTTTCATCCATAAGTATCTTTCGTGGGGCACTTTCAGCGTTGGGTATGAATTCAACAAATGGAGGACTACGCGGGATCCAATCACGATCGAGTACTCGTCAATTAGTTTTCTCTCTCATCACCACCTTTTCAATGCACTGGCATACACGGAAAGAAGAAAAAAAGCACCGGGTTTGTTCTCCTCCAGCCGATGGGTGAGCTTTGTAGGATAGGAAGAATCAACAACGAGCTTGGTTGATTTGTCTGGCGGCGAGGGGAGGTTTTGTTTTGCTTTTGCGATGTCTCATGTTTTTTCAACCGGGAGGACGGACGGGGGGTTTAAAAATCACTTTGATCGACGAGTTCTTGGTTTGTATTACTTTCTGTTTTCTTTCTTTCTTCTTTCGATTACTTCTTGTTCCTGGCTTCTGTCTGTGGTTTTTTTCTTTTGTTTTGTTTTATCTTTCCTTGTCCGGATGGATTCCTGGTGTTCGGGTAAGGACGTCGGGTTCATTCTTCATGTTGCTTTCTTGTTTAATGTCTTCTTTTGTCATTCAAAGGTGAGTATAAATTGGTAAGGAGAGAAAAGTGAGAGGCGAGACGATAGAGAGAGAGAGAGAGAGAGAGAGAGAGAGAGAGAGATTTGACCGGAACATATACCAGTTCAGTTCAGTTCAGTTATTCACAGCTCTTGTCCAGGCTACCTAGCCTGGACTCTGGGTAAGTCTGGCGGTTGTTTTATGCGTTTTGTGTAGTGGTAGCTAGTGCATCTAAGCAGCGGTGCTGTTGGTGGTGTTGGTGGTGGTAACGGCGGTGCTGAGAGTAATGATCATGGGAGAGCTGGAGTCATTTGTTTTAGTCAACGTGATGTGCATGAGCTGTGGGGGCGGGGGCGGGGGATGGGGACGGAGGTCGGGGGACGGGATGTCTGACGCCATCACACATCCGCCTGGCCGGAGCCACGTTATCTACAGGACGACTTCAAAAGTACCCAACCGGATAACTGCATCGCATCGCTCGAAAGAGCGGCGCCGTTCCTATATCAGAGGTGTTGTATATATCGATACTTTGTTCGATATTCATAGTTCCATCCGCACGACTTCCACGGTAGCAATCCCCCCCAAAACACTCCACGCATTACCTCCGTATATCAGCCCTCGGCGGTGTATTGCCTTTCAATACTCAGCATACGATACATCATATCACACTCTTGGCCCCAAGGTTCCTGGATTCGGGCAGTTTCGAAGTCATCAGCAGATACCGTGATACCTAACTGACGTAAGATGTAATTTCTCAGCTTTGTTTTCTTGTACTTGGCACACAGCTCATTGCCTGAACAAAAAGTAAAGCAAATAGAAACATACCGTAATAGCTCTTTTCATGTTGCTACATAGTATGGCAATAAATCATTTCCTCATAGGTGAGATGTTACGGTGCTCGAGTACGTCAGTCGGACCCGCTTCGGTCTCGGCCCGAAGCCGGCGCCGTAGAATGGCTGGTCTCGGTGATGTCTCAAGTACATACAATGTAATGTACCGGTATGGCCTTTGAATACCTAGAGACTGCCGGTCTGCACTTTTGAAATCCCCACTCCTATGTAGAAACTAAAAGTAAGTACTTCTGTGGCCACGTTCCAAAGATCTGAATCTCTGCAGACCCTGGTCCATGGCTGGTACGTGGGGTTTCTCCGCAGCCGCCAAACCGTACCAACCCCGGATTTCGGCGTGTGACATCGCATGTGATGGCGTAACCCTCATCCTGCGTCCGTTCCACCGCGGTCCTGCCTGCTGGACTCGTGCATCCACCCCACCTTCATCTCTCTCCTCCCCCTCTGCTTCTCCCTCGTTCCGACTTTGTTCCGTCCAACCGGTTTGCTTTTAGACAACACGAAGTTCCCCCTTGACCCGGACATTTCCTCCTTCTTCCTCCTCCTCCCGTCTCTTGCCTTGCTTATTATCTTTCTTTCTCTCTCTGTCTCTGTTCTCGGGTCTTCGTCCCGCCGCCACATACCAAACCCACTTTAACAATCCCTCGTGATTGCTAGCACGGATGTTGTCGAACGTGCTTTGCCGAGGCACGTCAGCGTTTAAGTCCATTACCTCGGCCGCAGTCCGGCGCCCTGTCGCTCTTTCTCAGGTACGCCGTGCACTTGCTTACAAAAAAATATCTTGCACCTGAGCTTCATATCCTCTCGTATTTTTATCTCTTAGAAGAATATTCGAAGTTAACTTTTGTACTTTTGTTTGTTGAAGATCCGAAAGATGGCCCCAGCAGCTGTACGATCAAACTCATCGGCCCCTCCAGGTACGTATCATAGTCCCGGCGTGTCGTGGTGGACATAACTGACGGAGCAAAAGGATATGTGGAAGACATGAGTAAAGGGCGCATGCTGCGATTCCAGGAGTCGCTACCGCGCCTACCCGTGCCTTCGCTCGAAGAGACCGCTTCGCGCTACCTCAAATCCGTGCACCCCATCATCACCCCCAAAGAATACGAGAACACCAAAATCGCCGTCGACGAGTTCATCCGTCCCGGCGGAATCGGCGAGGAGCTGCAGAAAAAGCTTGTTGAGCGTCGGGAACGATCAGATGTCCAGAACTGGCTTTCGGAGTGGTGGAATTTCTCGGCGTACCTCGGATACCGTGACCCGGTCGTGCCATACGTCAGCTACTTCTACTCGTATAAGGATGACAAGCGGTTGCGCAACCCGGCGAAGCGCGCGGCGGCCATCACCGCGGCGGCGCTCGAGTTCCGCAAGGAGGTGGTCACCGGGAATCTCGAGCCCGAGTACATGCGCAAGGCGCCGATCTGTATGGACTCGTACAAGTACATGTTCAACTGCAGTCGGATCCCCGAGAAGCCGGCCGACTACGCCAAGAAGTATGACTACGACGCGCACAAGCACATCGTCGTGGTGCGCAAGAACCAGTTCTTCAAGGTTCTCCACGAGGTCGACGGGAAGCAGTTGACGGGTGGCGAGCTGGAGCACCAGTTCAACCGCATCTACGAGCTGGCGAATTCCCAGAAGGTACCGGCGGTGGGCGCGCTGACCAGTGAGAACCGCGATATCTGGACCGATGCAAGGGCGCAGCTCATCGAAGCTTCTCCGGACAACCTGAAGGCCCTCGAAGCTATCGAGTCCGCGTCGTTCGTGGTCTGCCTTGACGACACTGCGCCGGTGACCCTGGAGGAGCGCGCTCATCAGTACTGGCACGGCGACGGCCAGAACCGGTTCTACGACAAGCCTGTGCAGTTCATCGTCAACGAGAATGGCACTGCTGGCTTCATCGGAGAGCACTCGATGATGGACGGCACCCCGACCCTGCGATTGAACGACTACGTGTGTGATCTGATCGCGAGCGACAAGGTCACGGTCGATGCGTCGTCGGTCCGCAGCAACCTGCCCGAACCTGAGGCGATTAAATTCACCATCTCCACCGAGGTCCACGAGAAGATCGACCAGGCTCAGACCCACTTCCGTGAGCTCATGGCAAAGCACGATCTTAAGGTCTTGCAGTTCTTGGGCTACGGAAAGGGCATGATCAAGAAGTTCAAGTGCTCTCCCGACGCTTATGTGCAGATGATCATCCAGTTGGCATATTTCAAGATGTATGTTTCTTCCCTTCCCTACCTTTGTGATCGAATGAGCGAGACTGACATGTGATGACAGGTACGGCAAGAACCGCCCCACTTACGAGTCCGCTGCCACCCGCAAGTTCCAGCTCGGCCGTACCGAAACCTGCCGAAGTGTCTCGGAGGCCAGTGTCGCCTGGTGCAAGGCCATGAACGACCCCAACGTCGACGTAAGTTGCCCACAGGACTCTTTCTCTCCTTCACATGCTCACCATCCCCCAGGTCAAAACCTGCATCAACCTCCTTCGCGAGGCTATCAAGTCTCACGTCGAGTACATCTCCGCCGCCGGTGACGGCAAGGGTGTTGACCGCCACCTCTTCGGTCTCAAGCAGCTCCTTGCACCCGGTCAAGAGCTCCCGGCGATCTACAAGGACCCCGCCTTCGGCTACAGCAGCAGCTGGTTCCTTTCCACCTCCCAGCTGAACTCGGAGCACTTCAACGGCTACGGATGGAGTCAGGTTATTGACCAGGGCTTCGGAATCGCGTACATGGTCAACGAGAACACCCTGCAGTTCAACATTGCCAGCAAGAAGCTTGGTGCCGACAAGATGAACTTCTACCTTACCGAGGCTGCGAATGAGATGAGGGCGCTTATGGAGACGGAGCTCGAGGCGCCCAAGGCGAAGTTGTAGGAGTTTCTTTATTTTTGGGGTTTGGCTTTTGGATTTACGTTTTTTTTGGATGCTTGGTTTTCGGTTTGCGTCGTGTCTGTCTGTATGTTACCCATCGTCGTTGTCGTCTCTTTATCTGTGTAGGTCTAGTAGAATTAGAAATCTAGAATAGATGTTTTTCTGCTATATATACATCTTTTGGTCAATTCTGCATGTCTATTTCCACCGTGAGCAATAAACGCTAGAATCGAGATTATGCCGCGTAAAGATGAACCCAGAGTTGCCGGTTGCCATGACGACAGCCCTGTTGGGCAACTCAATCCCCGAACTCCGATATGGACATCACAGCTTCCTTTCTCCTTGAATCAACACCATACCTCACCACCACACAACCACGCTCATACATACTCATTGTCCACAGCATCCACCGTAACAGCTACCTCGTCTACATTACCGCAATTCCACACATCGCACCAACACCCCCAATGCCAGCACAAGCATACCCGCCGATGTCACTAGCGCCGCCAAAACCGCACAAAGACGCCGCCACCGACCCCAAAACACCCGCCCCTCCACCGGCGCTCTTAGCCACACAGCGCGACCCGGTCCCACCGCCGCGCGACCGGGACGCGCACGCCCTCTCGCGGGCCGCCGCGACGGCGACGACCATCACGCCGCGCCGCCCGCACAGCCCGCCCCTCCCGCAAGCGCAGCAAAGCAAAAAACGCAAGCTCGCACGGCCTCCCGCCGCCTCAGCGGGGGCACCCTTCCACGCCGCACGGTTCCCACACTTACCGGCTCCTCCACCCGCCGCCTCTGCCTCTGCCGCCGCCGCCGTTATCGACCCGCTCGCGGCGACAGTCGCCACATATATCTCGACCACCACGCGGCGGGCAGCCGACATCACGATCGCGCTGAAGCGGCGGGCGCAGAGCTACGAGATGATTGCGACGCATGAGCGGTGGGCGGAGTTTGCGCGCGGGCCCGAGAGCGCACGGCTCGATCTGCTGCGTGCCATGGATGATGCCGTCCAGGCGGACCGCGAGATTATTAGGGTTATTGCCGCTGAGCTGAGGGATACGATTGAGGCTAGAGAGAGGTTGGGGGGAATCGTGGATAGGGAGCTTACGGGTGAGGGAAAGGGGATGGGGGTGGCGATGGCAAAGGGGGAGGGCGCGGTGAGGAAGAGGGTTGTTGGTAGGAGAAGGGGGTGGGGATGGGGGAGGACCACGGTGCTCATTTGGGTACTCTTGCTGATGGCGTGCGCGGTCAAGTGGTACTTGGGGCTGGACAGGTTATGATCTTTTCTAATGGCTTTTTCGGGGGTTTTGATCGGGTGTAAGATATTTAGATTTGGGTAGCCGCATTACGGACATGGGTTACATGTAATATACTTCTTTTGTTACGCTGGGCGAAATGATGGCTCGACTTCTTCTCAGCTCTTAGGACGAACGGCTATCGTGATATTTCATAGATCTAACTATGGACATCCATCCATCCCTCTCTTGTCCATTACCGTCGCCGTCTATTGCCCGCCATGAGGATCCTCGGCTGGTTGTTCGGCTGCGCAATCTAGTCAGCATCACCTCTCACTCACTCATCCACATCACTGGGGAGGAAACTCACGATCCAGTTTGATCATCGTATCGATACGCATGATCGAGATACAAGCCTCGACGGCACTTTTGAGAGACTTGACCTTACTCATGGACGGCTCGAGGACACCGGCCTTCACCTCGTCTACGACCTTGCCCCGCATCAGGTCCAGACCGTAGTTCTTGTAGCCCTTCTTCTTGGAATCAGTCTCATCCGCGTTCTGGCTGGCTGCGTGGTATGAGCGCAGTTTTGCAACCAGGTCGGACGAGTCCTTGGCGGCGTTGATCGCCAGAGTCTTGGGGATGATGAGAAGGGCGGTAGCAAATTCGGCAATCGCGAGCTGTTCGCGGGAGCCCTGTAATGCGTGTTAGTATATGTATATGCGGGAATGAGAGGGTGTGATTTACCAAAGTGGTGGCGAAGTTCTCGAGGTAGATGGACAGGGCAGTCTCTACTGCTCCACCGCCGGGGACGACCTTTCCGCTCTCGAGTGTCCGCTTGACAGCGCACAGGGAGTCGTGAACGGAGCGCTCCATCTCGTCGAGCTGGTAGTCGTTGGCACCACGGAGGATGATGGAAGCCGAGGGGAAGGCCTTGGTTCCCTTGACGAGGATGCACTCGTCGTCGGATATCCTCTCCTGGACGACCTCCTCGGCGAAACCAAGACTTGACGGGTCGAAGACCTCATCACCCTCGAGGTTGGAAAGCGAACCGACGAGAGTAGCACCGGTTGCCTTGGCGATTCTTCGGAGGTCCTCCTTCTTGCAGCGACGTACGGCCATGACACCCCGTTCCACAAAGGACTTCAGGCACAGGTCGTCAATACCCTTGGTGGTCAGCACGACGTTGGCGCCGGCATCGAGGATGAGCTTGATGCGGTCCAACACCATGGATGCTTCCCTCTCGCGGATCTTCTCGAGCTGCGCAGGGTCGTCGATGGTGATGTGCACGCCGAGGGCCATTCTCTGCTTCTGGAAGTTGATGTCGAGGACAGCGATCTTTGCGTTCTGGATTCGGATAGGCATGGCCTGCGAGGCGACAGTGCAGTTCAACGCATATCCCTTCACCAACATCGTCTCCAACGCACTCTTTCCGTGGGCCTTCAGGATGTTGACCGCCTTAACCGGATACTTGGTTTCACCCCTGCCGTTGGTGGCCTTCACCGCCTGCATAGCATCCACGCACATGTTGGCGAAGAATTCCGAGTCCGAACCAATGATCTTGGAGGACATGGAGGTCTTTGCGATGTTGACAAGAGTTTCCCGGCCTAACGCGTCCACCGAAACCGACATGACATCCTGCATGAACCGCAGGGCCTCCCGCAGCGCAATTCGGTATCCGGTTATTATGGTTGTGGTGTGGATTCGGTTGCGGATCAGGTCGTTGGCTCGCTTGATGAGTTCGGATGCGAGTATCACTACCGTTGTGGTGCCATCTCCAACCTGATTTGATTCCATCAGCGAGGGGTTCTCCCCTTAGTAGTCTCCGAGGTTCGCATCGACTTGTCGTACCTCTTTATCTTGTTGCTGCGCCAGCTGTACCAGAATCTTTCCGGCAGGATGGTCCACGTCCAGCAGACTCAATATTGTAGCACCGTCGTTGGTCACCGTCACATCACCAATGTCATCCACCATCATCTTGTCGAGCCCGGCCGGGCCGAAGGAGCTCTTGACGATATTTGCGATAGCTTGCGTAGCGAGAACTGCAGATAGAGCCGTCAACGAACCGAATCGAAGAAACCGGGAGGATTGGGTTAATACCATTTTGGTCTCGAATGTCGGAACCACTGATTTTCTCACCACCGAGGACTGGGTAATCGATGGAATTAGCAACGGCAGGCAAGCAGAGGTTATTTTGTGGTATAGCTTACAGAGAGTACCACTGTTTCTAGGAGCTGAGAAGATTCCAGCCATAATATATGATGGAAGTTGGGACAATCGAGACGTTCGAGATGCGTGGTTGTAGCAGATGGCGGGGGGAGCAATACAGCAGCAGCAACAAGTAGTAGTTTATCTTTTCTGGGAGTTGAGCCTCGCACATTAGCTGAGTGAAGGAGGATGTGGCTTAGCAGTGGCATGTTGGCCCCGCCTATCGGATTGGTACTTAGCATGCCCAGTCCTACGCAGGCTTCGACACAGCCAATCACGCTTGCCAATAGGCTTGTCATCATCAGGCCTTCCTCCGTCCATGTATGTACGGCAGACAGCTCTCCACCCTCATCCTTCCCGAGAAAACCAAGTACTATACGTTTACCTCCCTAGTGCTTTACCGGCTCAACAACCACTCCACCCGCAAGACCTCCATTGCAACCTTCCGTATTCTCGAAATCTCGAACGCCCTCCGGCCTCAGCAGCGACATCAGCAGGCTTCCACGCGTCGGAACCAAACCTTACCGCCCGACACAACTTGCATCCGTGGTTGGAACATTTCACAACTTCAAAGTCGATCTACGAGGCTAACACTTCGTTTTTTCCGTAACGAAAGCACCTTTCTTTCTTCTAGGCGCAGCAGCAGACACAAAGATGGCCTCCCCAGTTAGCTCCTATGACGAGGAGGGAGAGATCTTCGAATCTGATGCAGAGAAGGCACCTCCATCGCTGCCTTCCGTGTCTGGCCCTAGCGTTGACCGTCCTTCAATTAGACTCCCGGCGAGAGCTTCGACGTCTCCACAAGATCCTCCGACCTCCACCTCGCGCTACAATGACCACCGCTACGATCGCCGCACTCCAAACAACAACGACGGGTACCAGCCACGAGGCGAGAAGCGGAGGCGGAGCCGGGAAGACGACGCGAGAAGCCACAGGGTGCACTACGAGGCGGGCGCGAGGGATGTGTCGATTCGTCGCCCAAGAGTCTCCTATGCCGATATAGATCGTGGGGATACCCAGACTTTCCGGGACGAGCTTTCCGACGACCACTTCGGTGTTGATTCCAACCGCTCTCGAACACGCAGTCGCTCACCTCCTCCAAGAGGCTCCAGACCAGACCGAGGAGGTAGGGGAGGCGGTGGTGGTGGCGGCGGGAGATACTACGATGACCGCAGGAGGGATGGACTGGATGGGCACTTCGACGGGAGGAATGGTCGCTACGGCGGGTATGGTAATGGAGGACGCCAGAGGTCAAACGACAGATCGCGTGGTGAACGGCGAGAGAACCCGGCTTCTTTTGATCGCGCGAGACGAGACGCTGAAACACGCAGTAAAGACTCGGATCGTCACGGAGGTCGGGAGGCAAAGTATGCAAGGCCGTCTGGAAATGAGAGGTGCGATACTCGCTTCGTGTGGCTATTGGAATCTGCAGCAGCTGACTTGTGAAGGTCAACAAACTGTGAAGACGACAAGAAATCAGCCAAAGAGCCCAAACTGGCGATTGAGGAACCTGTTGATGAGGCCAAGCTTATCGAGGAGCGCAGGAAAAAGAGAGAAGCTATCAAAGCCAAGTACCGAGGACAAGGCACTCCTATGCTTGCGACAGCTCTTGGAATCAAAGATACACCGGCGGCCTCTCCTTCCGACTCAACTGGACCCAATTCGCCCAGTAAGCCGAGCCTAGGTTCATCTAGCAGAGCCCAGGCTAACCTTGAGTCTAAAGTCACCCCAAGATCACCACCAGACTTGACCCCCGGCGGAGTCTTCACCCTCGCGAAACAAGGTGCCGCCGCTGAACCAGACGCCGAGCTGGATGCCGCGGATGAGCCATCGGCTGCTGATTACGACCCAACCCTTGACATGCGGGAAGATCAGAAGCGGAACGAGCAGCGGCTCCATAAGAATGAGGTTTCGTCTGGCGCCTATGATGAGATGAAAACCACTGACCGTGATGTCTTGATGCGGGAAGCCGATGCTCCTGCGAACCCCGAGCCTGAGAAGCCGAAGGCTGAGGGTGAGAACGATTTTGACATGTTCGCCGAAGGCGATGACGACGATATGTTCGCTCCTGCGTCAGCTACGACCGATCAGGAACCTGGAACCACCCCTAAGCCCGTAGCCACCATCGAGGCCAAGCAGCTTGATGCAGGCTTGCTGGATAACTGGGATGACGACGAAGGGTATTACAAAATGATCCCCGGAGAACTGATGGACGGTCGATACAAGGTGCAAATGAGTCTGGGTAAGGGCATGTTCTCTGGTGTAGTGCGGGCCAGAGATATGACCACCAATAAAGATTCGGCGATTAAGATCATTCGAAACAACGAGACGATGTATGCTACCACTGCCATTCTCACTTCCGATCGCTGCTGATGTGCAAAACAGGCGTAAAGCAGGCATGAAGGAGATCGATATCCTCAAAAAGCTCGCGGAAGCAGATCCCGAAGATAAGAAACATGTCGTGAGACTTGAGAGGTACTTTGAGCACAAGGGACATTTGTGCATCGTTTTCGAGAACCTAAAGTCGGTAATCCCCGCTCCTCATCATGGCCGGATATGTTAATAAGTTGTGATTCAGTATCAACCTCCGAGACGTGCTCAAGAAGTCTGGTATTCGCGATGTTGGTATCAGCCTCAACGCTGTCCGGGCGTACGCACACCAGATGTTCCTCGGTCTGTCGCTCCTGCGGAAATGTAACATCCTACACGCCGATCTCAAACCCGACAATGTTTTGGTGCGTTGTCAGATTCTACTCCTCTCCCTCCCACATCATGCTAATGGCTTATTTTAGGTGAGCGAAAGTCAAAACGTCCTCAAGATTTGCGATCTTGGTTCTGCCTCGGATGCATCTGAGAATGATATAACCCAGTACTTGGTCTCACGTTTCTACAGAGCACCAGAGATCATCCTGGGAATGAGTTACGACTTCGCTATTGATATGTGGTCGATAGGATGCACCCTGTACGAACTGTATACCGGTAAGATTCTGTTCACTGGCAGAACCAACAACCAAATGTTGCGGAGTATCATGGAGTGCCGCGGAAAGTTCTCCAACAAGCTGCTTCGCAAGGGACAATTCACACCTCTGCACTTCGATGAGATGGGCAACTTCAGGAGCGTCGAGAAGGACAAGATTACGGGGAAGGTGTGTAATCAATTGATCTTTGGTCAGCCATTAAGAACGATTTGCTGACTGGCTGGTGTAACAGGACGTGGTCAGGACAATAAACTACACGAAGCCGACCAGAGAGTTAAAACAACGCCTCCTTTCGGCTGCCAGTGGTAGCGAGACCGAACTGAAAGAGCTCAACCTTTTCGTGGATTTATTAGAAAGGTGCCTCAACCTCAACCCGGAGAGGCGATGTACTCCGGACGAGGCTCTGAAGCACCCATTCATCCGACGCCCGGTACCTTCGGCCAGATAGATAGAGCCGGACGCGGATTGGAATGGCATTATTTCAAGGCAACTGTCAGGTAGATGATTTGGTGCATTGCTTGATTGGTACGATACACGGTAGTCGGTTGAAGGCAGCTTCTCAGTTTCATGTGCGTGCGTGTTTTTTCTTCTTTCCCAGCCACTGCAGTTTACTGGCTGGATAATGGGATTGTATTGGATCGGTGTTTGATAGAGATACTTTCTGTATGTAAGTGCTTTTGTATGATTTTTGCGAAGTAGGTTAGCGGAGATATCACGTGCTGCTAGCCAAGGTGCCATGATTCGCGTGGCCCCTTTCTGTGAATATTTCACTATACGCGCACACGCGTTTCGAATATCCTGCACAACCTTAGACACGCCTCCACCCGCATCATCCTTCCACGCCACACTCCGCCAATTCATCTCTCTTCACGACTAACGACTCTCTTTCTTCAAGCGGTGGAATATCTCTCTCAAATCGGCCTCCATTCATCGCTATTAAAGCCTTCTCCACGATCTGACGCCCCCGAACCACAATCTCTGAAACCCCACCTTCTATCACTCCACAATCACAATGGAGAGGCCTCGTATCGGCGATGTAGTCCAAGGCGACCGAATTCGGATGTTCTCCGAGTTCCTCGATCCCCACGACGACGCGCAAAAGAGCTACGCCGACGAAATCAAGCGAATGCTTGCACGCGGCGAGCGGCGACTGCAGGTATCTCTCGACGAGATCCGAAACCACAACCGCGAGCTCGCCGACGGACTCCTCAATGATCCTTTCGAGTTTCTTCCTGCGCTCGATAAAGCCCTCAAGGATACGGTCCGCGCTATGCCGAATGATGGACGGTTCCCGGTCATCACCGACGATACCATGTTCTACTGCGCCCTCATTGGGAGTTTCGGAGAGTATGCGGTCAATCCGAGAACTTTGAGCAGTAAACACCTGAATCATATGATCTCCATGGAGGGTATTGTCACCAGGGTTAGTCTGGTCAGGCCGAAGGTCGTCAAGAGTGTGCATTGGAACGAGAAGAAGAAGCTGTTTCATTCAAGGGAGTATCGAGATCAGACCATGTCCGTCAATGCGCCGGCAACAAGCAGTGTACGTTTTCTATCCACGGGGAAAGTGGTATATAAATGCTGATTGAACCAGGTCTACCCCCAAGAAGATGAAGCTGGCAACCCGTTGATCACCGAGTACGGCCACTGTATCTACCGTGATCATCAAACTATCTCGATCCAGGAGATGCCTGAGCGTGCCCCGGCTGGTCAGCTCCCAAGAAGTGTGGACGTGATAATGGACGATGATCTGGTGGACAAGTGCAAGCCCGGTGACCGAATCCAGCTTGTGGGTCTCTACCGCTCTCTGGGAAACCGTAGTGCTGGCGAGGGATCATCGACCTTTCGCACTCTTTTACTAGCGAACAATGTGATTCTGCTTTCCTCGAAGGCTGGCGGTGGAATTGCGCAGGCGATCATCACAGACACGGATATCCGCAACATCAACAAGCAAGCAAAGGACAAGAACATCTTCAATAAGCTTGCCACGTCACTGGCTCCCAGTATCTACGGCCACGACCACATCAAGAAGGCAATCCTGCTAATGCTGTTGGGTGGTATGGAGAAGAATTTAGATAATGGAACCCATTTGCGAGGAGATATCAATATCCTGATGGTCGGTGATCCTTCCACTGCCAAATCACAACTCCTCCGGTTCGTCCTTAACACAGCGCCGCTGGCGATCGCCACGACCGGACGGGGCTCCTCCGGTGTCGGTTTGACCGCTGCCGTTACCTCCGACAAAGAAACGGGTGAGCGCCGCTTGGAGGCCGGAGCCATGGTTCTCGGTGACCGTGGAGTCGTGTGCATCGACGAGTTTGACAAGATGAGCGATGTCGACCGAGTAGCCATCCACGAAGTCATGGAACAGCAGACGGTCACCATCGCCAAGGCCGGTATCCACACCTCGCTCAATGCACGGTGCTCGGTCATCGCCGCCGCAAATCCCATCTACGGTCAATACGATCCCCACAAGGATCCCCACCGTAACATTGCGCTACCCGACTCGCTGCTCTCGCGTTTCGATCTTCTCTTTGTCGTAACAGACGACATCGAGGACGTGCGTGATCGTCAGATCTCTGAGCACGTCCTCCGTATGCACCGCTACCGCCAACCGGGTACCGAAGAAGGAGCTCCTGTCCGCGAAGGCGCCCAGCAGATGCTCGGCGTCGGCCTCGCAGACGACAACGCGGACTCGGGTCGGCCAACCCCCGTCTTCGAAAAGTACGACCAGATGCTGCACGCCGGAGTCACCATGACGCAAGGCCGCGGCAAGAAAAAGGAGCCGGAGATCTACACCATGGCATTCGTGAAGAAATACATCCAGTATGCTAAGACACGTATAAAGCCCGTTCTCACCAAGGGAGCGGCCGACCACATCGTCATCACATACTCGGCGTTACGAAACGACCAGCTTGAGGGAAGCCAACGCCGCACCTCCCCCATGACCGCTCGTACCCTCGAAACCCTCATCCGGCTCGCCACCGCCCACGCCAAATCCCGTCTCTCCAACCGCGTAGAACTCAAAGACGCCGAGATCGCTGAAGACATCATGCGTTTCGCGCTCTTCAAGGAAGTCATGCAGCCCGAGCGCCGGAAGCGCCGAAGGGTCGACGACGACGTCGAGATGGCCAATGGCAGCAGCTCCGACAACGACTCGGACAACGACAATGCAGGCGACGAAGCCCTCCGCCTCGCTGCCAACATCCCAGAAGTGGAAATGGAGGAAGCAGAAGCCGGCAACGTCGACGACGACCTCTACTCGCGTCCGACTCCACGCTCCTCCCGCCGCTCCGCTCGCTCCACCGCTGCAGAAGCAGCAGGAGAAAGCCAGGAGAGTGTTTCGTTCGCATCCAGCATTCCCCCGACTTCTGGCTCACAACAGACCGCCTCGTCGTCGTCTGCAATCTCGCCAGCGAGACTGGCGGTATTCCAGATGCAACTAGCAGGACTCCTGGAAGCACCGGTGTTCAGTGATGATTATGCAGAGATTGCGCCGCTGGTCGAGGAGGTCAATAAGGGGCTGTCGGTCAGAGATCAGTTTGAAATGCCAGAGGCGAGACTGGCACTCGAGGAGATGACCGAGAGGAATATGATCATGTTGAGCGCCGATATGGTTTATAAAGTGTAGTTAGATGGGTTGGGGTTGGGGTTGGGAAAGGACGATACCTACATTGCTATGTTTCTTGCTGGTTTTGGGTGCGGATTAATGAGACCTCAATGGCCATTTGGGCTGCCCGTCAATATCACTCGGGAATTTCCGTGAAATTTGTTAAACTCCATACTGCATTCAATCAATCAAGATCATGGCATAGGATTTAGGGAGCAGTGCCAATGCGACTCGCGATTTGTGACTCGTAACTCGTGAGCCAGTGGTATCACATGAATCCTGGGAATTACCGTATGTGGTCGAGTGATATTGGAGCTGACGATGCTGGGTAGGACGTTGAGTTTGTATGCTGCATCAAAACTCTCACGGTCACTCGCCAATCGTCTGCAATACCTATTCCATTCACTCTCGCTTGCACTTGCCTAGCACGAGTGTCTGCAACGTCTCATTCACTCTCACATTCACCCACCCATCTTTTGCAATATTCCATTCACTCTCACGGTGACTCGCCAATCGTCTGCGATATCTCATTCACTCCCGTGCACTCGTCGAGCACGAGTATCTGCACCGTGCCATTGACTCTCGCGGTCACTCGCTAATCGTCTGCAATGTCTCATTCACTCTCACGTCTCTTTACGCAGCACGAGTGGCTGCGTCGTGCCATTCATTCTCACATTCGCCCATCCATCGTCTGCAATATCCCACTCACTCCCACGTGCACTCGTCTAGCACGAGTGTCTGCAATGTCCCATGCACTCTCAGGTACCTTCACGCAGTAAGAGTGTCTGCACCGTGCCATTTACTCTCACGGTGGCTCGCCAATCGTCTGCAATATCCCATTCACTCTCACATTCGCTCACCCATAGTCTGCAATATCCCATTCACTCTCACGTTCACTCGCCCAGCACGGGTGTCTGCAACGTGCCGATGAGGACCCTCTGCCCCGAGCCTTATCCCTTCAGGACGAGCGGCTCTCCTCCTTCCGGTCCTTTCCTTTCCTTTCCTCTCCCTTCCTTTGAATCTTTCCCTTTGCGCTCGCTTACTCTCAACAACAGGGGTCCTCAAACCTCAAATGGAATGAAAAAATGGAATGAGTTGCGTATTTCCATTTGTATGGAGTAGTTTGAGGACCCCAGGTGGAATGGGGGGTGGATTACGGGGTGGATTGGTTATTTAGTGGCGAGGAGTAGGGGGAGGAGCAGGGGGGGTGGCGTCCACGGCGACGGGGGGTCTCGCGGATTTACTCAGTCATTTCTGCTCGGTGACTAGAGTCATTCCTGCTCATTGACTAGTCGTTCCTGCTTATTGACTAGAGTCAATCCCTCAATGACTAAAGCCATTCCTTCAATGACTCTAACCGTGTGGGTTGATTGACTCTTGCAATGCTTCCCGGATGACATCTTCTTCCATCCATAAAACAGGGTCTGGTTCTATGTTACCTATACCTACCTGTTAGAAGCTAGGGGAGTTTAATTGTACAAGCTATCTACTGTCATAGGTATCTACTATAGTACAACACCCCTCCCGTCAATTGCCCTTCCCCGTATGCTTCCTTGAATTCCAGTCCGCCCCTCCCTTCCCTTCCCATTCCTCACGAAACCTCTCTTTGTTCTGACTCCTCACTTTGTTCCATGTTCCCCTTCCCTTCCCTTCCCTTCCCATCCCATCCCCTTCCTCCCACCTCCCTTGAGCATAGAAAGGGGCAACCTATGTAACCAATCACAGCCAGCCACAAAGCAAAAGCTGCCTGTCTGTCGCGAGCGAGCGAGTGCTCGAACCTCCCCAGCTCCCAGGCTCCCAGCACGCCCACCACGCCCACCATGCCCACCACACCCACCCCACGCTACTAGTAGTTAGTCAGGGTGCACGAGTAGACTGTCAAGTCCTAGCAGATAGTCAGGCACCGGCCCGCTTGGTGCATTGGTGTTTTGGGATTAGTCGTTCACTAACTCCTAGCATGGCAGGGTGGGACGAAAGTGAGACGTGAGGCTGGTTTGCCATTCGGATGTCGGGGACTTCGGATGCTGGGCTTTTCTTTTTGGCGCGCGGGAGACGGTGGTGCGCTTGAATACTTTCTTTCATGAAAGCTTGGATTGGACATCTTCACCCTCTTACAAAGTATCCACCCCCGAAGGCCGAAACCACGAACAGTCTCAGTCCCGGAGCTTATAATGTAGGTAATGGTATATTAGATACAGAAATAAGCTCTTCGCACAAAGCACAGAAAGAATAAATGAGACAATGAGACATCGAATAGCAAAGCAAAAAACAATTCACTACAATACTCCAAACCGATGCACACGTATCAAAGAGAAAGGAAAAAGAAAAAAGTGAAAGACCCCCCCGCATTCTTGCTACCGATAGACATCTTGACAGCATCCCTTTTTATACCTTTCATTTCGTACCACACTCCCGTCCGCCCCTCCCGCCCATCAACCATCAATCGACCATCAATTACAACCAAGAAAAGTAAAGGAAAAAAGAGGAAAAAAACGCCCTGTTGTCTATAGATTACCGCCCAGGATTGCTTCCGTAGCTGTTTGAGATGTGTTAGCCAATGTTCTGGATAATAAGGGAGTGAGAAGGGTGAGCATACCAGAGTTGATGTAAGTCCTCTTCGCATTCAAGTTCATTCCAAACCTCATTTCCAGCTCCGCCTTGATGCTCTTCTTCGTGACGGTCATGAGATCGGCGGTGCGGAGGATATCCCTGATCTCAGCGAGGAGGGCATCATCGGACGGCAGATCCAACATCTCCATCTCGACGCCGTAAGCACCGCTGCGCTGGCTCATCATGTCGGACTGCGCCATGGACATGCGGCCATGTTGCTGCGGGATCGGGAGCTCGAACGTCGACATCGGGCGGCTAGCGTAGCCGGGAGGCATTCCGCCGCCGTTACCGCCAAAGCCGTACTCCGAGGTGGGAGCGTACGACTTGGTGCCGTACGAGTAACCGGATACTTCGGAGCGAGTGTCGTCGTGGCCGCGCTGCGTCTGCTGGTCCCAGAGTTCCGCCTGGTAGTCTTCCCACTTCTTGCGAGGGATGCTGGCGGGGTCGAACTTGCCCTCCTCGGAGATGACGATCTTCTGTCCCTTCTCTCCGGTGACGACACGAGTGTTACCCCACGAGAAATCGTCCATGTGCCAGAACGAGTATAGCGGAAGCGCGAAACTGAAGACGGGAATGGCAATGATGTACAGAATCATCCATCCAATCATCTCCCACTTTCTTCGCATGATGAAGATGATAGCTTGCAGACCGTAGACGGCGGCGAGCAGGACGAACGCCATCATGGGTACCAGGTCCGAGCTGCTTGCAACCATGTAGATGAGGTATCCGAGATAACCGACCGTGACGGGGGCGAGGATAGTACTGAGCAAGTCGAGGAAGACAACGAAGCGCATAGAGAAACAGCAGAAACCGCAAAGCTGCTGCATGGGTACCAGCTCAGCAAGATTGTGGATGGTCGAGTTAATCCATCGTCGACGTTGGGACAAGAAGACGGCCCAGGAGTCAGGAGCAACGGTCCAGGCGTGGGCGTCAAAGATGAACTTGGTCTTGTACGAAGCATGATGTTTCAAGAGCAGAGTCGTCAGGTATCGATCCTCACCCAAGTGGAGCAAGTTCTTCATGTGCAGCGTATCGACACGGTTCTCGGCGTAGGACTCAACAACCTCACGGCTGACGAACAGGGGCTTTCCGGTTTCGGCTGCGCGAATGCGGTACATCGAGAAACAACCAGGCAAACAGGTTACCGAACCGAACAAACTTTCGAAGGCCTTCGCAAGGTTGTGGGAAATGAAGTATTCGTAGACCTGGATCATGGTAACGAACGAGTGCTTCGCATTGTTGAGACCAGTCTCTCCGCAGAGAGCGATGATTCGGGTATCTGCTAGGAAAGCAGCCACCATTCGAGTGCCAGAGTCCGGAGCGACAACGGTATCGGCGTCGATCTGCAGGATAAACTCGTAGAAAGTGGGATTCACCCCAATGATGTTGCGAATTTGATGGTGCATCTCGAGTTCGAGCGGGCTCATGGCTTCATTGTAGTGTACGCGGTTCAAGAATCGCATGATAACCATCTGAGAGTCACGCTTTCCTCGGTTACCAGGCCTGGAGACCTCCGATGGCTTTCCAATCTTGACTACGACCAGGAAAGGCACGATGTGTCCTTGCACCTCGTACAGTCCGGAGTAAATCTTGCCCATGTTGTGCCGCTTTTGACCTTCTCCCAGAGACTCGAAGCTCAGGGGCTGCGGGTCCACTGATTCCGGCACACCGAGAATGTCGAGAACAATGCGAGGGGTGGGTCGGTCGTTTCCTTGTCCGATAATCATACCGTCACAAACAACAATCAAAAGTTTGCGCTTGTCGTCGTAGCGCATCCTGGCCACGGAGTCGATAGCACGTCGTAGAGAATCTTCGTCTTCAGTATACGCCGGGACCTGACACATGATGAATTTGTCGAGATTCTCGGGCATGTTCTTCCTGCCGAACTGAAGCGCAGCGATAAACTTGAATGCGATGACCGAGACGAGGATGATCGTGATGGCGAGGAGGAGATACCGCGCGAATTGACATTGTGCCGAATTTCTTGTGTCGAGTTTGCCGACATAAAACAGTCGATTCAGACAGACCCTCATACGATCCTTGACAGCATTGCTGAGGTTGAGGGTTTCCCAGTATTTGGTGATGTCTTGTCCGGCCCGTCCAGAGAAGAGGTCTGCCACTTGCTGATCCATGAAATCGACGTTGATACTCGACACATCCGTATCCTCCTGGCCCGCCGGCAAAATGATTCTTCGCCCACCCTTGTTGTACACAGTCATGTCATAGACTCGTTCTCCAATGATGGCCATGTCTTTGGCCTGGCTCTTTGCAGCCCTCGCAACATCCTTGGCGGAATATGCTATATCCCCCATCTTGAAATTAGCTCTCATGACCATCATCTGCTCATAGAACCAGTCGGGCCGTGAGTCGTTTGTGAAATAGCGGAAATCGTGATATTTGGCATTCTTGTCCAGTGTCGTGTCCTGCGTGGTGTTGGTGCCCTTGTAGGAGAGCTGCACTGCGGGGTGAACGGTCCCGTCAACTCCACCGCACAGAGCCGAGACTTGGACGGGGAAAAGGTTGGTGGCATCCACTCCGGCGTAGCTCCAGTAAGATTTATCGGGGATGATGTTCGGGTAGTGCGACGGGATGAATGAGGTGAGATCAAAGACTACACCCCGAATAGCGGTGTAAGCAGTGTCTTCGGTGTGATCCTTGCCTCCATTATGGCTGGAGAGCTCAGCGAGTGAGTAAACGTCTTGTCTGGGACAGATCAACTCGGGGAAAACCACTAAGATATCATCAGTAATCCGCACCAACCGCAAATATCACCCCGAGGTCCTTACAGAGGAAGAAGATCGCAACACCACACGACAGCCAAATCATCAAGTTGATGGCAAACTTTTCACGCCAGGCAAGTTGCACGTCTTTACGCTTGATACGGCCGAGCCAGCGAATCAAGAAGTCCGGAACGAACCACGTAAACAGCCAGACGACAAACATCCACCGTTTACGCGTACCTGATACGGGCAACTCCTCGATCTCCTCTTCCCGCGCGGCTTTGCCCTTTTCTGCCATTTGCTCGCGGGTGTCGAAGTTGCGGAACATGTCGCCTTGATTGAACGCCGATGCCGCCGCTTCTGACCGCAGATCGTCGGATTTCGCGAAGTAGCCCTGCTTCGTACCAGCGCCGTAGATGTGAGACCCTAGACCAGCCGAGGGACTTTGGCCGGGGATTAGACGCACTCTGGAGTCTGAGCCACTAAACAGACCGCCACCTCCACCAGTCTCGCCGACTGGCGTCAACGGGCCACTGCCTCCGTCGTCTGGGTCAGCAGCATACGCAGCACCGCCGCCGACAGCTCGCGTATTCGTCGAGTCACCAAGCTGTGCGACCTCGAACCAGCATCGTTCGCTGAGGAAAATACCGGTAGCTCCGACGCGGGCCTCGTTCGGTTCCCAGCCTTTATCCTCGACCACAACTTCGGCTTTCTCCCGCTCACTACCAACGATAATGCTATCCGCCTCTGCGAGCCCCAAGAACTCACCAAACGGCAGAAACACCGAAAAGTCCGCATTCCGCACGCGCTGAGAAATCTCCGCGATACCGAGAGTCCGGATCTGAGTGCGTACACACTTGGAATCGAACTGGTTGGCGATCCGGCGGTCGTTAGGTTTCAAACAGAAGATGAAGTATGGGTTGGTATTCGTGCCAGTGAGTGACCTCGTTACCGTGTCCAGCGCACCGACAAATTGACCGGCAGCACCCTGTTCGATTAAGGTGGCTTCCTTAGCCTCGGATTTCTGGCCTGGCTTCTCCCCCTTCTTCCTCATGACGCTGGGCATCCGCAACGGCCGAGATGAGATTTGTCCTTGCATGATAGCCGTCTTCTCGCGCGGATGATTTATGGTAGTCACAGCCTTACTGCTGAACAGGTCGGTGATGAAAGAGCTGGTCGTTCCGCGGAACAGGTTCATTAGATCGGCGGAGATGATTTCACTGTTCTGTTCGATTAAGCCGGTGACGGGGTAATCGACTTCACCGGCAAAATGCTTGACCGTGAAGCTGTTGCCAGCCGACTGGAATTGCGCTCCTGGGAGAGGTGAAGAACCACCGATGCTGATCGCAGGGTTGCCCTTGGCGTCGAAACGCTTCTTGAGACTCTCAAGGAGCTGAGCGTCGGAACGGCCTCGTTTGGTCTGATCATCAAGAATGCTGAGCAAGCCATTGCTGGTCTTCAACAAGCCACGCACGGCGTCGGAGTTATCAAAGTAACTGGTAGCCGGCACGGAAACCTCCTCGTTCTCCAAAAGCTCAGCCTTCTTGTCGAAGAAGCTTTGCAGACAGAAGTTGTACAGACTCTCGGTGGCCGCATTGTTGAGCAACTGGTCAAGAGTGCTACCGGTAGAGGAAGTCTGCGAGAACCCGGGGAAGTCGATGATCGAGATCGTGTTGCCGATTGAGTCCTCGACCGCGCACAGGCGCTCGTTACACGACTCGATGATCCACGCGACGAGCAGAGAGTATAGCGTTCGCGCAAGCTCATCCGCATGTGCTCTAGCGCCTTTGGCATCGAGCATGACCGTCACCCTTTCACGGTGGAGCGTTTTGGTTCGGTATCCCAGACTAGTCTCCAACGCATCCTGAGGGACTCCCAAGAACGCGGCGATCACTCCGAGCACTTCCTTGTTGCGCACAACCACCACCTGGTCACCTCCTTCCATTGCACCGGATTCCTCGCCGCCAGCCGTGGTAGCGTGGCCATTAGCGAATTCGAGCTGACCGAGGTGCAGCACGCACGCAAGGAGCTGGCATATCTCGGCGATTTCCTGGCGTGGAAATTCTAACTTTCTTAGAGCCGTCTTGAAGTGCTGGAACCCCTCGGTGTCGTTGATGCCGACCTTCAGCTGTGTCGGATGTCCAAGGTATTTCCAACGCTTCTGGGCCGACTTGCCGCTCAGGTCACCACTGTGCCTGTGGGCGGCAGTGGTTGCGTTTTTGAGGCCCAAATGCTCTTTCTCTGCGTCCGAAGTTCCCGCCAGGAGATAGTAGAGAACGTGAAAGTTCCTTTCTCCGGTCGGAATGCTGGTGATCCGCGATCTTTCGAGGCGGTGATCGAGCAGCTTCGCACCAATCAAAGTCTGAGAGATGTTTTCATATTGTAGCTCGAGGAACAAGCCGGCTTTGGAGGCCGTGGCCGTCGTCAGGGATTTTGTCGTTGTCAGCGCGTCGAAGAGGTACGCCAGGAGCGAGACCTTGTGCGAGAGCGGCGTCGAAGTGAAGCCCAACAACGACGAGAGCAGCTGCGAGCGGAGCGTCGTCTTTCCAGATCCCGACTCTCCCCTTTTTCCCCCGGTATCAGCATTCCACGCTCATACACGACGACCACACCAACACCGTACTGATAACAAAACAAAGACAATGGACGAGAACTCACAAAAACACAGCAACCTGATTCTCCCCCCTACCGCCCATACGCTTCCACATCCGCGTGGCCATATTCTCGAGGTCCACGCCGACGACATGGGGGTTCGAAAAGGTGTTCAACGAGACGATTGCCTGAGATCCGAGAGTGGCTGTTGGCAACGCCAGGTGGAATCGTGAGGCCAGGTGAGCCGTGATGTGGGTGTCGGACTGGAGATGTGCAGGTAACGACGGCAGCGAAGGCTGCGACTGAGGGGATTGTTGCGCCATGGCGGGCAAATTCGCGGGCGAGTTCGCGGGCGGGCGGTGGTGGTGGGAGGGGATTGCGCCCCTCGCGGGAAACTTTGTATAACTTCGACAGCCGTCTACTTGCCCTCACTCGTCCGATTTCACTGCAAGAGGAGGCTCCCTCAGTAGCTAATTGCGATGCGTGTTGGAATAAGTATCGTTAGACGGCGGATAGATGGCTAGCTGGTCGTGATGCAGGAGGAGTTCGAGTATACAGCGGCAGTGAAGTGGGAACGATGAGAGAAAGGGGAACGAGAATGTTGTTGTTGCTGTAGTAGTGAGTGGTGGTATTGGGTGAGACAGCACGAATAAGCAAAGGGCAGGAGAGCAGTGAGCGTGGACGTTTGCCAGAAAACAAACAGAGTCGGTGGAGACGGAGACAAAACACGCGCCCAAGTGCAAGAAGCGATGGGAGGGTTCTACTTCTGCCGAACCACGACTGATCGTAGTGGAAAGTAGCGGGAGCTGGTGGTGATGGTGATGGCGGGTTGCTGGATTACTTTCGGCGGTGTTGATCAGACAGAGAAAGATATGGGTGAGGGTATTCTGGCATGCAGTCACTAAGGCGGCGTTGTTATTGCTACACACTGCTACGGGGATGTCTCGATGCCCCTTCACTTCCGCTTCTTCCCACCCATCCCTTTTCCACGACGTGGGATAACATAACTAAACGGTGTGGCGTCGAAGCAGGCACGGGTGGGTGGGTATATGGGAGCACCCATCTAAACCCATCAGGTCACGATGGTTCGGAAAAGGAGTCAAAATTTACGTCTTAGTTTAGCACATCACCACCATCATCACGGTCCGAGCAGACAGTTATCGAGACCAATTTAGATCCACAGCAACTCGCAAGTGGGCATCGAGCCGAGCCCCAAGTTGACGGTGAAAAGGAGTGTCGAAGGCTTTATGTAGAGTAACCGAGCTTTTTCTCTGCTCTTTTTCTGATGGAGGATTCGGATTCTGCAGAGAAGTGCATGTAGGTACCAGGTAGCAGATACAACGTAAAGACAAGAGAAGGATTTGTAGTACATATTGCGGGCTTCCCTCCTCGTATCGTGCAACCCGAATTCGTCTCCTGCCAGGCACGCGATTTGGAAATTGGTGGAGAGTGCGATGAGCGGTTGTTGCTCCTAGCAACGCCATATCCAAGAAGCGACAGAGCATCACGATCGTCAACAACAATGTCCTATCAAAGAACATCACCGACACCATCATCAACAAAGTGTGGTCTCCAGGTTTTCCCAATGAACACGCACGGCTCAAGTACCGTACTCTATTGCTTTACGCAGAGTACCTCCGTCCGGAGTTCTCGAGTTGCCGTACTATCGAGTACCGCACTGTACCGCACAGTCCGCACAGGTGATGATAGTTGCTATTTCCGGAACACCGATCATCCTATCCTCTCCGCCGCCATCCACCTCATCCCTTGCGCGACGACCGCCGCATGCCACGGCCTGCTTCCTATTCGCCCCTAGCCACGGCCGACAGAATGGATCTCCGGATCGCGACGGCTGCTAGGTTGCGCAGGAAGACCCTTCTGTCTGGGGGCGAGCTTGTATGATGGATGATGTACGAGTCCGAATCTCAATGAACTCGACGGTCGAGGCTTGTTTCTCTACCGAACTTGATGTTCTATGTATCATATGCACCTCCGGACGTTACCACCTTCCCACAGAGACTCGAGAAGGATCACTGATGCATTGGTAAGGGACGTCTGCAGGCATCGGGGTAGGCGCTAGAAGGAGCAGAGTGCTTACATAACTCTCTGCATGGCTCAGGAGACAGGTCAAAACAGCCCTCGTTTGGGTGCGGTGGAGGAAGAAGGTTGCATCCGGCAGCTTTGGGCGTGTGGTCATGGCAACAAGCTGGTGTTTATTTGGATCATCCATCCATCGTCCCCCCTCCAACAACAATAATAAGAACCCAGATTGGCTGCGTAACACTTCGTCTCAGCTGTGTCAGGATCGTCAGGAAAGCCGCACACGCATACATATCTGGGAGCATGTCGACGCCTGACGGATCAAGAGTTGTCATCGCGGAGAAGGAATCAAAACATCCCTAAACGGCAATAACTTTTCTTTTCGCTTTCTGCTGCTGTGCTTTTCAGCTTCTCCTTTCACGCCCTCCCGCGCATATCCCTCCCCTCCTCAGACTTGCAGCAATGGCCGGACAAGAGACAAGGGGCACCGGAGACGCAGAGCGAGAGAGAGAAAAAAAAATGAGATGTACCGAATCTACATTCGTTTCTTATTATAGCCGAGTGTGTTGGCCCATGGCACCGTCCAAAATTCAAATTCCATCAGCGTCATTATCCGCAACCCGCATGTGAGCAGGAAGGGAACGGGAGCGATATGTGTGTGCGTGCAGACACAGAGTTGTCACAGACATGAGGATGAGGAAAGGCAATGGAGAACGCGAGGTACATACGGTAGATAAGCCAATAAATGGGCCGGCTTCAACTCAAGGGACGCGTACGCTCGAAGATGTACGATGTGCAGTTATAGTAGGTAGCCAGCCTGGCTGCCGGCCGACTCTGTCTTCGCTGCCATCCATCCATTAATCCGCCTTCACGATCTTTCCGTTGAAGCTCGAACTCGTTCTCGTTCCTTCAATGGAAGCCTGAAGGGCGAAGGGCCCGAGAGAGCGTCTACGAAACGCTAGCAGTCGCTAGCAGATCGGGCTGGCTCTCGTTGTCCGTCGTTGTCGCTTGCCGCGATTCTTCCGAAAGTGTTGCCTGGACTCTGGACTTCCCGACGCTCCCGGATCGTTGAGGCCTCTGTGAACGACTAACCCTTTTGGGCGATTGTCCGAGTGGCTTTCTCGAGCCTAAAAAATGCTGTTCTTAATCTCGTCTTCACGGTCCATCACGCGAATCTTCGAACTTTTATTCGGTCGTCTCTGAGGGTCCGGTTCCTATCTCCACTGCTCAATACATTCCGATAACACCACCGAGTCGTCTTCAATCGCAGCCAGATCATATCTGTGTGATTAACACGGACACTGAACTGTCGAGTTGAGCTCTGTAGAGTACGGGCGATAAAACTCAAGAAGAAGTCGATAAGAGTATGAAATATATCTCCATCACTACACATTCCGCGCTTTTGGATGTACAGTGCACATCGATCGGATCACGATCGATCTGTTAATCACATTTTAGGGACACTTTGTATGGTGTCCAAAGCTTCGGTAATCGTGAGCTTCACGATTTGGCAGCGAGTTGTGCGGATTCGCAAAGAAGGCTGAGACCGTGACAAGAAAACAAGCCGTGGTTTGTACGATTATGCTTTCATCGGCTTTCGGTGCTAGTACATTAAAATAGGGGCATCTGACAACGAGTCCGAAGCCGGATTTCGGATCGAAAGAAACCGGTAAAATAAACAAAACCGTAAACAAACACGAACCCCCACCGACAACACGTATGTAGCAGTCGAACCGTCGGGCGCTATGCCAAGTGATTGCAAATCGGCCAAAACTCCCCGTTCTGGCGTTTTGCCATCACGCCCTTGTGGTGTTAGCCGATTAGTGGCATCGAAAAAAGCCCATGCCCACTCCCGTCGATGCCACGATGGCAGGGATGCGGAAAATAGGAGAGCATCTATACTCTACCCTGCGACCGGAATGGAAGTGGAATGGTCTCACAGCACAGGAACAGTGAACGCACCCTAGCGGAAAGTAGCACCGTGGGGCATTGGCAGCGGGAACGAAGGAAAGGAAAACTGCTGCTGCTGGGTGGTGTTGGTTGGGCTGGCTCGACTGGGCTGCTTGCTGCTTGCTGCCATCCATCATCTATTCTCGCGACCCACAACAACCAGGACCTCCATACAGAACGACCTCCTAGCCCATACCTCTCTTACTGGTGGTCGACTGTCTTGCTTGTTGCCGTAACAACAACCCTCGTTCTTGGTCCTCTTCCTCTCTTTCTTCTCCCACTCTCGCTCTCCCTTTTGGCTCACTACTTCCTATCTCGCTGTGGAAAAAAAAACATTCGGGTCACTTAATCGTTTGTTTGGCGTGTCCCCGTCTTGCCCGTGCTTCGTTCCTCTTCCCTCCCACTTAGGAGACTTATCTCCAAGCGCAAACAAATCTCAAATCTCAGCGGACTACACGCATCTCATTGTTTTGCGTCTCACTCGAGAGATCCCTCGCCTGTTCCTGCCCATCAACCCAACTCCCAGAACTGCTCCTCGCATCAAGGAGACTGTGCAACCTATTCTTCCCCCCCGAACCGTTCAGCACTACTGGTGCGCACCTGTATAGTACGGCCAACTACTTCACATTCCGCTTCTGCGGCGCGGGCTCTCCCTGAGTAAACTCCCGCGATGTCGTTCACCAATCGACAATCAATCTACTCGACGACGTCGGCAGCACCATATGGCGGCATGGCTGCGAACCAGACCTTGACGACATCTTCGCTTCTTTCAGCCCTTCACAATGCTTACCTCTCGTGTTCAGTCTATTCCCTGGATGCGGCAACATCCGTGGTCGTGAACTCCGGCTCGGGCAGGGCGGCCGTACACTCGACGGGAGTCTTCGATGAGGAGTTGGGGATGCGAGCTTGGGAACATGCACGGCGGAGAGCTGAGGACCAGACTATCGTGTTGACGTACGTGAAGATTGGCCCCCCAGATGACCGACCTGGAAGCTAGCCAGGTGCCGGAAATCTCATGATTGTTTGACCCCCCGCTGATGAGGAATTCTTTAGGTCTTTGCATGCGCTCTCGCCGTCTCTCCTTTTGCCGATGCTCTCTACGCTGCCCGCAGCACCCGATCTCCTCAATACCTGTTTGAGCTTGATCAGTGCATTCACAAATGCCCTGACCCCGGAATGCCCATACTCCGTTCCTTATCACCGCGGTCTCGCAGTCTCGGTGCAGATTTCGCTCTCGGGCGCGATCTCCGGCGCTCACATCTCACTCTCGGACGCGGGCCTTGACACTGAGAATGGTCTTCTCCACATCCCTTCGACGGCAGGTTACCGGGCGTTCGACGTATTCTACTACCTCCTTTCGGCTGTGTCCACGCCGGCCGAGAGGCAGGGTCTCGGATTGCAGTCAGCAGACCAGTACACTATGCTCGCACGGAGCAATACCTACACACTCCCTAGTTATCTTCCCACAGCCGATGATTCAGCTGCGGCGGAAGACTGGAGGGCCAATTTGAGAGCCATCGGAATCAAGGGCGGAATGCTGCGTGGCTTGTTGTCCGTTCTGGCCGGTATTCTCAAACTTGGCAACTCGGTTGGTCTGCTGGTCGACGAAGAGGTGGTGGAGGAGGTGTGTAGTGACGTCTCCGGCCTCCTCGGGCTCGATCCGGAAGTGTTGGCAAAGAGGATGGGCGACTCCGAACGCGAGCTTCTCATCAGCACCATATATGAGCTCGTAGTAGAGTGGGTGATCGCCAAGGCTAACGAAGCGATTTCTACCGATTTCGCCGCGAGAAAAGACGCGGATTCCAACGCCGACGGTAGCCAGGAGGGCGATACCGTGCAGATCACCGTTTTGGAGTTGCCCGCTGAGAAACTGGCCAAAGCCGTCTGTCTGAAGGGCGTCTTTGACGACGAGAGCGGTCTCAACATCGAGATGAAGGCTGACGGCGTCGATGTTCCCAACGTTGGCAGCACGATCCTTCGGGAAATGAAGGCGGCTTGGAGCGACGCCGAGACAACTTGTTTGGTTGGTATGAGCCGGGAACGCGAGTACGAAAACGACCGGAGAGATCAGATCATCGAGAAGGCCGGCCGAGAAGTAGAGGACGGCGGATTTCTCAAGGAGGTCTTGTTCCCTGCCGAATTCGGGCGATCGTCTGCAACCGTGCGTCTGGATGTCTCGCAGTTGCTGGCCGCCAGCAGAGCGTGGTACCATCTCAATATTTCCCCAACAGCCGGTGTCCCTCTTACAGATGACCTGCATACGCAGAGTCAGCCTTGGTCTGCCGCTGCTGTGAGTCGACAGTTGAGAGGCTGGAGACTGCCTGAATGGGCCAACCGCCGCAGCAAACGGCTGGATTTCACTGCGGATTTCGACTTTGACGAGTTTGCCGTGCGTTATGCCATCCTGGGCTGCTCCGGTGGACGAGACGGTGTTGAGAGCTGGGTGCTCGAACGAGGTTGGAGCAATGGGGAAGTCGTGGTTGGCAACGAGCGTGTGTGGATGCGCGAGCCTTGCTGGTGGGAGGCGGAGAACATGCTGGATATCAAACAGCCTGGTGTGATGCCTGGGATGATGGGTATGGGCGCTGTGCCTATGGCCATGGACACCGGATACACCACAAACACCAACGGAAGCGGCTACTTTGCGCCTATGGGTGCCCAGGCGTACGACCAGGCGGCGTCTAGAGAGAATCTGCTTCGCCAGAGCACCATGAGCGGCTTCCCGGCTGGTACTTCGCCGTCACCTCAACCGGGCCAGGAGCAGAATAGGGGACTTGGCGCAAAGTACGAAACCAACAATTATACTGCTCCTGGGGACATCGAGTTGGGCGACAAGACCAAGATCGAGGAACATACGGTCACGACATCGCGTAAGTTGTGGGTCGGCTTCGTATGGGCCATGACGTTCTGGATTCCTAGCTTCCTGCTGAGATATGTCGGTCGGATGAAGCGTCCCGACGTGCGAATGGCGTGGCGAGAAAAGCTTGTTCTCGTCTGGCTGATCTTCTTCATGAACGCTTTCATCATCTTCTGGATCGTCGTATTTGCGCGACTTATTTGCCCCAACATCGATAAAGCCTGGTCTCGCGATAATGTCGCCCGTCATCAAGGTGAAAACGATTTCTGGGTGAGCATCCGCGGCAATGTGTACGATATTACGGACTTTTGGTCTCTCCAGCACAGCGATATCACTGGACAGGATACAACGAAGGATGTCATGATCGAGTTTGCGGGATTGGATCTTACTCCGTACTTCCCGGCTCCGTTCTATCTTGGATGTCCGGAACTCGTTACCAACAAGCGCTTCACATTGCAGTACAACGACACTACGGCACAGTCGTCTTCCCAGGCTGTCCACAGCTCCGGAGAAGTAAGCCCGTACATTAAGAGTGCGTTGGCCTCGGAAGACTGGTATTCACAGAAATTCCTTCCCAGGATTAAAGAATACTGGACCGGAGATCTCGTATGGGATAAAGATGATGTCAAGTCGCAAGGTGTCGCCGATAACAAACCGTGGGGAATTATCAACGGTGAGATCTTTGATCTGACCGACTACTTCTACACGGCCGATAGGTTCGGAGATCTCGCCGAATACCGCTTCTTAGACAGCAAGCTGGAGGAAATCTTCCAGCAGAACCCTGGTTCCGACCTCACGGACTTATACAACAAGCAACTCAATGCCACCACCAAGAGGACGAACATGCGATGCATGAAGAACATGTTCTACGTTGGAATCGTCGACTTCCGGTATGGCGCCAAGTGTCAAGCCAGTGGTTACGTCCTCCTCGGTTTTGCCGTTTTGATGTGTAGTGTCATCGTAGTCAAGTTTTTGGCCGCACTTCAGCTCGGAACTAAGCGTCGCCCTGCGCAGCAGGACAAGTTCGTCATCTGCCAGGTTCCTGCGTACACTGAGGGAGAGGACCAGCTGCGCAAGGCACTGGATTCCTTGACTGCTCTGAACTACGACAACAAACGGAAACTCCTGTTCGTCATTTGCGACGGTATTGTCGTCGGAGGTGGAAACGACAGGCCCACACCCAACATCGTGCTCGAGATTCTCGGTGTCGACCCAAAGATTGATCCTCCGGCGCTTCCTTTCAAGAGTGTCGGTGAGGGTAATGCTCAACTCAACTACGGAAAGGTCTACTCGGGATTGTACGAATTCGAGGGTTGCGTTGTCCCGTACATCGTTGTCGTCAAGTGTGGCAAGCCATCCGAGACTTCGAAGCCCGGTAACAGAGGAAAGCGTGACTCCCAGGTCCTCGTGTTGGACTTCTTGAACAAAGTCCACCACCGCACTCCCATGTCTCCCCTCCAGCTGGAAATGTTCCACCAGATCAACAACATCATCGGTGTCGACCCGGAGCTGTACGAATACATTCTCATGGTTGACGCTGATACCAGTGTCAAGGAGGACGCCCTCAACCGTCTCGTCGCTGCATGCGCTCACGACGCGAAGATCGCCGGTATCTGTGGTGAAACCAGTTTGGAGAACGAGGAACGCTCTTGGTGGACTATGATTCAGGTCTACGAGTACTACATCTCGCATCATCTGTCCAAAGCTTTCGAGTCTCTCTTTGGTTCCGTCACTTGTTTGCCCGGTTGGTATGTAGTCAGTTCGGATGCCCCTTCGTCGACGTTATGCTAATATGATTTTTAGTTTCTCCATGTACCGTCTGCGAACTGCGGATAAGGGTCGTCCTTTGATCATTGCCTCCAAGGTCATCGAGGAGTACTCCGACGGAGTCGTCGATACCCTGCACAAGAAGAACCTTCTGTCACTCGGTGAGGATCGTTACCTGACGACTCTCATGACCAAGCACTTCCCGTACATGAGCTTCAAGTTCATTCCCGATGCCTATGCCATGACTGCCGCACCAGAGAGTTGGAGCGTTCTGTTGTCCCAGAGACGTCGCTGGATTAACTCGACCGTTCACAACTTGGCTGAGCTGATGTTCCTCGAGGAGATGTGCGGTTTCTGTCTCTTCTCGATGAGATTCGTCGTGTTCCTCGATCTCTTCGGTACCATCATTCTTCCGGCCACCTGTGTGTACATTGGTTACCTCATCTATGTCATCATCAGCAAAACCGGGCCCTTCCCGTACCTGTCGTTGGCTATGCTTGGAGGTGTGTACGGTCTACAGGCGATTATCTTCATCATCAAACGCCAATGGCAGCACGTCGGATGGATGATCATCTACCTCCTCGCATTCCCGATTTACGCTTTCGTCCTTCCGGTCTACTCCTTCTGGGCTCAGGACGATTTCTCGTGGGGAAGCACGCGTATTGTCGTTGGAGAATCGGGCAATAAAAAGGTTGTCGCAACGACCGAAGAGTCTTTCGATCCTCGGAGCATTCCTCTCCAGAGCTGGGATGAGTACGCGGCTACGAACAAGCTCCCCGGCCGTCGCGGTGCACCAACCGAGAAGTACGGAGACGCTGGTGGGTACGATTACGAGATGGACGACATGCACTCCGTGTATTCTTCGGCCAAGCCGGCATCCACGATCCTCACTGGCCTTCCTAACATGAGCGGCCAGCCATACATCGCCCCGCGCTCTCCGGCACCCTTCGCGACCAACCGCCATTCCACCTACTCCGCGTACACCGGCATGACCGGCCAGGGCGGCCTCGGAGGCGACCACGGACACCCGCAGCAGCAGCGCCTGATGTCGATGGGTGGGATGAGCACTGGCGACTACTGGCAAGACGGTAATCAACAGCAGCACCGCCCCAGCCCGCTCGCGCTATCCACCGGAATGCCTAGCACCGACAACCTGCTGAACGTGCAGACGCCGCCTCCTCGCGCGCATTCCACCACACCACTGGGCTTCTCGTCGCAGAGCCGTCCCGTCAGCCAGATGGACTTCATGCGCGTTGGTGGTGGTCCCGATGACGAGAGCATCGTCGACGCTATCCGCTATGTCCTCCGTGATGTCGATTTGGACACTATCACCAAGAAGCAAGGTATGTTTTGATTCACACCCTTCACTGTTTGATATTCGATAGATACTAATGTTATTATTCGTGTAAAGTGAGAGCCCTCGTCGAACAGAGACTGCAGACGGAATGCCAGGGCGAGCGTCGCTCGTTCCTAGACCGCATGATCGATGCCGAGCTGGCCAACATGCCGATGTAATTCGCACGATCAACGGATGTGCTTGGGGATGGGGGGTTTTACTTTCGGTTGGGGTAAGGGGGAGGGGTTTAATGTTACTTGTATTCTTAATCAGGATGGGAGATGAAGACGAAAACGTCGAACGCGGTGGGGGTGCATGCCATATGGAAAGGGAGGTGGGGCTTTAAACGGAGTTTTTTTTTCATTTCTTTCTTTCCCTATCAAGTTTGAGCTTTTGATTGATGTCTGAAGGGTTAAATGAGCATTGTATTTTGTCTGTATGTCTGCCTGTCTGTCTGTATGCCTCTATCGTCGTTTATCGCTGAGTTAAGTTGAGTTGTGAGTTTTGGATTGGATTGGACGAGCTTGCGGAGAGGGGAGGGGAGGGGATCTGGGGGATCTGTAGACTACTTTTGTAACTTGTTATGGACGGAGGTAGGTATTTGAGTATCTTGAATCTTGAATCATTTTCTCTCACTTGCTTGCCGTGTCATCCGTCGATGTTGTACCACCCTTGATTATTGAATTAACTTGAAGATCTCTCTTATTATTGCGAGGTGGTGGTGGGACGTGGGGCGTGTGTATGTCTCGCGGCACTGCGGCAGTCGGTCGGAATTCGGGAGTGGAGTGGTGTTACATATGTCCATTCATGGAGGATGGAGGTGTAGATCTTATCTTGCCGCTGGTACTCGAGAGACTCGCGCCAGCTGAGCGCCGGAGGAGCGCCACAGCCGTACACATCAGTTACTCATTAATCTGGTCGTCTGGGTCATCTGGGTCCGCGAGTCGCGACGACGCCCATCAGTTACCTTCTATTTTAAATCTTCACATAGAAACCCTGGAAGATTGTGATAGCTATTACTCTATTATAATAGAGTGCCGAATCTCCTATATATCCTCTTCGATTCATTCGCCTCTTTCAGTTGTTTTTATTGTCGCGACGGAAAGTATTGGCTGAGGTATGGGTTCAAGTTGTAAATTGTGGCTGGTGAATTAGCGTTTGTTGGACCATGGAATCATGGATGAGCTTCTACATCCTAGGTTGTAGACTTGCAGTTACTGGGTCCCAGGATATCGGCCGAACCCCTTCCCTTCACCGGGCAGTATGATGTATGCATACCCTTCACCCAGGCGGTCCACTTTCCTTTCCCTTCCTATCCTTTCCTTTATGTACTCTGTGTATGATAGGTAGTACGTCAATTCACTCTCTACCACGCGTCCTGACTCCTGCCAATCAATCACTCAATCACTCAATCAAAATCAATAATGGCAGCCCGTCCCTCCCCCCCCCCCCTTCCATTCCAGTACCGGATATCGGCACCCATCCGCGCAACTCTTCTCTTCCATTCCTCCCTGCTTGCTCCCTGCCTTCCTGTCGTCTATTCATTTCGCATGCAGCAAGCAGCAAGCAAGCAGCAAGCATGGCATGCAGGCCAAGATCTTGCAACTGTGGATGCAAGCTAGGCTAATGTATGTAGAGTACGCAAATGTATGCTGCAATGTAAGGCGGCCGGTACGTGCCGGTAATCATGTCTCTACTCTACATTTCTTTGTGGGAGGGAGGTTTCTGGAGTTGGGGGGTAGGGGGAAGGGGGGAGGTTTTCTGGACGATTACTGGAAGCCTGAAGGAAGGGGGAGGGGAGAGAAGGTTGGTACCGTACGGTATGTATCTACATATGTGGGCCATGGACTGCACCGTGCACCGGACGGATCACCAAGCGATCGTCACGACTGGTCAGTGGTTAGTGGTCAGTGGTCGCTGCCGGGCGAACCGTAGAACCGTAGAGTGCAGTGCTTGCCGGTAACGTTGGTACTCTAGAGTGATATCGTACCGGGCCACGGAGTGAGGGACTACCACCCCAATGTGGTCTCGCTGGCTGGGGCTGGCTGGGGCCGTACTGGCGGGACTACCCGCTCAGGTTTTGGCTTGCAGCAGCAGGAGTAGAAGCAGCAGGAGTAGATATGTGAAGGTTAGAGATTCACAAGCTCGTGCTCAGACTGAGCTGGGTAGCTGGGCATCGCGAGGCACCGAGGGGCCCGAGAGAGAGATAGAGATAGAGATAGAGATAGAGAGGGAGAGATCATAGAGAGAGGAGCGAGATGCAATTGGTATGTCATACCCGGTTCCCGCGGGAGAGCTGGTCCGTCCGTCCAGAAAACTGGGCCATCTTTGGTGTGTGGTGGGGTTGGCCTAGAAGGAGGAGGAAGACGAGGAAACTTTGGGCGCGCGCCCATCGTGCCGACTTAACCGAGAAGCTCTCTCGCGCGCTAAATCTATGATTTCCCTTTTGTGGGTCCGGACGGGCAACTCCATCACTAGTTCTGACGTGACAAAGTTCTCCTCTCTCCTTGAAGGAAGGAAGGAAAGAAGGTTATAATGATGCGGTCCTCCCTCCCCCTCCCCTTGAATGGCGGACCTAGAGATGTCTGCAATACAATAACGTTAACGCCTTTATGATCCTAAAAGTTTTCTGCTTTTCCTACTTGACATCTGTGATTTGATTTGGATTTGGAGATTGAGATTGAGATTGAGGTTGAGATGAGCGCCCCCAGGGACCTAGAAAATCTGGAGCAGGTATGCTCGCTGGATATACACCGAGTGCAGTCGAGTCGACTGCGGAATGAGGGTCTGCCCGAGGAGGACGAGCTCCGAGTCGGCATCGAGAGCAAGATTGAGGTCGACGAGGCCGCGCGAAAGCAACGGGTCATATCATTCTCGCCGGGAGATCCGGAGAATCCGCACAATTGGTCTTCGGTTCGTTTTTTTCTTCTCTTTCTGTCCCTCTCTTCGTTGCGTACGTTCTTGACTGACTGACTGACTGGTGGTATAGGGGAAGAAATGGTTCATCACAGCTTCGGGAATCCTCGCCGTGACGAATAGCACCTTTGCGTCGTCGCTGCCGTCGGGGGCCCTGCCGTTTATCCAGAAGGATCTGGATGTTGAGCGCGTGGAAGTCGCGGTGCTGACCATCTCCGTCTTCCTGCTGGGTTATTTCTTTGGACCGATATTGTTTGCGCCGTATTCAGAGTGGGCCGGGAGGAGGACCGTCACGCTGGTCGCCTTTGGCTGGTTCGTCATTGGCAGCATTTGCTGCGCCGTTGCCCCGAATATCGAGGCACTGCTGGTGTTTAGGTTTCTCACTGGGATGGGCGCCAGCGCGCCGATGTCGGTGACAGGTGGCGTGCTGGCAGATATCTGGCACGAGCCGGAGCAGAGAGGGAGAAGTACGTCCCTTCCTTCCATTTAACCTGATGTGCGAATCAGTGACTGACGGTGATCCAGCTATGGCCGTATTCTCGGCGGTTACGATGATAGGCCCCACCCTATCCCCCGTCATCGGCGGCTTCGTCTCCAACTCCCGACTGGGCTGGCGCATGGTCTTCTGGATAGAAGTGATCGTCTCGGCTCTCTCGTTCATCCCCTTAACCTTCTGTCCCGAGACATTCGCACCGATCCTGCTCCTGCGGAAAGCCCGCCGTCTCCGCTCGCAAGGCGCAACCGGCCTCATCGCGCCCCTCGAGCTCGAAGACCGCTCCTTCAAATCCTCGCTCAAAACCACGCTCTCGCGGCCGTTCCGCATGTTCTTCTTCGAGGCGGTGGTCCTGCTAGTCTCGATCTTCCTCAGCTTCGTCTACGGTGTATTCTACCTATTCTTTCAATCCTACCCACTGATCTACGAGGGGATCTACCACTTCGGCCCTGGGATCTCGGGGCTCCCGTTCATCCCCGTCGGCGTGGGCGGGGGGCTCGCCTACTTCGCGGTACTGATCTGGGACGCGCACCTGCGCAAGCTGACGGCGCGGGGGGAGACGTTCTCGGCGGAGTACCGCCGGCTGCCGCTCGCGTGCATCGCGGGACCGATCTACGTAATCTCGATGTTCTGGCAGGCGTGGACAGTGCGCGCCGACATCCACTACCTCGTGCCGATTGCTGCGGGCGTCCCGTTCGGCTTCGCCTTCGCTCTATTGTTCATCGCCCTGCTCAACTACATCACCGACTTCTACGAGATATATGCGGCTAGTGCACTCGCTGCTGCTAGCATGTGTCGATCACTATTTGGTGCCGCGTTTCCCCTGTTCGCGAAACATATGTATAAGGGAATGGGAATCAATTGGGCCTCTAGCTTTTTGGGAATGGTCGCCGCACTCCTGACAATTTGTCCGTTTCTGTTTATCAAATATGGTATGTACTCCCCCCCCTACGAACTTGTTACCCCGAATCGGATCGGATGGCTAACGGAATTGGAATTGTAGGTGATGCGGTGCGCCGACGATCGCGGTTCCACAGGTTTCTGCAGGAGCGGAAGGAGATGTTTGAGCTCCGGGAAAAAGAGGAGGGGGAGGAGGCGAGTACCGCTACTTCTAGGACTGAGCATGAGGGTGCCGAGGAGATAAAGGATGATATCGAGAAGGAGGGGAAGTAAGAGGGGAGACGAAGTGGGTATGAGGGTTTTTCATTGAGGTGGAGTGGAGTGGGTTTTGGCATTGCATTGGGAAAATGGATTATGGTATTAGAATAGTAGCTCGGGGAGAGTAATGGTCATGTAGTCGTGTATAAAAGCATTGGGGGAGTGGATATAAACGGAATAATGAATTTGGATCTTATACATATGGAACTCGCGAGTCTTGAGGGTATGCATAGAGGGCGTCGGATGTATGTAGGTTCGGTGAGACCCACGAATCGAAGCTACATATGGTTTCACGATACCCACAAGGGATATTCCTAACCAGCCGGCTAAATGACAAACCCGCAAGCCGGGCCTGGTGAAAGGATCTATGTAGGAGATCATTCGTCCGGTTTCGCCTATGCTAGGAAGGAAGCCTGCCGAACCTTACATACCTCATACATGAGAAGAAGGGCTTCGGAAGCTTATTTGTAAGTATAGATCCCGCTGAACTGCCGGCCGGCAATATAACCTACCTCATACGTAACTCTATTCCACCCAGCAGCATGCGTGAATTCCGCTGCTTCAGCCCAGTCTAGTCCAACCGTCAACGAGCAGACCTGGCGCTTGTCCACAACTAGGGACTCGGGAGCGAGCGAGCTGCGAACCATCGATACATATATCAGCATCCGCTCGTGCGGGCCGCACCGTGTAGCCCGTGTGCAGCCCCCAAGACCCCAACATCAGCCTGAATGGTGCCGACCGATGCTCGGCCGGCACTCGCTCATTTTGTCCAGCGCTCCGGCCGACCGGACCCCGTAATCGGCTTTTGCAATAGCATTGCGACTATCCGCGAGCGGATATCGGCCCGGTGCCGGTGCCGGTGCATTAACGGTCTGCAGTTATACATATGACCGGCACGCATGCCGCCCACGACCATGTATCTGAGTACCTACCCGGAAGCTTGTCATCGAATGCCATACATATCGGCTATTCTGCTGGGAGTGGGGGGGGGGGAGGGGGGGTGGTGGGGTTCCGTCCGGTCTGTCATATGCACTCGTATGTAGTGGGGGGAGGGCGCCACAAAGCTTCTAGTTAGTGTAAAGTCTAAACACACTGCTTCACTATTTATCTACGGTAGGGGACCTTCTAGGTAGTTTCCCCGCATTTCCCTGACCCCACAAGATCGGCACGGAATGCGGCCCTGGAAGTCCTAGAGGTTTACCCAGTATGCATAACGGTTTTATCCGCCAAAACTGACTGCGTGTGTAGTCCTCCCTCCCGTTTTGGAGATCCAATACCCACCCCGACCGTGTCCGGCGACGAAGGAGATGGCTGGGTTTAGCCTGAAGAGATGATCTTCGGCGGGAGGTGGGGGGAAGGGCGCGGGGAGGGATGAGATGGGGGAAGATGCGAGGGCAATATATATAGCTATAGAACGGATCTTTGCTGCGGACGTTGATTCTTGAGGAGGAAGGAAGAAACAGGTGTGGAATCGAAGCATAGCAACATATCAGCCAGCCAGTCATTCGAACATTCGAACAATCATGTCGATTCTCAAGCTCGACGGTATCAAGATCGTGGACGACAATGGGAAGGAGGTGCTTCTTCGCGGCGCCGGTCTGGGTGGATGGATGAACAGTTTGTCCCCAACTCCCCCTCCCCCGCGCCCCCCCCTCCGTGGCATGAACTGAACTGACTCCCTCCCTCCAGTGGAGAACTTCATCACCGGCTACCCCGGGCGTGAATACCAGATCCGCGAAGCACTGGCAGAGGTGATCGGCGCCGAGAAGTCGCAATACTTCTTCGACCGGTTCCTGCACTACTACTTCACGGAGGCGGATGCGAAGTTCTACCACCAGCTGGGACTGAACTGCATCCGTGTGCCGTTTAACTACAGGCATTTCGAGGATGACATGAACCCAATGGTGATGAAGCCGGAGGGCTTCAAGTGGCTGGATCGCATTGTCAATCTGTGTGCTGAGCAGGGGATCTATACCATCCTGGATCTGCACACTGTGCCTGGAAGTTTGTGGCTGCCTTCCCCTGTGCTTGATGGTGGTGGTGAGTGCTGATTGAGGCATAGGTCAGAACGGTGATTGGCACTCCGACAGCGCCACACACGTCGCCGACTTCTGGCGGCACAAGCACTTCCAGGACCGAGCCGTGTGGCTGTGGGAGGAGCTTGCGACACACTACAAAGGCAACCCGTGGATCGCGGGGTACAATCCTCTCAACGAGCCGTGCGACCCGTTCAAGACGCGACTTCCCGCGTGGTACGACCGGGTGTACGCCGCGATCCGCGCCATCGACGCCGACCACCTAATCTTCCTCGACGGCAATACCTTCGCCTCCGATTTTAGCTGCTTCAACATCGAGACGTGCAAGAAGTGGATAGGTGTGGTGTACGCCTGCCATGATTATAGCAGATATGGGTTCCCGCTGTCGAAGGAGACGTATGTGGGCGACGATGAGCAGAAGCTGAGGGTCAAGAAGTCGTACCTCAAGAAGGTCGAGTGGATGAAGGAGAACAACCTCCCCATCTGGAATGGAGAGTTTGGGCCGGTGTATGCCCGCAGACAATATGACGGCGATGCCACCGACGAGATCAATACCTCGCGTATCCAGCTGCTGAAGGACCAACTCGACGTCTACGATGAGGACAACATCAGCTGGAGTATCTGGCTGTACAAGGACATCGGATACCAAGGTTTGTTTCCGCTCCCCCCACGGGGCATGTACATCCCCGCTGACCTCTCCATCCAGGCATGGTGTACGTCAACCCAGAGACCAAGTACATGAAGATGTTCGAAAAGTTCCTTGCCAAAAAGTTCCGGACCGCGATCGACGCCTGGGGAGCCGACGAGTCGCACGTGAAGCACGCCTGGGGCCCGATGGAGAAATTCATTGCCGACAACGTCGAGCCTAAGTACCGCGGGCTGTACCCGTACCCCGTGTGGACATTCGAGAACCGCATCGGAAGGCTCTCCAGGAATATCCTCCTCGCCGAGTACATGGTCAAGGAGTGGGCGGATCACTTCGAGGGTATGGAGGAAAAGGAGCTGGATGAGATCGCACAGAGCTTCAGCTTTGAGAATTGTATTCTGCGCAAGGAGCTCAATAAGGTGCTCGTTGATCATAGGGGGATGCAGAAGGCGTAGAGCTGGGATGGGGAATGGATCGGTTGGACTGTGGGTTTTCGTACGGCTATTCTTTGTATGTAAGCTCTTGTAGGAATTGAGATGTCTTTGGAGTTGCACCTTCGCTTGCTGGAAAACAGCGCTTTCTCCACACAGCCACTTCACACGCGATCACCCGTCATTTGTCTTGTCACTCTGTTGTGGCGGTTGAGACTCAACGAGTTCCACTGATGTGGGCAGACAAATCACAGAGACTGGCGTGGAAGATGCAGCAAGTGAGGTGTCCGAGTGGGAGCTCAGGGAGCGGGAAGAAAGGGAAGCAGAGCTGAGGCGAGAAGAGAGTGCTGAGGTTGAGGAGCCGATGTCACTCTCGCTGTTCCTTCCCACACATTCCTTCATAGAATCTCCTGGTGAAGAGGAAGGAGACAAGGCGGAGTAGGGAGAGGGGCGAAAGTTGTCTTTTACTGGTTTCATCCTTGGTGAGCTCTGTTGTTATTGCTGGGACAGGCTGGAGCGGAGGGTAGGGAAAGACACACCGGGCCGCTCGATGAAAGTCAAAGTGAACAGCGGTGTGAAACCGGATCGTGTATGTACTGATCAATCAAAACAAAAGGAGGCTCTACAAGTAGCATGTCAGTTTCAATGGCGGGTGGACTCAAAAGAGAGTAGCGGGGGGACAAGAGCGGTAGCTACCCCTACCTGTTTCCATCCTTCTTGGGCTTCCCGGACGTCAAACATCCAGCCCTGCCTTCGACCACGTCCCCGGAAAATCTCTCCCTCTCTTTCCTCCTTTCTCTCTCCTCTATCCCACCTCCCCATCGCATCTCCCCATCACACACCTCAATTCCACACCTCAATCCCGCCATCAAGAATTCTCTTCAAGATGACCGGATCTAAACCCCGCAATGACCGTTACAAATCTGGCCAGGAACAGGAACGGGAGTACATCGATACTTACCGACCCCTCGAGAACCCCGACGACAAAAAGTTCAGGGGCAAGAGAAAGCATAGCCCTAAGAGAGAGTACAAGGACAGGGACGACGGCAGATATAAGGATGTCTACCCAGCTGTTGCATCCGACCAGGAGCACAAGTATGTTTACCTCTCCTTCTCCTCCTCCTCCCCTTCTGAATACTGACAATCTAGGCACGACAATACTTCTGAACAGGTCTTGACTAGCCATGAGTCTGAAGCTGGCAAGACTTCTGAAGCGGCAGAGACCGTCAATCCTGCTGGCACCAAGATAACCAAGTCTGGTTTCAAGTTCCGTTCGGTCGCCGCCGAATGGAAACGAGAGGAGGAGAACTTGAAGACTGATACCACGCTGGTCACCAAGGACAAGGAGGAGAACCTGAAGACCGATGCTTCGCTGGTCACCAAGGACAAGGACCAGATCCATACCTCGCTGGTCGCCAAGGATAAGGAGGAGAAGTTGAAGACCGATGCCTCGCTGGTCGCCAAGGACAAGGAAGAGAAGTTGAAGACCGATACCCCGTTGGCCACAAAGGACAAGAACCTGAAGATCTATACCTCGCTGGTCTCCAAGGACAAGGAGGAGAAGTTGAAGACCGATGCCTCGCTGGTCACCAAGGACAAGAACCAGATCCATACCTCGCTGGTCGCCAAGGACAAGGAAGAGAACTCGAAGACCGATACCTCGCTAGTAACCAAGGACAAGCTCGAGAAGGCTCCCCACCGCAAGTCCTCCTACAGCTATGCCGATGAATGGGAGGAAGAAGAAGCTCTCAAGAAGAACAACGCCACCCAAGAACAAATCCTTGCCCTACGTGAAAAGCACAAGCTCAAGCGTGAGGCTCTGTTGAAGCAGAGGATGGCCGACCGCAAGAAGGTCGCTCAGTCGAAGGAGATTAAGACGCTGGAAGCCGCATATCCTTTGCTTAATCACCACCTCCCAGCTTCTCAGACTTCCTACATCGGCAAGCATCATCTCCATGAGCAGCAGCCCGACCTTCAGGGTGAGAACTATCATCCCGCCGTTTGGCAGCAGCCCGGCCTTCAGGAGCAGCCCGAGGTTCAGAAGCAGCCCAACCTGCAGAAGCAGGACCAGCGGCAGAAGCAGGACCGGCATCAGAAGCAGCCTGACTTTCAGAAGAAGGACTATCGTCAGAAGCATGACCCACACCTGAAGCAGGACCGTCGTTACCGCCTACGCGCCGAATCTCCTCGCCCTAATCGTCGCCATTCGTGGCATGAGCACCCTCGGTCTCCGGGGCCTGCCCCCCGGCACTCACGGCATGAGCGTTCTCGGTCTCCTAGGCTGACCCCCCACCACTCGCCACATGAGCGTTTTAGGTCTCCTGGCGCTGTCCACCGTCACTCGCGGCATGAGCGTTCTCGGTCTCCGGCTCCCCGCTCTCAGCCTTCTTCTCGTCGCCCGTACTCCAAGAAGGAGATCGATAGGTCCGCGAAGAAGTTTGCTCAGCCCATCGCGGAGTCTCCTGGCCCTGTCCCGCGCTACTCGCGGCATGAGCGTTCTCGGTCTCCGGCTCCCCGCTCTCAGCCTTCTTCCCGTCACCGGTACTCGAAGAAGGAGATCGATAGGTCCGCGAAGAAGTTTGTTCAGCCCATCGGGGATGACGAACGCTTCGACGCAGGAAAGGGCAAGACTAACCCGCCCGAGAAGAGTGGCCGTCGTCGCCTCTGCGGTACCAAGTTTCAGGAGCCCGTTGAGCGTAACAGGCGCTAGGTGAGTGTCAGTCCTATGTATGTATCGGGGAGAAATCAAACTAATGGTTGAACAGACGCACGACTTTCGAATAGTGGTTCCGGTAGGTGTGCATAGGTGTGGACGTGGGTAATCTTTTTTCATGGTTTTTTTTCTCGAGGTTTACCTATAGCTACAATGTACTTACTACGATTTCACCACAAATTCACCGACAACGTTCTTCATGCTTGATGTCGCGGCAATAAGCGCGATTTGTGATCTACGCGTGGTAACTAAGCGAGACTTGGCGTGAAAACGCACTCTTCGCGACATCAGAAATCCCAGCTGGACTGTGAGAAAAATGGGATTCGGTTTGCTCCATTCCCCCTGTGTGGTCGGTCGGCTGGTAGATCCGGGTGATGGATCAATACGAGTTGATGACCTTTGCGAATACTTGTGATGGATTCGCTGGAGGGATCGGAAATGCTGACGTCCGAAATAGTTAGTACCACCTATCTACCTATACATAAGATGTATAACTGCTGCGTTGCCGATCTTCTCGGCCGTGATCTATTTCTGTAGATGGAGGAATGACTTTCTGTCGCCGTGATTCCGTGAGGCTTCAGTGATGGAGAAGAGCTTGCTGACCTGCCCTGCGGACTGCTTATGCGCAATTCACCCCTGAACCTCGCACTACCTACCTCCGCAAATCGGCAATTCAATGCGGGGTGAAATCTCGGCCGCATCCTAAACCCGGAGTTGCTAGACACATTTGTATATCCCCAAAAAGTCGGCTTCCGCCAACTCAGCTTCCGGAAAACAATGTCCCCTTTCTTCTACTTCCTCATCCCACACCCCCGGCATACGTAGAAGGTAGCAGCTCATCGCATCTCGAAATTCGCTCGTTGTGACGATCACGACAACTCCGGACTGAACGAACCCAAAACCCCCACTACACCAAAGAACACCCCACCGACCTCAATCGCAATGGCAACAACGGGAGGTGCATTCCTAGCTGGCGGTATCGCCGCCTGCGGTGCCGTCACGGTAACCCACGGCTTCGAGACGGTCAAGACACGGTATCCTCCCCCCCATCCCCGCGTCCGCCCTCCGAAGGCCCCCGCTGACTCCCACCGCAGCCTGCAACTCCAGGGCGAGCTCTCCTCAAAGCAAGCGACGAAGCGCGTCTACACGGGCATCTTCCAGGGCGTAACCGTGATCCTCAAGAACGAGGGACTCCGCGGGTTGCTGGCCGGCCTGGGCACTGCGTACTGCTACCAGATCATGCTCAACGGGTGCCGCCTCGGCTTCTACGAGCCAGTCCGCACCTCGGTGACCTCGCTCTTCCACGACAACCCGCTGGAGCAAAACTTCGCCATCAACATCTTTGCCGGCGCGTCCTCGGGCGTGCTCGGTGCCGCGGTCGGCTCCCCATTCTTCCTCATCAAGACGCGGCTGCAGAGCTACTCGCCGTTCCTTCCCGTCGGCACACAGCACAAGTACAAGGGGGCGATCGACGGGTTCGGGCGGATCTACGCAGCCGAGGGCATCAAGGGGTGGTACCGGGGGGCGGGCGCGGCAATGATCCGGACGGGCTTTGGGTCGAGCGTGCAGCTGCCCACGTACTTCTTTGCCAAGCGCCGGCTGCAGAAGCATTTGGGAATGAGCGAGGGCGTCGGCCTGCACCTAGCGTCGTCCGCCGCCAGCGGCTTCGTCGTCTGCTGCGTCATGCACCCCCCGGATACTGTCATGAGCAGGATGTACAACCAGACCGGTGACAAGTATAAGAGCGCTGTCGACTGCCTCATGAAAACTGTCAGGACCGAGGGCCTGCTGGCTATCTACAAGGGCTTCACCGCGCACTTGGCACGCATCTTGCCGCACACCGTGCGTGTTCCCCGTTCTACCTACCGAGGGAATCAGGCTGACCAGACGATAGATCTTGACCTTGACACTGGCGGAGCAGACGACAAAGTACGTGCGGCAGCTCGAGGAGCGGATCTTCCTAGACTAGACAGCTACCTATCTAGCATGATGCCGTGGGAAAAAAAAGGGAATAGACATTTCATAGGGTGTTGAGACATGTTAAAAAAGACTAGATGTTTCATTTCGGGGCTGCGCTTTGTATGCTATGGACGGGTTGGGGTTTCGGGTTTCTGTTTTTTCCTCTTCTTTTTTTTTTCTTTTCCCTGGGACCGCGCAGCGCAAATACATGTGGACGGACATGCACTGATCAGCTCGGCGATGGTGTTCTCGGGATGCCGGGGAGGCAATGTGAGTGAGAACGGGAGTGGGAGTGGAGTGGGAGGAGGGAATGGGCGTGGCAAGCCGAGGCTTTTGATATGATAGGTAGGGTGAACGCGGTGGGCAGAGGCGGGCAGCGGCGGGCACACCATAGAGTACCGGTACGGTAGGAGGCAGCGGGTATAGAAGAATAATCATATTTTACACTGCGAAAGCCTAGAGCACTCTATAGTGCACGCGATCCCCAACTTACTTACTTGGGAATGCATCTACCAGTTGTGCCTGACGATTGATTGCTCGACCTGTGATCACTGATCAGTGATCACCGATCAACCCACCGCCTGGCACGACCGCCCTCTCCTCCCTGTCCTGTTTTCCGTTCGATCCGCCGCTGCCGCAGCCGCTAGTCAAGCAACACCGCGGGCACTAACAGAGCAGGAAAAAAGCTTATTTTCGCCGTGGGTAGCACTCGCCGCGCCGAACGGGGGGTTCAAACAAAGCCTTCAGGCTTGGGATCATACACAAGGTCTTTGGGATCAAGATCAGGAGGGGTCTGGGTGTGGTATATAAACCATTGGCATCGAGAAGCAAGGTCTGGGCAGTGGGGGTGTTGGACATCCTGGAATGGGTCGAGAGAACGCCGAACGCCACAGGAGAGAGGCGCAGTGGCTTGCTTCGGCAGCCGTCGAGTGCCCAGACCCCCAGTGTGGACAGTCGATCCGTCCTCGACTGGATTTTCAGCCCGAGCCGGGCTCACGGAATCGACACGGGAAGAGGGCGGCAACCGAGAAACGCAGAAGCCGATTCTTCACGATCTGCAGGTAGCCAGCAACTGAATTTCGTCGGCCGGCCTATATAGGATAGGGTGAAACCGGTGCGGGGGAGGGACAGATGGAACCAGACGGGTAGGCCGGCGGGAGTACCGGAGAGTAGGTGAGTACATGCGGCAGTCACGTGGATCCGTTGGGGGCGGCAGGTATCGCTATCTAGGCTCTAGCGATAGCGATAGCACTAGCTTTCCGAGATGGGGCAAATCGACGAAGTCCTGCGGTCTGCGGAAGTGGATGCCAGATGTTGCAACTTGAGCTGGGAGCGATCGGGGGAAGTGCAGATGTCTGTTTGTCCCAGAGCCGAGGGAATGTGTGCAGTGTGTATGTGCCGCAGAGTGGAAGTTTCGATACAGTGGGAGAAGCACGCAGCGAAGCTGGCAGAGATCTGTGGAAGCAGAGTGATGCGGCCGCTAGACGGAACATTTATCCGACGCCCAGTTGACGATGACGTCGTCACGCTTGGGAGAGGGGGCATCGTCGGTTACCCTGCTTTGTGACGGCTACCGTTCCGCGTTCCTGTGGCAACTCAACTTGTGCAGCACGGCCACACTTGAGATCGCTGCGGCCAAAAGCAATTCGCAGCCAATTCTGATGGGCGGCGGCAGTCACTACGGGTCGTTCCTTTTGATGGGCATACGACGGCTGGCCGGGGACGGTAGATACACGGAGAGACCGTTCTTATTCGTGCTCCATGCTGCGAGCATGCGGCGTGCCATGCCATACCCATTCGGTCAACCCCGCCTTGTGTCATCACATCATTCCGCATGAACTACCGCTTTCCAAATGCTTGGTCGTTCTCAGACTTGTGCCCGGGAAATGGCCATCATCGAAAAACCGCACTGCCCGTGGCATACTTAACTTCTGGACTGCGTCAAAATCCGGAACAGCATCATCATAACAATCATCATCATCGGAAATCCCTCCCTCTGTTGCTCGCGTTGTCGACCTCGCTCGCCCGCCTATCCCCCGTCAATCAACCCAAACCCCCACCACCACCGCCACAACCACTCCACCACTTCACCTCCCAAGACACCCCCCCAACCGGTGCCTCGAACCCTTTAACAGATCCTTTCCCTTTGAAAGCTCAAACCCCCTCCCCCCGCGCCCCTTCCAATTCCCCCACCCACCTCTACACCCCACTAACCAACTCAACCCACCTCTCTCTCCGTGTCGCTGCCACCTCTACCTACCCACCACCGCCACTCTGTCCCAAACCCTACTCCTACTCCTGCTGTTGTTCCTGTAAATCCCCGACTTCCCCCTCCCACCCTTTGTCCGTCATCACCTCCTTCGCTGCAGCCGGTCGAGATCATCCTCCCACTCACAATAAACTTCCCAATCCAACAGATCCTCCTTCGGTTAGGTACCGGTTATTCGCACACGAGCCAACTCTCTCATACCGAAACACTGTTGCAACGAAGTCTCCGAACGTTGAACCTTAGCTCAACGCACGCACCACTCGCTGCTACGTCCCCGCGTAACGACCGACACGACCCCAAACGAATTCACCACGAAACCCCAACAACACCTCTAAGTAAACAGCAGCAATGGCGGAGTTTGTTCGTGCCCAGATCTTCGGTACTACCTTTGAGATCACCAGCCGGTATGGTCGCTCGTTCTTCGTTAGTGTTGATCGCATTCTCACATTGTCATCCGCAGCTACACTGATCTTCAGCCTGTCGGAATGGGTGCCTTCGGTCTCGTCTGGTAGGTTTTTCGATCCGCTCCGATCGTCGTTGTCCCGCACATCTAACAGTTCTCAATGCGGCAGCTCCGCTAAGGACCAGCTTACCGGTCAGTCCGTGGCGGTCAAGAAGATCATGAAGCCTTTCAGCACTCCGGTACTGTCCAAGCGAACGTATCGTGAATTGAAGCTGCTCAAGCATTTGCGCCACGAGAATGTATGCTTTCATCGTCTCACTACTCCTCACCTGGAAGGATCGCTGAACCCCGCCGCAGATCATTAGCTTGAGTGATATCTTCATCTCGCCGTTGGAGGACATGTAAGGGCTCCCGCCTCCCTTTACCTATCCCCTTGGAGTACTGACCATCGTCGTGTTGCGTTAGTTACTTCGTCACCGAGCTTCTCGGCACCGATCTGCATCGCCTGCTCACTTCTCGACCCCTCGAAAAGCAGTTCATCCAATACTTCCTGTACCAGATTCTGGTGAGTAGAACTCGCGGTCCCGATAGCGGGGTCGTCCCCCACTGACATTCCGTAGCGCGGATTGAAATACGTCCACTCGGCGGGTGTCGTTCACCGTGATCTCAAACCTAGTAACATTCTGGTCAACGAGAACTGCGACCTCAAGATTTGCGATTTCGGACTGGCCAGAATTCAAGACCCCCAGATGACTGGATACGTTTCTACGAGATATTACCGCGCCCCTGAGATTATGCTCACCTGGCAGAAGTACGACGTGGAGGTTGATATCTGGAGCGCGGGATGCATCTTTGCCGAGATGCTCGAGGGCAAGCCGTTGTTCCCTGGCAAGGACCATGTGAACCAGTTCTCCATCATCACGGAGCTCCTGGGAACTCCCCCCAATGACGTCATCCAGACAATCTGCAGCGAGAACGTAAGTCCCCTGCGCACTTTTCGATTAGACTTCGTGCTGATTTCGTCCAGACTCTACGGTTCGTGCAGTCTCTACCCAAGAGGCAGAGACAGCCTCTCGCCGGAAGGTTCAGGAATGCTGATCCCCTTGGTGAGATATACACCACCGCCTACGACCACGTGCATAGCTAACGATTACAGCCATTGATCTACTCGAGAGGATGTTGGTCTTTGACCCCAAGAAGCGTATCTCGGCGGAGATCGGTCTCGAACACGAGTACTTGGCGCCGTACCACGACCCCACGGACGAGCCGGCGGCTGAGGAAAAGTTCGATTGGTCGTTTAACGACGCTGACCTGCCAGTCGATACCTGGAAGATCATGATGTACGTCTAGCCGTCCGAACTACTGTCCCGGAGCAATTCTGACAGACTCCATAGGTACTCAGAGATTCTTGACTACCATAATGTCGACAACCAGCAGGTATAGGGTCGTTTTTGCACTGTTATACTCGCTTTTTGTTTCAGTGTATGTACCTTTTACAATCAGGCATTAAGTTGCTTGCTATACCTTGGCTTGGGTCTGTTATGAGTTCTGTTTTTTTTTTTTTTTTGAGATTTCATTCGTCGATGTGCTGCGCGTAATAGGACAGACACGGGGGAAGAGATGGGCATTGCGATATGTTTAGGGTTTTGTTGGCGCTCAAGAATCAGGATAGATGAAAACAGAGGCACGATCACGAATAAAACCTACATATTGTGCTCTTTCCGACGTTCTGCTGGAGAACGGACGGTCGTGATATTGCCTACATAAGGCCAATCCGATATTTTGTTTTGCGGATCTTCCGTAGGTAACTGCAGGGACCGGCGAGCGGCGGGTGCGTCGTCCGTGCCGTCCCAGTGCCCACTGCAGTCCCCCGAGGAATAGTTACCGCCGAGTGCATGCCGTGGTCGGGGTCCGAATTGAGTCGTCACGATGTCTCAGTATCAGCCCCTTGAATTGATGTGATCTGTCCAGAGGAAATGCCAACTGAGGCGTCGCATTCATTTTTGCGTAAATATGAATGGCGCCTCTCCAGCTTCGCGATTCACCTTCGCAGCACACTCCAGTTTCATTCGGATATTGTTACCCTCCTCAGCTAGCCAAGACGCCAACATTTAGCGAACTTTGGTCTGTCTCCTAGGATCAACAAGGGCAGTGCTCCCTAGCAACTGATCTGTGTTATTCTTCAAGAGCAACACAACAGTTCCCGAATCCTAGACCGATCATACATTCCCAATCCTCTCCACCATCGCGTCTCGAGCTCGAACTCCACTGTCGCCAGTTCCTCAATCCCGTACCGCCTCCACCCGTTCGTTGCCGCGAGCGCTCCACCGTCCCTCATGAGCCGACAACCCTCCAGCTACCCAGTTGTTAGCATCATAAATTTCAACCACGCGAGGCAAGCACATTTCGCCCAACCCTTTCTTCCGGAATCCCGAATGTGCTGTTTCCTTCGTCTAACGCATTCATTTTCCGGTGACGTGCAGAGGGCCCGAAGTTGAAGAGTGGATCGGCATCGAGAACGAGTCGGACGTCTCGGAGTGGCCATGGCTTCCGTTCCTGGCGCTCACGGACGGCGCCCACAGCTCCACCGAGGATTTTTCGTACTTCACGCTCAAGCACACGGGCGGCGAGAAGCCGACCACGCTGTTTGGAATCTCGTGCACGCGCCAGCTCGACAGCAGGGAGCTCATCGAGCGCCCCGCCGAAGTCACTAGGAGTACTGTGCAGAAGGCCGTTGTCGTCATCGCCGATAACCCCACTATCTTTTTTGGGAGTGTCAAACAACAACTGAGTGCGGTTACGCAGGCTTGGTTTGCACAAAAGTAGGGGAAGGGAGGGGGGGGGGAGGGGGGGGGAAGGTTTCCAGGGGGGGATGAGGCTGATTGATGGCATAGGAACTTCCAGGACTTCGATATCCTCAAGCGATTCCAAGAAAGCCTAAAGTTGAGCCTGAGATTGAGTCAGGAGAGTGGGAATGATCGCGACCACTTCGTTGGTATGTCGCGTCACGCTTCGCCCCCTTGCTTCCTTGCTTGAAAGCTCGCTCGCTCATGCACCTGTCATTCCTAGGGTTGTCGCTTCGGGAAATCATCTATGAGTTCAAGCATCAGGCATTGGTGCTGTTCAAATGCATGCTTCTGCAACCAAAGGTACGGGCTTCCCGGCTCCGGAGGATCTGACTCGGCTGATAGGGAATAGATGCTCTTCTTTGGGTTGCGCGGTGAACGGCTGTGTATGACGCAGTTCTCGCTGATATCGCTCATTCCCGAGTTGCTGCACAACCTACAGGACAGTAGTGATCCAGAGCTGGATTCTTACGAGTCGACGCTTACCAAGCCAACTTCTGTGAGGACGAGCGACCGGAAGTCTCGTGGGTAAACTTGTTCTCCGGTGGATGTTTTGCGCTGATTGGGAATAGTTTTGGCTTTCATGGGTCAGCCACTTCAGATCTTCGGCAAGGGAAGCTTGTTCGGACCGTACACGCCTCTGCAGCAACTCGACGTGCTGGCGGACGTTGGGACGAAATCGTACATCGTGGGATCGACGAACTCGCTGCTGTTGCAGCAGAAGGATCGGTACTCTGATATCCTGATCAACGTAGGCTCCGCTTCCCCGGACTTGGCCGGCGTCCTTGCTAACTCAAGTCGCAGCTCGAGGACATGACGGTCAACATCACTTCCTCGTCGTTGAGGACTGCGTTGGCACTATCGGCTGCAGACAGACGGTGGATCGATAGCCTCGTTCAGTCAGTGTCGGAAACTTGGGACGAAACCGACCCTTCACGACCCAAGTCTTTGGGATTCGTCGGCAGTGAGGATCACATCCGACTGCAGTTCGAAGAGTATATTCTCTCCATGGTCTCGGCGGTGAAGTATCAAATCTTCCTGGAGAAGCACACGGGATCCGATTCCAAGGTCTTCTTGCCTGACATTGGTATGTTTGTTTCATCTCATCTCGAGTGCTGTTCTACGGCTAACTGTGAATAGAGGGCGATCCTTCAGCCGACTTCAATCCTGACTTTGTGGACTACTGGAAGAAAACGGACAACTACAGGATCTTCCAGAAGTTCACGGAGCCTGAAATCTTCGACCTGGTTCCGCCAAAGCACGTGATGGCTGGTGGCCTCACTGTGGAGGATGTCCAAAGACGGATTGCACAGTAGGGATCTCCTCGCTAGCTTACCTTCCTAAGGAACTAACACGATCCCAGACAGATTCATGACCTGGGGCTGGATGAGAAGGTCAGCGCCGGCAAGGAGACCATGGCGAAGGCGGTAGCAACCGGTCGGAACAACTTGTCTCTCGCATTCACCAATATCAGCAAGAATGTAGAGTACTATCGGGAGCAGCGAAGGATCCAGGCGCTACAGGCGCAAGCGGAACAGCTGGAAGCAGAGGACGCTGCCTCTATAAACACGGTAGAGACAGACGACAAGGACAAGGACAAGGCAACCGTCCCGGAGAAGAACTCGACCCCGTCGATTCTATCCGCCAGTAGCAGTAAATCCTCTGCACCTATTTCGTCTCACGACAATGCTAACGAAAGTTCCGCAGCTGCGCCAACATCACCAACCGCAGCCGAAACCCCCGGAAAACCCGGTGCAGCCGGCGCCTACATCTCCAGCTGGGCTTCCTGGGCCGGCGAAAAGAAGAAGGCCTTCGCGGGTGCCAAAAGCCCCGAGGTACCCGGTTCTCCCGAACCCGAAGGCGTCATCTCCCCCTCCGCCAGATCGTCAATATTTAGTCGATGGTCGAGGAGCTCGCAGGACCTTACGCCCAGATCACAGCCTAAGGACGACGATCCTAGAAGCTCGGGTGAGACTACGCGCGTCCTGTGGGATGAGAATGAGGCCGTCCAGGCGAAGGAGAAGAAGCTGCCCGCTATTAGGAAAAGTCTGCCGCCGCCGCCGTTGCCGGCTAAGGATTCTAGGGTGGAGGTGGATCTGCCGGCGACGGAAGAGGAGCCGCTACCCGTACCTACACAGCAGGAACAGAAGGAGGTGAAGGAGGTGAAGGAGGATGTGGTGACGCCGGTTGAGAAGTCGGTTGAACTCGAACACAAGCCGGTTGAGGAACCAAAGCTTGTTGAGGAAGAGCTAAAGCCGGTTGAGGAACCAAAGCCGGTTGAAGAAGTATCAGAGCCCGTCCAAGAGCAGCCAATCAGGAGATCGATTATTGAGCCGGCCCAAGCTCGCGCCGTTACCCCTGTGGCTATGCAGGAGCCTCAAGTCCAGGCTCAAAAAACGCCCGAAATGAAGCCCGCCCAGCCCGAGGAAAAGGTGGTTATGCAACCACTGTCGCCCGGTGTGACCGTCAGAAGGCCGATGAAGGTTGATCGGAAACCGCTGTCGCCCGAGAAGCCGGTGTTGAGATCACCATCGCTTGAGAATTTGGTTAGGAGGCCTACGGCTGAGAGGCCCACTCGGACTCCGCTGTCACCCGAGAGGTCGGTCAGGACGCCGCTCTCCCCCGAGAGGCCCGTCAGAAAACCGTTGTCGATCGACCGCACGCCCCAGGAGAAACCAATCGAGCACCGTCCGCTTAGGAGACCCACTAGCGGCTTCGCAGCCCGCCATGCCGCCGCCGCTGAGCCAGAGGTTCCTAGGTCGTCGCCGAAGCCGCAGGTCCCGATGTCGCTGCCGAAGCCGGAGCCTTCTCCTCCCGCAATCAAGCCCGATGACGTACCGAAAGTGGACTCGATCGTCAAGAGACTTTCCTTGAAGCTGGGAGCAGAGACCGCTGCCGCCGCCGACCCGAATCCGAGCTCGCCAACGTCCCCAACCAAGCGGACGGCTCCCAGTGCTGCGGCCATCGCGAAGCAGAACTCTATTGCTGCGAGAAGGGCGATGTTTGAGAAGCGGTAGGCAGGTTGTGTGTGTGTGTGAGTGTACTGTGTTGTATTGTGTATTGTGTGAAACGGCCGATATATAACTATCTCATAAGAGTTACGATATGATGTTACCCACCTACTTAACTTGTATTTCCTCTTCTGTTTTCACATTTCTGCGATCTAGGGGATGGATATGATATGGATGGTATACCTATGAGTTTAGTTTGATTTGATGTTCTTTCTTCTACCTATTTGTGTTTTTTATTGCATGTTTCGTTTCTTTCTTATGTACGGTCTTACATACCTTTATCTCTCTTGCTGGATCTTTTTTTTGGTGGTAATGGCTTTTGTGGAACTGGAACTAAAATATGGATGGAGTACCTATTACATACTGTTTCCACTCTCCCCTCGGTGCTATCTATGGAGACGGACTGTCGAGGTCATTTCATTGTCGTAGGTGTAAACATATGGATATCGGGCAATAAGAGGGGGATAAGCCAATTAACCAACTAAAAAAACCCCCAATTCCTACACATGATGTCCTAGAGAAACCGACCGCATTTGCGGTGGCTCCAGTGTTTGCGATGAGTGCGATAGACTTCTGGAAGTGATCCAGATTCCTGAAAACCGAAGTATCCGAGCAGAACGCTACCGACAGCAGCAGCACCACCAAACCCGACTACATACAATTCGAGTAATCAGCGGGTGGAATGAGATGGAGTGGCGTATGTACTATACCCATGCATCGTTTGTTGCGAGAGAATTGGGCGGTTGTCAGTGTCGGTATCGGTATCGGTTTCGGTTTCGGCTGAGGGTGGGACTTCACGGGCGATACGGAAACATATTACGACTGCTCCATGGACAATGGACATGCACTGTGAACCTGCGGTTTATGTTGATGTTTATATCTGAGCTGTACAGTGTCCGCCGTCCGGGAAGCGGTACGGTAGATATATTGCGCCCATATTCCGCCACAAATAGGCTCTCCTTCGTTTGCTCTCGGTATCCCCCCAGAAGCAATGTACCCGTCCCCGAGGCGCAGCTGCTCCATCGGCCAGGCCTACCAAACCGAACCGGGTATCATCCTATTCCCATTCACAGTCTCTACCCAGGAAACTGTAAAATCCAGTCCCGCAACCCAGTCAGTCAGTCAGATCGGGGACGTATCACCCGCTCTCCACCCCCATTCCCCAGGAGCATTCGCACTCCTGATTCCCGCCTTCGGGCACACCCCGTGCACCATCACCACCATCAGCCGCGGGGTCGGAAGCCTCCACAAACTCCTCAAACTCCCTAACGAATTCCATCTCCTCCACCGCCACCACCTTGCCATCCCGTATCCGCAGCGTCCCACAATACGCTCCACGGGAGACCACCCCGGGCTCATCCTCCCGCACACGAGAGTCCCGGCGCTCGCGCACCGTCGTCCGGCCCGGCCACACGGGAATGTCTGTGCCCGCGGTGCCCGCCGTGGGCGTGAACGCCAGCGGGTCCGCGTCGATGTATAGGTCGATCGAGAGCAGGGTGTGGCCCCAGACACATCTTGTCACATCCTCGTCCCCCAGGCCAGTGTATTCTGGTAGCTCGGCGAGCAGGTCCGCCGCCGTCGCGTTGTCGGGGATCGCGAATGATTGCGGGGTCCCGTTGCCACGTGATAGGCGGCTGGTGATGTTGTAGGCGTACGTCACCTTGTCGTGCGGGATATCGGCGAAGTACCGCGCTACTCCGGCGCTGTCGCGCGTGTACTGCAGGCGGCTCGCAGGGAAGTACGGCGGTGACCGCGGGAGGAGGATGTATGATGTCTCTATCCCCGCGGCGGAGAAGTCGGGGACGGTGAGCGGGCTGCGGATGAGCTCCCAGGTGAACGGGGAGGGGCCGTAGGAGGCGCACGACCACAGGGAGTCGTTGATCGTGCAGTTGCTGTTGCTTGAGGAGGCGGGCAGGCGGAAGTGGAAGATCCCGGGGTTTAGGAACGGGAGCGGGCGGATTGTATATCCCGATCTGTATTGTACATGTCGTTAGCTGGTGATCTGATGTCTGGTGAGAGAGAGTGCGTGCATACCCATCATCCGCCGCCTCCTCCGTCTCTTCCACATCTTCGGAGCTTGATCGCACACCAAATACCACTGCAACCACAAGGACCAGGGATAGAAACAGCATGACGGGGATGGTGATACACCAGCACTTCTTCCACTCCTTTCCCTCAGAAACCCACACCCGTCCCCCCACCCTTCCCCCGCATCGAAACATCTCCCATACAGACGCGGTGGCCCGGTACTTTGGTGGCTCCTCGTGCGGTAGTGGCACGGGTGTGTATGCCGGCGGCCCCTCGGGCGACGATGGGTCCTGCAGTGATTCGAGATTTATACTTGGCTCGCGGTGGTGGGCGGGCTCTGGAACAGTGATGTGGCCCGTGGAGACGAAGGGGGGTGGGAATAGTCCCCGGCCGTTCCAGGGCACCGAGGAGATGGAGTGGTTGGAAGAGCGGGAGGAGGAGGAGGAGCGAGGCCTGGTGGGGATCTCGCGGATTGAGTCCCCGCTGCTGATGCTGCTGCTGCTGCTGGCCGTAGACGTAGTGCTAGCGCTGGCGATACTCACGAGGCTCATGGAAGGAGCGATGGAAATGATGGGGATATCGTGGGAATGTCCCAGCGGCCCAGCCGCAGCCATGATGTTGGGGGGAGGTGGCTTTACGTATCACACCCACACCGTTTGTCCGTTCTCTGCAAGCAGCTGGCCCGTGTCGGAATACCAATGGATGCGGCTGCGGTGCAGATCATGGCGGTCCAATCGTGTGCCGCGGATAGGCGATTCTGTACGACGGTCGCTGGAGAGGCGTGCGAGTAGATGCGGCTCATTATGCGGACACATGGTAGATTTGGACTTGGGTATGCGTTCTTTGGACGATTGAATGCGCGTAGAGTATGGGGTAAGTGTAGCGGAATAATCTTTCCGGTCTCTTGTAGAGAACCGCAGTCGTCGGGCATTGCTTGGCTGTAACATATCTGCAGGAGGAACAGTTGCAGCTGACAGGCGGGTCACGGCTCCGTGGTCGCTCAACAAGTAGAAAAAGCAAACAACAAATGGATGATGCGGTGGCTGGAAAACCGTCATGCGTGGAAACACAGACGACCAAGTAGAAAGACACTGGCTCCGCCATGAGCTGTACAGGCTGGAATCAAAATTTGTGAATATGGCAAAAGAAATACATTTTGAAGCCGGGAAGAAGATGACGCCGGCACCACTCCTTTCTGTAGCCATAATAGCCATAATAGCCATAGCCGTAACACAATCTACCGTACACATTCCCGGGCCGCCTCAAATTCCCGAGTCACTCGCGGCCCAAGCCACGAGTGAGATTGCGTGGACTAGCCTACTGAGTCGCTCCATGTGGTTCGATGCAATCGTCGGAAGCCCATGACAATTCGTTCCCTGGAAACTTTGTTCGAGCTGGCTACGACAACTTTCGGCGTCGCCCCGCGATGCGTTGTGGCTCCAGGCCACAAAGTCTGTCCGGAAGGCAACACTGTGTCGCTCAGCCTGCAGAGAGATTGGTCTCCCCAGGTTTTGACTGAGGCCACCAGGCTGCCCGTACGACTACTGGAAGCTCCATGAACGATTCCCGATTTGACAGTGCAGACGGAGTCAGACGGGACGGTGACGAGCGGCCTCCCTCCTCAGCACCGGCCTTGCTCGCAGGCAACGAAACATACGAGTCGAACGACTGTCTCCTGGTCGGCGGAATGATTCCCAACTGCTGTCGTTCGAGTGAGCAGCTGCCGAGCCTTCCCTGCTGCTGTTGCAAAGGGTATTCCGTAACGAGACTCCTCCCTCCATTCCCATTCCGACTCCACCCTCGAACCAGAACTCGCAGGAACGGCATGACAAGCACCAGGGTGGCACAGCAGATCTCGGCCACGTACGCCAGCTGAACCCGAGCGACCCGGGTGCGCACCTCGAGGATAAAGGCGATATCGTCTGGCTCCGTCGGGTCCCGCTTTATGTTGGTGATTTGGGAATCGATCCGGAGGGCACTCCCGGCGATTCCGGCGCCCACTGTGCACATCCCGAGAGCGAAGACGAAGACGAAGGCTTTACGCTCGCCGCCGTGCATGGGTATGTAGCTGAAGATGATGACTGGGATTGCGAGGACTAAGGGTGGGGGTGAGGTGGGGTCAGTACGGTGTCGAGGGGCTTGACAGCGGATGATGGGGCTAAAGGGGAAGGAGTTTACGTACCCATCGTTTCGGAAAGTAGGTGCAGGATGCTGACCCATAGCAGTCCGAACTTGCTCGTCTGGATGCTGCAGTATTCGTCCTCGTCCAAGCTCCTGATTCCTGTTAGAGTAGACTCCAAAGGGGGCGGATGTGCCGTATTCGACGAGAGAAGGAATGGACCAACCAATTCCTGGACAATGGTCGACACCACAGAACAGCAACCATGAGCACAGCCAAGAAGGTACAAATGCAGAGGGCCGCCGTGGCTTTGATAAGCTTGGGAACGTAGGCAGGAAGGCGGCCGGCTTTCGAGATATCGGCGTACATGCAGAGGAAGGCGCCCTGGAGAGAAACGGCCACAGGAGGTCAGCCTGCCGTAACGCATTCGACTATAGATGTAAATAAGACTTGCCTTGACGCTCCAAAGAGCGATCATCCAGGCGTACTGAATATATGTGTGCGCCTGCAATTGATGTTAGCCAGCCAGACCATATCCCGAAGTCTCCGTACGAGATGCCATCCGGTTGCGTGCCTTGAAACTCTGGGCAAAGTAGATCCGGTAGTCAGTGCTATTGAGCGGAATGTTCTGGCTCTGAAAGGACATCTCTCGCCAGTTGATCAGGATATCCATCGCAATAACCGAAGTTGCAAAGAAAAGGACGATGGCGAACAAGATCTCGCGCCCAACCGTTGTCGGAGTCCACATGATGGGCATGTCGCGTTTTCTGCATCTCAGCAGAAACCGCAATATCACCGCACAGAACGGAAAGACATACACGCAGTGGTCAAAGATGATGTTCTGGAGCGGAGTCATCTGGGACATACGGGGCGGCGAGTGGCGGCGGGCGACGAGACAGCGGCGTCCTGCCGTAGGAAATTGTCGAAAAATTCTATCACTTGCACGGAGGGGTGTCGAAGACTCGAAGAAGTCATGCAATACTTGTAGTTGGAATGCGAAATAAGCATTCGTATCTGCCGCACCAACTCGGTACCTGCACCAATCATTTCCCCACGCTCTGCTCGTGCCGCAGAAGACTCCACGATTCCAACTACACCTGGTTTGGCGATGCGTGGTTTAGGGGCGGCGCAGCCCCCCACCTCACCGGGAAATACCGGACGGCACATTCAGGTACATACGGTGCACATCAGCTTACTTGGGATCAGCGGCCGCACGGTAACTATAATAGTCTGTACTTATTGAGGGGGCGTGCTGCAGGTACAGAGGACATGGAACGGGTGCGAATCTCCGAGACAGATATGTAGTTATATGTGACTGCGGGGCGAGTCGTCCATCCGCACCTTCGGGATGAAGTCGAACCGCATGCTCCAGTGACCACCTCCAAGTACGTTCTGGTTGCCAGGCTGCTCCCGACGCTCCGGAGACGATATTCGCACACCCAAACAATCAGCAATCAGCAATCCAGCAATAGCCCTTTCCCGTGCCATACAAGTTAGATTTAAAAGTATTCGGTACCAAATGGCATTCTCTCGTTTGCCTGTCTCTTTCGTTGCGTGGCTTCCAGCGTTCCAGCGTTCCGGCAGTCCCGCGTAGCTTGCATAGCCCATCACACAAACTCGAAACCGGTCTAGACGCGGATCACCCGGCTCCCTTCCAGGAGCGATGGGGGAGCATGTGCATCTTCCGCGCTCGGACGCGAGAAACATCTATCTATCGGTTATTGGTCGATAAGTAGGTACGCTCAGACTTCCGAGACCATTAACGAAGAGTCGATATTCCCGTCTATCCCCTAGGCTTCCCATTTCGAGGGATGGATAGCGGGGCTTCCGCTCGTGCATGGATAGATAGACTTTCTTCCCCCAGACAACAAAGTTTCGTGCCTGAGGGATTAAATAACTATGTCGTTCGAAATGTCATCCATCACACCGAGTATATAAGGCGGAGAGTCTATTCTTAAAGAAGGTTTGCGGGAATATGACCCAAACAATTATGTCATGTGTATGGGGAAAGTGTCCCTGGATCAGCGACAATGCAGCCCTTACCCTTCTACCCTATTGTAACACAACAACCCTAACCCTAGGCGGCTGAAGAGGTCCCCCGTCAAGGTTTATCAAAGTGATTCCTCACACCGATTTGAGTATTTACTCGTGAACATGACGAAGTTTTCACACAGAGACAGCAGTCTTCGTTATAAAATCTGCTGACGGATTATTTAGAGTAGACTAGATGCATGTCCTTATTCATGTCCTTTTCAACATTCGTATTCGCGCCCATGGGAGGGAACGGAATTAAACTTCACTCAACCCTCTGTTACGCGGTGACATGGCTATTTTTTCCGGTCGCAGTGCCTGAGTACACGGGAACCCTTCCTATCGATTTACAAGTCGCTGGAGGCTCTCGTACTGCTCCTGAGACCTCCGAGTGAGCGCTCATGATGCGGTTACATTGTGACTTAGATCCACTCGAACCGACCATTCGATCTGGATGTCCTTATGGCGCTCTAACCTATCGGCGATTGTCATTGAATTCTCCCTTTGAAAAGAGATATGTACCAGATGATGATGGGTCACCATCATATTGCAGTGGTACCGGTTATTTTGTAGGATATTCAGGTTAAATAGAAACTCTCCAGACAGAATGGCTCATTGCAAGGGGTGCAAGAGCAAGTCGCGTCTCTAGCGCGATAGTGCGCGTAGAAGGTTGATGTCTGATGGGAACTGCAACGCGCCAACCTCCCGCCTTTCGCACTTAGAGTTCTTGGGTCACTCCTTGTCAGATCGCATGGCTTGCTAGCCCAACTTCACTCACCACGACAACCAACAAACCAAACGAACCACTTCCCCTCTACCTTCTCTCTCCTCCGTTACTCTACCTACCCACACCATTAAACTCTCCCTGCACATGACCACAACTCTTCCCCGACTCAAGTTTCCTTCTCATCGACACTTCCTCTCTTCAACTCGACACTCCTCCTTCTCCTTCAGCTTGACACTCTTCGGCTCTACAGATTGGCCCCTCTTATCGGCTTTCTGCAACTGAGCCGACGGTAAATAACTGCCAAGTTTTGTTGCCGAACCGTCAACACGCGTCTGTTCCCCATACCAACCACAACCCTCAACAAACCCAACCGACCGAACAACCAAAGAAACTCCACACCCTCACAATTGAGAAAAATGCCGATAATCACAGTCGCTCCGGACTGTGCCCGGCAGCTCCAGCTGATCGCCGATGCAATTGCTCGCTCGAAGAAGGTGGTCGTTGTCACTGGTGCCGGAATCTCAACCAACTGCGGAATACCTGTAAGTGCTAACTTATTTACACCACCCCTCCCACAACAAAACAATTCCAACTCCTAGTCCGAGAGGAAGAAAAAATAACCCCCACATACTAATGCAATTTCCGATATCAGGACTTCCGCTCTGCCGATGGCTTGTACAATCTCGTCAAAGCCCAGTACCCCAACGCTGTGGTCAAAGGACGTGATCTTTTCGACGCCGTTCTCTGGACCGACCCCGGCTCCACAGCCCTTTTCTATACTTTTCTCGCAAACCTCCGCAATGAGGTCTTGAACGTCAAAGACACTTCCTCGGTGCACAAATTGATAAAGACCCTCGCCGATGCCGGCAGACTCTTGCGTTGCTACACGCAAAACATCGACGGACTCGAGGAGAGGGAAGGTCTGGTCTCGAGCCTGTCATATGGAAAAGGAAAGCGGAAGAGGCCTTCGCCTCTCACTGAGGAGGACAACCGTACCGACCGGGAGAAGGGCTGCCAGGTTGTGCAGCTTCACGGAAACCTGAAGACGCTTCGGTGCACCAACTGCCACCTTTTGGCCGAATACTCCGAGTCGTCGGTCCAAACCCTGCTGTCGGGCGAGGCCCCCCCCTGTATGGCCTGTACTGTGGCCTCCAATTGTCGCCAGGCCGCCGGAAAGCGTGCTACCAGAATCGGTCTCCTCCGCCCCAACGTTGTCCTCTACGGAGAAGAACACCCCGATGGAGATATGGTCGGAGCACTCACCGAGGGTGATCTCGGCGCCAAGCCCGATATCATGTTGATTCTCGGCACTTCCCTGAAGGTGCACGGCTTGAAGCGTATAGTCAAGGAGTTCGCGGCTGCCATCCATGCGAGGAATGGAATCGTGGTGTTTATCAATAACACGGCACCCTCGGAGAGCGTGTGGAACGAAGTTATCGACTATTACGTCTCTATGGACTGCGATTCTTGGGTTGCCGATGTTCGCGTAAAGCGCCCTGGAATCTGGGAACGTCAGTCGAAGCTTTCTATCCGCAAGGTGACAAAGATCACCGAGGGGGACAAGGAAAACGTGCAGGCGCAGAGGAGGGTTCTGGAGCCAAAGACTCCCAAGAAGAAGGCCAAGAAGGCCCTTGCACCGAGCAAGGTCTTCGGTGCGGAAACGCCATACATCTCCCCACCGCCCTCTAGGAAGCGTGGAGGAAAGAAGAACGATTACAACGCGGCTCCGTCTCTTATGGAATCCGATGTACATCGTACGCCGATCAAACGCCAGCAACTTGATGGCAACGTTTTGTCTCCGACCATCAGCCCCCCGGAGACACCATCTTTGGTTGGTCGAATGACCAACATCACGATCGTGACACCTGCGAGGAGGGGTAGCCCGAAGAAGAATCAGGTGGAAGTTTTCGAGGATGCCGATAGCATGCCCGTTCCGGACACACCTAGCAAGCATGGTCGCAGGGCGGCGGTCGGGACCGAACGCGGCATCAAGGCCGTGGAGAAGATGCCCGAAATCGAACCGGGTTTCAAGACTCCGAGCAAGCGTGCCAGCAGGATCGCGGTCAAGACGGAACACGACATCAAGGCCATGGTGGAGATGTCTGAAGGCAAGCCGGAGCCCAAGACTCCGAGCAAGCGTGGCCTTTGGGCCAAATCGGCAATTGAACTGCAGATCCAGGCGGAGAGCAAGCAAGCTGATGAGGCCGAGTTCAAGAATGGCCTCCCCAAGACCGCCACGCCGAGGAAGGTCGCCCCCAAGCAGGCCACTCTCGAGATTGGTCCCGGTGTCCCCGCCCTCCCCGTCGAGGCCACTCCACCGAGGCGCAGCCTGCGCAATATCAAGGTCACCTACGAACCCCTTAAGGGTTAATGTTCTTTCCTGATGATATCTCTCTTTTGTTCGGCGTTTGTCTTTTTTCTTCTTTTTCTTTCACGGCTAATAGATCTTATTGGTACTGGGGTTACTTGCTGGTTCTTCTGCATGTTTTTCTAGAGTTCCTGTTTGAAATGTCTGCCGCGTGCTGTTTGTTCCTTTTTTTTTACGGAATTACAATGGAGTTGGATGGGGCGTTTATGTTGTTATCTTTCATTCGGATTGTTTTTTCCTGCTGATGCAACTTATTTTCTTCTCTTCTTAGGTTTCCTGCGCATGGTTTCGATTCGATCTGTCTATATTTTTACCACACGTTTTTCCTTCCGGTTTTCTTTTTTTGCATGTTTGCGGGTATATCTTCCCTACATTTTTACTCTTTTTACTTGTTGATGCTACGGTGGGTACACATGGGGGATACTACTGCGATTTTCTTTTTTGCATGTTTCTGGGTATCTGCCCAACATTTTTACTCTTTTTACTGCGTTGTTGATGCTACGGTGGGTACACATGGGGGATACTACTGTGTTTTTTTTCTTTTCTTTTTTGCATGTTTGTGGGTATATCTGCCCTGCATTTGTACTTGTTTTTACTTTATTTTACTCTGTTGTTGATGCTATGGGGGATACTACTGGGGGATACTAACTGGTTTTCTGCGGTCATGTCTATACTTTTAGCTTTCTGCTTCTTTGTCGATACCACCTACATTATATTTTGTACATAGACCGGTGGGAATATATTGTTCCGTATTATTAAAAACTTGGTCCCAGTAGAGGCGTGAAGAGTGGTGAAACTTGGGGATAAATCATAGCCACTGCGGGAGTGTTTCGTTGCACGCGAAAGTCTATCATGGAGATCTGGATCCGCTATGTACCAACAGATTGGGTTGGATCCTTCAGATGAGCGGCCACGGATAAAGTACCAGTGGTAAAGTATAGGTGGACAGTGAGCACAGTCGACCCAAAGCTTGGGCAGCGTTTGCCATCGGTGCTTCACCAAAGTTTATCAGTCTGGAGGCAGAGTACGTACGGTTCCTCACAGTCGCCGGCCCGTAACCCCAAATCACAGCCAAGTACTCTGAGTCCTGGGCATCTAAAGGATATCACAATCTTGAATGCGAGCTCCGACGTCTCATTCACTCTCGCATGCACTCACCAAGGTCTCTGACGTTCTATTCACTCTCGCATTCGCAGGAAGGAGATGTTTCTGCAACTTCCCATTCACCCTCACGTCCATCTAGGTACCTCGTTAGAAAATCCTGAGTCACCACGAATCCCGCTCCTCCGTGTATGATGTGAATTTTTGCACTAGCAATGCAAGGTCGTTGCCGGAGAAGAGTACCTACCGTAAGCCTCTCTCAAGTGATACAGAGAGTCATAGCATGCGTGTTAATTAAATGCAATATATTACATGGAAGCGTCCGGTACCCGGCATTTAATCGACCGTAATTCTCCTCCTTAAAGTCCATCTTCATGCCCATCGATCATTGATCACGCCCACCGATAAAACATTCCCGATCACGGCATTCAACGTACCTACAATTGTCAATCAGTCTGTCCGGACCACCAGTCGAGCGCTCCTTCGTAGGCCAAGCCGCGAGGACTCGCATCCCTAAATACCCCTACCTTATGACTTGCATCACTAGTCGCCCCAGATTTTGCCCTTTCTCAACGGTATGTGAGTACTGACGATCCGAATGTCCAAGAAAGAGCCGCAAATCTGATCTAGGGCTTTTACTTAGGGCTTCCTTGCTCTCCGGCTGCTTCGATCACAGTAAAGAGGTCCCGGGACTCTTCGCCTCTTCGTTTATCTGTCTGACGATCCGACGACCTACCCGAGAATCCAGCCACACCCTTCTTTTTTGGATATTAGTTTCCTCTCTACCTCGAATACACACATAATGAACACTCCTCGGGATTCAAAGAAGAACTTCTTTGACGAGCTTCATTCCGTCTACGAAGGCGGCCTAGACGAAGACGAAGATGAAGACGGGCTGTTCAAACTCCCTTTCAAGCGACACTTTGTGCCTCCTTCTGACACAACACGGTCGACACTTCCCGCAGCTCGGCCGCAAACTTCAAGAACACAGTCGGCTCCCACCTCCCAGCCATCGGCTTCGGCAAAATCGCTCCAGGACAAGGTCAGCAGCTCGGATAAGTCCCCGTCAGCCAGACGAGTGAAGACTACTGGTTCTACTTCATCGACTCCAGTAGCATCGCTCAAAGAAAAGGTCGTCAATACTCCACTACTTGTCGAACCTACTACTAGCATTGGCTCGGACAATGTCCGGCCAGCCAAGAGGGCAAAAACTGTCAGCTCCATTTCGGAAACCGGCAGAGCTGTGAAGGGAAAGGCCAAAGAGCCGGTAAAGTCACTGCTCTCGAAGGAGAGATCCGAGGCCTCGGAGTCGAACGAGCAGCTAAAGACCAAGGACCCGAAAGCTGCGTCGAAGCCCGAAGCCGGGCCTGACACGAAGCTGCAACTTCCGGAAAGCTTACGCTTCATCGTTCACGACCGAAAGGCGGCGGGGAAGAAGAAGCCTCCCGCGCCAGTTCGGAAGTCTGGCTTGTTCGACGGCTTGTATTTCTGTAAGCCCCCCATCCCTCCATAATACACCGATTCTCTCTTTGGTACTGACTCCTGGACAGACTTCGTACCCAACAACCTAACCGGCCCCGCGCGCAAGTTCCGGATCCAGCGAGCGAGCGAACACGGTGCCTTCTGTCTGAACTCGTGGCGCGCGGATGCGGTCACACATATCGTAGTGGACCGAACCTACAACTGGTCGCAGCTGCTCTCGCTGGTGAACGCCGAGATTCCCGACAATGTCATCATCGTCAAGGAGAACTATCCTGGCGATTGCATGCAGTACCGGAGAATCTTGGATCATACGCAGGAAATGTACCAGATTACCGGACGGGTGTCGAAGCCTGGGCCTGAGCTGGTGCCGGAGCCGGAGCTGGCTGAAATCATGAACGAGCCGCCATTGAGTTTGAGGATTAAGGAGAGGAATCGCGTTCAGGAGACGCAGAGATTGTAAGTTATCAATCCCCCACCCCACCTCGTAGCAGCTGGCAGTAATATGTGCTGACCGGAGGTAGTCATGAGGTGACCCCTCCGCGGGACATGCGCGAAGAAACCCCTCCTCGAAGGACGTCACAGAAGCGGAAGATACAAAACGACTCGGATTCAGAGGATTCCTAGAGATGCAGTTCGACGGCACGGAGACTTGCTCGAAAGTTTGAACCGGAGCTTCATTCACAGATTTTGGGAGTCAGGTGGTGATAATGCCAGGCTAGCTTTTGGGAATGTCCTGACAGAGTAGATTTCATTGTAAATAGTCGTCTATCACCAGTTCTTATTCTATCCGCTCATGGGTTCGGGCGTCTGTTACAAGTTTCTAATAAGATACGAAAGTGAGGATGAAGGAGTAAGTCGCGAATGTTACATGTATCATTATCTAAACCCCTCAAAGAATCACAAACTCCGCACCCCCAATCGTAATATACTGAAAATAGCCCTTTATGAGATATATCCTCCAGCACCCGATCCCTTCTCAACTAGCCCCGCGCTCGTAGACGCATCAATGAACAGCTCCTGGCACTCCTTAACATCGCCCAGCTCAATCTTTGTCCTCCCCACACTACGCGCGATAACACTCGCCGGCGTCATGAGTTGTAGCGAGTACCGCAGACTGCTCTGGACACCTATCGTGGCAATAGCGTCGATAGCTGGGTCGTCGAGATCGAGCCCTTCCGTCTTTGCGCGTATCCGTACGATCGTCTTGATGTCGTCCGCGCCGTATGGATAAGTCGGGATGATGAGGAGGCGGCCGAGCAGATCGGTGGGGACGCCGTGGGCGGCTTGGATCCCATCTGTGCCGCGGATTGTGCAAACCCCGCGGTTGGAGGCGAGGATGACGATGGGCGAGATCTTGGATTCGAGGGCGCGGTTGAGGTACGTGAAGCATTCGATGTCGAGCATGTGTACCTCGTCGATGAACAGGACTCCGGGAACGAGCTCGGCGACACCCTGGTCGATGTATTTCTCCACCACCTTGTTGATTTCCTCGCGGAGCTTATCCGTGATCTCGGTTTTCTTCGGCTTTGTGAGTTGGCCCATCATGCTCATAATATCCTGGCCTCCCTGCGGGCGGGCATTGGCCACGTCGAGATCGTGAAGTGTCACATCCTGCACTATTTCCTTCTTCTTGTGGACTTCGCCTTTGGGAATGGGGACGTATTCCTCCGCCTCAAGGTCGAATTCCGTGGCGTAGGCATCGCTGCGGCCGACACGCTTTACTGCGCCGGTGTTGGCCTCGATATAGATCACATCGCCGACTGCCACTCGCTCCTTCTGTATGCTCTCGTAGATACTCGGGTCCAACCGCAGCTTCTTCGTTCCCTTGCCGGACTTGAGGCCAACGACGACGTGCGAAATCGTTTTGCCGTAACCACCGAGCGGGTTCTCGGCCTCCTCGGGTGTAAGATCTGTGACCTCGCCTTCGTAGACCTCCTTAGTCTCCTTGACTCTCAGTCCTATAACGCGCACCCATCAAATCAGCACGCCCTCCCAATGAGCACACTCTCCCAACGAACACACTCTCCAGGACATACCGATAGACCTCCTAAAATTCTCCATGAGGGCCTCCGTCTTCTTCACCTCCGCCGAATAGATCTCACTGCCGACAATCGGCCTGAACGGGACCTTCGTCCCCAGCTCCTGCGAGATTGCCAGTGCAAGCGCAGTCTTTCCTGTTCCCGGTCCACCCGCCAGCATTACCGCGCGTCCGCTCATCTTCTTCGCCTTGATAAGATCGACCACCACACCACATGCCTACACGCACAGCACTCACCCGTCAGTGACCACACTACACGGAGGGGCAAGCCAGCTGGAGGAGGAGGAGGAGGTACTTCGCGTGCTAGCTCCTGTCCCACGAACCCGTGGAGGACTTTTTCCGCCGTGCCGTCGGCACGTAGGCCCAGGCCTTTGATGTGTGTGTGCGCTGCCGTGCGGTTCTCGCGCGACGAGCCGGTTTTGACTTCGCTAATTGTGACCATTGCTAACGGACTGTGTGGCGGGAGGAGAGAGACGGGGTATCGTTTGCGGGTTCGTGAGATGTGATGCGGCGGTGATGGTAGTGGGTCGTGTTGGTGGCTTCGAGAAGTGTGTTGTGGATAAAGTTTCACGCTCTCGCTCGTTCGTTCGCGTTTTGGTGCCTGCGGCTCAAGCTGGCCGGAGCAAGGTTAAATCACATGATTCCTTTTATATCCGAGTGCGGCGCCATGATTCAATACTTGATGGAATGTACCCAAGAGTTCAAGTACATAAAATTTCACGACCATTGCTATGCATCGTATCATTGTTTCGCTACCCATTGCCAGCTACGCCAAATTCCCAATCCCAAAGTGAACCAAAGAGACAAAAACATTCATGATCATGTACTCAATAACTTCTCCTTGTTCTCCTTGATCCATTCTATTGCGCTTTCACTGTCCTTTTCTGGGTTCTCGAGCTGCCACTCCATCAGGCGGTTCAGTGCGCCCATCAGCCAGGGCCCAGATTTCTCCTGGCCCAGTGCAGACATCAGTTGTTTCCCCTGTAGAAGTGTTAGCTAGTGGCGCCACGGGGAGAATAAATGTTGTGCTCACATTGAGGACTGTCTTGAAAGCATGAGCTTCCTCTAAATCCATGTCCTTGATCTGTGACAGAAACGTGCTATACTTCACCAGCACCTCCTGCGTTCGATCGGGACCACCCTCCTTCCAGTATGGTATTGCCTCCAGCATCAACGCGCACAAATACTGACTCCTCCATTCGGCACCCAGCTCGCGTATAAACATTCCAACTTGGCTTCTGCTCAGCCCGACTTTCTGCACGACCTCCTGGATCATACTGTAGTTCCTGTATGAGCTGATGATGATATTGTTGATCTTTGTCATCATCCTAAGCCCCTCCCTTGCGGCGGTTGCGGCCGCGGGGATGTTCTTCCTCGTGTCCACGCCCGGGAACAAGTGCCCAGCCCAGGGACTGAAAGATGCGAGTAGCCAGGCGACGTATTGATCGTGCTTGTCAACGGCGAGAGATTGGAGATTGGTGCAGTCGGGTGATGTCAGGATATGCTGTAGGACTGCAGTGGCGAGAGACAGGTTCTCTACTGGAAGGGTTGGGAGGGCATCGATTGGCGGGGTGAAGATGGCATCGAAGAGGGTAAGGGAATCCATTAGAGTGAGTGCCCGGTACGGGTTTGGTCCTGTAATACTGGGTGAGCCGTGGATTCAGAGGTCAATATTGTGAGTTAAAAACCTTGGAGCATCTTTTCGATCTCAACACCGATCCTTTCTCGCGAAATCTTCATGCGAAGAGCCTTCTTGATCTCAGGATCCCGCATGGCTTCCTTAGCTTCATCCACAATCTCAAAGTTGAGTCTACTCGAGAATCGGAGTAGACGGAGAACCCGTAGAGGATCGTCGTTGAAGGTCTGGAACGGTGGAAGCGGCGTCCGTATCACCTTGTTCTTTATATCTTCCAAGCCCCTCTCCGTAAAGTCCTCGATCTGCTGCGTGTGGATGTTATAGAAGAGGGCATTGATGCAGGCATCGCGACGCAGAGCGTCTTGGACGGGAGTCCCGAACTCCTCCAGGATGTGTTAGCAACGCATGAGGGCAGGTTAGGACAGCTTGCAAACAAACCATCTGCGGAATCCGACTGTCCTCCGAGTAGGTCTCGCTTCTCAGATTGACAAAGTCAATATCCAAGCTCAGGATCTTGGTAGTGGCCGTTTCCAGATGTTTCGACTTCTCGGGATTGCTTTCGACCTTGTGGATATTGCGCGTTGGGATATCGTAGGCATCATTGTGTTCGGTAAGAAACTCCTGCATCCTCGTCGCGAAATCAAAGCCGGTCATCTTGTTGATTCCGACATCTATGTCATGGCTTTGCTGTCCGATCAACTTGTCGCGGACCCACCCACCGGTAAAGCGCAGTATGAGCGGCTCGTCGTGTTCCGCGCGGCCGGCATCGATCTCGGCGGCAACATCGACAAGGAGTTTGCGGACTCTCTCCTCTTCGGGGGTCAGAACGATTGTGGAGGTGGGGATCGCGGCGGTGGACATGGCGGCGGACAAGGCTGTGATGGCGGGGTTACGACAACGGCGTTTAGCTGCACGCTGGTGAGGGTGGTCCAGCGCTGAGCGGCCCGACAATGTTCGTGTCAAGTTGTTAATGGTGGGAGAGAAGGACCGGAAGAGGCACTGCTGCGGGCGATATAGGGACGAGAGGAGAAAATGAGTCAACCTCATAACATCTGTGCTGCGATTCCGAATGACTCCCTGTGGCTCACTACTCTAATGGTCGGTAGAGTTAGAGAACTTCTACAGCGTCATAACGTGATTACTGCAGCTAATGTCACGTGAACAGGCCCTCCAGTTAACATTCCCCAGCTCCAGATCGAAGAGAGTGAAAGAGAAAGAGAAGAGAAGGAGTGGCCCAGCAAATGACTGAGCCAAAGAGCTATGAAAAGCCCAAAAAACAATAAGAATGAAACGGTGTATTCTACGTTTAAACGGCGGCATTCTCGGTATACATACTTTGACACAAGATTAATCAGGAAGTTAAAACCCAAGCTGAGAACTATTATTGATGCTGGGTATGGACAACAATAGAGAGGCGAGAGGAGAAAAAGACGGTGAGGAAGTAGGGATATCAATCATGGTGAGTGATATGGGTACACGGTCTAGAGTACCTAGTTTACCGTGTTTTCGTCACTCTACCCGCCTGGTTAATACATCCCACGCGTGGTTCGGATGATGCTGGTTGCTCGTTAACGCTGGTTGGCGCTTTTAACTTCACTCCATCCCGAACGCAGAACGACAACCCCACAATTCGTCCCTCGTTCTCTTCTCGCTTTCAACCCACCACACCGACCGCCATCCGCCACGACGATTCTCCGCCGACACACGTCCAACACCCCACCAACATCATCCCCGCTTCACCCCCTCTTCGGTGACCGCATTGGCCCTTTACCTAATCGATCCCCGCCTCTCAGCTTTCAGCTCGAAGCTTGACTCCACACCACGCGATATTCGATCTCCGTGATATGGACGTCAAACCTGATTCCTTGGAACGCCATATCGATACCGGCAGCGTCTGAATTGCCCTCCCCCTCGCGCGTACCATACGATATCTCCTCACACCATAATCAATTGAAACACCCCCGCGCCACAACACCTACAAATCATACAACTACCATAGTACCTGCGACATGTCTTCGCAAATTACTCGTGCCCGTAAGCGTATGTTGTTACTACTCGGAGGTGGGACGTGGGTGCCACGCTCGGTTCGCTGATATCAGGTTGCAGGGGAACTACGAACTCTCAACCAGGCCGCCTGGGAAGGAGACAAAGGTACGGCCCCACCTCGTTTCATAATCTCGTGTACCACCAGGGTAACTCATGGTTCATTGGTCATCCGCACACAGGCGTGTTCAAGGTAGCCGGATCCCTCGATTCGTCGCTCAAGAAAAACACCGCCGTGATCAAGCGGTTGCGTACTTCCTTGATCTCGGAGTCCCAAGCCGCACTCCTAAAGGATATCCAGACCACGTCGTTGGAGAAATACCTTCCCGAAGTCATCTCCGCCGTTGCCGAAGGACTGCAGAAATCGAAAATTGCCGATACCGGTGCTATCGTCGAGGTCGTCTCTGCCCTGCACCAGCGCTTCCAAAGGGACTTCACGCCGAAGCTTACCTTTGCTCTCGCGAAGGGACTGGCAAACCCCCGGGCTGAAGTGCTGAAGGGACTGTCTCCGGAACAGAGGGAACGTGAGGAGAAGGAGAGATTGGCTAGACAGCGGTCTTTGCTGAGGATCGGTGTCGAACTGTGGCTTGTCGGCGTCATCAGAACGGTGCAAGACGCAGAGGACGGATCTCTACTCAAGAATGGGGCTGCCGGAACCACTACGAAGGTTGCTGCACCTATTCCGAAAAAGGAATCTGGGGATATAGAACCCTTCCCTTTGGAAGTCCTCAAGGAACTCTTGGGCAGGGATAAGGAGCACATAAACCTGCCTTTGGTGGTCCTGTTCGTCAAGCAATTCGCATATGATGTCTTAGGATTGAAGGCACGTAACTCGGCACGGAAGACTGTGGAAGAGGATGGTGCAACAAACGCTACAGTAACGGAGACGAACGGAAAGATCAAGGAGGAAACAGGAGAGAAGAACGACATCGATCCCAATGACCCTCCGCTTACACCCCCGGAAGTTCAGCAGCGCTTCAAGAACATCCTTACCCGCTACATGGACTCGGTCAAGTCTCACATCGTGCGTGATCACGAGCGCCTCCAGACACAGTCCGCTCGCAATGCGGAAGCATACATCAAATCCGGAGAGATTTTCGAGGACCGGCAGGCCAATTACGAAAAGCTTGTTAAGCTCCAGGAGAAGTTGATTGCAAATGCTCAGGTTGTGGCGGATATCGTAGGACTCGAGATGCCAGATCTCCCGGATGATCGCAATGACGAGGGCGTGAAGGACAGCATTATTAGGGAGGGAAGCAGCATGTTTGCGAATAAGGGTGAAGAGGGAAAGAACGGAATCTGGGAGGACGAAGACCAGCGGAGGTTCTATGAGGATTTGATCGATCTCAAGGGCAAAGTCCCCACAATCCTGCTTGAGGATGGAAAGAAGAAGAGGAAGGATGGGGACCCCAAAACCGAGGATGAAATCAAGAGCACTGGGGATGAGGCAGCAGACGCCGGCAGAGACGATCAAGAAGTGGTGGCGAATGGTGAGACGGAGGAAGACAAGAAAGCCGCCGAAGATGCTGCCAGCACTGTCATTGTCAACAAAACGATTGGCGCTCAGGTGGACGCGCTGCTATTGCGGCTTCCGGATCTCAACAATCGGGACATGATCGACCAAGCTGCCATTGATTTTTGCTTCCTCAATTCCAAAGCGTCCAGGAACAGGCTCATTCGTGTTCTGCAAGAGGTTCCCCGCAGCCGCCAGGACTTGTTGCCAGCTTATTCTCGTCTCACGGCAACCCTCAACAGGTATCTTCCCGACATTGGCAAAGCCCTGGTTGAGCATCTTGACAAGGAGTTCCGCTCTCTTCAGAGACGCAAGGAGAAGGATCTCTCGGAATCCCGTGCTCGGAATGCTCGTTACCTCTCCGAGCTGACAAAGTTTGGAGTGGTCCCTGAGCATGTCATCTTCCATTGTCTCAAGGTGGCACTCGAAGACTTCCATCGCACCAATATCGAGATTATCTGCCATATCCTTGAAACCTGCGGCAGGTACCTCCTTCGAACTGCTGAGACAGGACCGCGGATGGCCGCGTTCCTCGAGACGCTCAAGAAGAAGAAAGATGGTGTCCATCACCTTGGACAGCAGGAACGTATCTCAATTGAGAATGCCTTCTACTATGTCAACCCTCCAGAGAGACCCGCCATCGCCCAGAAGGAGCGTTCCATTATGGAGCTTTTCGTCCGCAAGTTGATCTACCTGGATCTCACCAAGCGCAACTACGTCAAGATCCTGAAGCAGCTACGCAAACTCCATTGGGAAGATCCTTCAATCGTCAGCATGCTGAAGAAGGTATTCACCAAGGTTTGGAAGGTGCGATATAACAATATCCACATCCTCGCTATTATTGTTGGCGCCTTGAGCCGTTACCATCAAGATTTCGCATATGGAGTCATTGACGAAATCTTGGAGCAAATCTCGGTTGGACTGGAAGAAAACAACTTCAAGCATAACCAGAGACGTGTCGCGCAAGTCAAATATCTCGGCGAATTGTACAATTATAAGATGGTCGATTCCCCGGTTATCTTTGATGCCTTATACCGCATCGTCACCTTCGGGCACGAAGGCGGTATGCCAAAGCCGGGAGTACTCTGCCACTTGGATCCGCCCGACGATTTCTTTAGGATCAGGCTTGCATGCTCTCTCCTCGACGTGTGTGGCGCCTGCTTCGACCGCGGCACCGCCAAAAAGAAGTTGGACTTTTTCCTTGCGTTCCTGCAGTACTACTACCATACGAAGGACCCTGCTCCAATGGATATCGACTTCCTGCTGCAGGATACCCTCGCCGCTTTGAGGCCATCAATGGTGATGCCCGCTACCCTTGAGGAGGCTGGAAAGGCTTTTGAAGAGGCCGTTGCAAAAACCTACAAGAAGACCGAGATGGACAAGAATGCAGCCGCCGAGCAGGAAGAGGCTGAAGAAGAGTCTAACTCTGACGACGATGAGGGAGAAGGAGAGGACGTGGAGCTCCGGGACGAAGATGACGTAGCCGTGTCTGACGGCGAAGAGGGTGAGGAAGGGGAGGAGGGTACGGCTGCCGCAGGCCCTCAGAGTGATCCATCCAATCACTCTTCCGACGAAGAGGAGGAAGAAGACATTGTCGTCACTAGGGAACAGCAGTTAGATCCTGAGGCTGAAGCCGAATTCGACCGCGAATTTGCCAAGATGATGTCGGATTCCTTGGAAAGCCGTAAGTTCGATAGGAAACCTGTCTTCGACGTGCCTCTCCCAATTCGCAAGGGCACCGGCATGCTTTCGCGTGAGAACACTATCGAGAGCGAGACCGGCGAACCGGAACAACCGGAGGAGAAGGGGACGATGATGTTCAGTCTATTAACCAGGAGAGGTAACAGACAGCAGACTAAGATGGTTGCCCTGCCTAGTGACAGCGGCTTTGCCCTGGCCATGAAGGATAAGCGGGAGAAGGAGCGAGAGGAAAAGCAGAAAATCAAGGAATTGGTCATGAGCTATGACAGAATGGAAGACACTGCTGAACTCGACGGTATGTTCTCCTCTATCTTTGTTTGGTGGGTAAGGAAGGCTAAGCATGTGTCACAGCACTCGACAAACACGCTGCTCTCAACGGCTATCACGTCAAGACGGACTCCAAGGCGGTCAGAGGCCAACCCAGGGGCCGTAAACTGTCCATGAGCGACGTTAACTGGTACGACGCCAAGAACGCGCGTCCCCACCCCCAAGATAGGGCCAGGCTCAGCAGTGCTCCTCAACCTGTTCCTCTCTGTCGGCGTCCCCCTCCCCCTCCCCCAGCCAAGAAAAAAGAAGTCAAGAAACCTAGCGGCCCCCGCGGTCGCGAGGGACGAGTGACCAAAGCCGACAAGAGGAAGAGGGAGACACCCCAAGCGCCTGGTCCGATCGGAATGGGTGGTGACGACTTGTCCCTCCTCAGTCTATACGATTGCTAAAACTTGTTATTAATCCATAGGACCTAAAGGAAATCGGGAGGATAAACGAATTGCGGGAGGGAGGATATATCCTTCTATATGACATCATTCATATGCTGCTGCTGCTGCTGCGTGCGGCGGGGGGCGGTTCCCCAGACGGTCGAACGGTCGAACGATACGGACGGCTACAACTACTACTACTGCTACTTGCTACTAGAAGAATCTCGAAGCCTAGGATATGGATAACGGAACAGATGATTGGTGGATGGATGGAGAAAAGATGGGAGGTGAAAGTAAGAGTGTGAGAAAATTCGAAAATTCGTTGACTGGTAGGTACGCCTCAATTCGGGGGGAGGATGGGCGGGAGATGGACCACAGGTCGACCGAACGGAAGAAAGCCTAGGGTGTGCCGTGCCCCCAGCCAACAATAGCAACATGTTTGGTTTTCACTGGCGGCGACGATGGTGGCGGGCGGGCGGGCGGGCGGGCGGGCGGGTGGGTGGGTGTGCGGGTGGGTGGGTAGGATATGGGCCCTATTTGCTCTTGCTCTTGCTCTTGCTCTTGCTCGACAATCTACTGTGCTTTGCTTTGCCTTGCCTTGCTTGCTTGCCTGCTAGTTGTGAATTCGGGGGCTTTGTTCGGTTTGGGGAGGGATTTCCGTTGAATTTTTTCTACTATCTGCTTGCTTGCTTGTTCGTTCGTTAGGTCCTTGCTTTGAGTTGCGCTTCCTTCATCTTTTGAAATTTCACTTTTCTGGCTCGTCGAGGTCTCTTTTCGTGAAGGTTTGCGGGTTTTGAAGTGATATGTGATTTGAACTGTGATTGATTCGTCCGGCGAATGCTCTGCGCGTCACTCGGATTTACGATGCTGGTCTGTATGCACTTTCCGTCCGTCCGGTTGTTCCGGTGAGTATCAAACGTTTACAGGGGGCACCATTATTGATTCGATGGTTTGGTTGCGGGGGTGGGATGGGATGGGATGTGATGGGATGGGAGGAACGGGGTTATGAGGGGTAAGTATGTAAGTAAGCTGCTACCGGTAGATATATGAAATATGAGGAGGGCTGTTGAGAGTGGCGTGGAGTGTGGTGTGGAGTGGAAGGGGGTCACGGGAAATTGTGGAGGGTTTGGAGGGTTTGGAGGGTTTGGAGGGAGATGGTATATAACGCGCTCTCAACAGCTCATCAATCAGCTCAGTCGATTTTAAGTTCGAGTTCGAGTTGGACGAAACGAACGAACGAATGAACGTCACATCTCATGTCATCTCATCTTAACTTAGGCATGTCCGGTTACATCACATCCCCTCGACCTCAACCTGAAGCCGACGCTGAAGTGCACGAGGTAGTAGGTGGTATGCGCAGCCTGTTGCACCCCCATTGACGTCGGTATCCCAGCCTGGTTGAAACTCCCAGCCTTCATTAACTGTACCGTACTGTACCAGGTAGCACATACCCCGAACCGGCGTTTAACTACTTGAGAGTCGACGGATCACGGCGGGTTGGAATGACAACTTTGTCACATACACTCACTGAGACTCTCTGAGCCCTGTGGAGTTTCCCCTCCGCTCTCATACACTTCCCTCCCATCCCCTCTCCCCTCCTCTCCCTCGGACATCGGGACATCGAACGTCCACTGGCACTTGCTTACGTGCGAAAGCGGCAGCGCCCATTCCATTCCATTCAGTTCTGCCCGACCCTCCGTCCGTCCCATTTTCTCCTCTATATATATGAAACGAAACCCCGAACCCCCGGGGGAGGGGAAGAGGTAATATATCCACGACAATCACGGTGTGTAAACAAAGGACCGGGCTGAGTTGGGGAAGGGCTGGGCTGGGGCTGGGGAAGATTGTCGTCAGGGAACAGGAACAGGAAACGTCGTATTTGATTTGCAGGGATTGCATTTTGGTCGGGGGAGGGTGCGCGGACGGCGGCAATGGCGGTAAGAACGATGACGGTGACGGTGATGGTGGTCTCGGCGGGTTCGATAAACGTTGCGAAGGGTCCCCCACCGAGTTGGCGGGCTCATTTCACGGAAGTCTGTATCGCGCGGGGGGGAGTGAGCGGGGGAATTTCACGTTATCGGGAGTCCGTATCGCGCGCAGGGGAGGGGGAGATTTGACGTCCATAACTAACTACGGACATCATCTCACTCATCTCCTCCCCATTCGAATTTCGGGGACCATACACCGTGATTCGGGGGGCCAAACCCGATGCGGTCGCCTCAACGTTGAAATGTTCTCTGTTTCTATCATACTTTTATGTTTGTCGGGTCGGTCGGTCAGTCTCTTGATCAAGACATCAGGCACCGGGAATTAGTTATCAACACCGCGGAGGTAGTTTGAGGTTGTTCAGTCTGAAGAACACGGGCTGCTTTTCTTTCGTGTTTCTTTCTACCTATTCAATTCAATCAGTCTCACCAGTTGCCTGTACCCGTCGAAGGTCTCTCAGTACTCTCTTATAGATATCTCTACGGCTGGATTAGGATCCGGCTTCAGTATCGGGCCGGAGAACGAGAACAAACTCGGCAGAGGCGGCGGCGGGAACCGGCTGCAGCTTTCTCACAGATCCCGGGTCTTCGGTCCAGCGTCTAAAACGGAGTCCAGACATCGATCGTGCTTGAGCCTCCCGGTCCCCGGATATCCCCGAGCTCAACACTACTGGTATGTATGCGACTGCGACTGCCTTCTTGCTGCTGCACCCTGCGTCGAAATTGAATATCCAGATCCGCTAGTTCGTAGGTGGTGGTGGTGATGGGTTCTCCATCTCCGCATGGAATGTAGAGTATCGTGGTCGCCGCCGTTTGCACATACCCTACAGAGGGGACGACCTGCCTTCGACGCATCGAATTGGCAGTATGATATGTATATAGGGATGGGAAGAACGGAGCGGGGGTGGTTAAGTACACAAAGGGTTTGGGTCGGTCGCTTATTTGATGGCGCGATGCCCAACTACTCTAGCTGGAGCAGACTGGTTGAGCACTCTAAGTTCGACGCAGGGGGTTGTGTGTGTGCTTGTGCTCTACGTTAGAGGCTCTACTCTAGTTGCTTTGAGGTTTGAACTCGTGGTCACTCCGCTGAACTACGATGAACTCGAAGAAAGAAAGAGGGGGGGAAGTTAGAGAGGAGCCAGAGAGAGATGCAGATGCCGCTTCACCCGCGTGCGCACCGTGCACCTGCCAGGCGAGCTGATTGGCGATTGCGGGCACTGGGCGTAAGTTCTTAGTCAGCGTTGCTTGCTCGTTACTCGCTCGCTGCCGATCGTCGTCGTCGCGCTGGGAGTGGGATGCAACTTGCAAGTCGTGAAGCAGGTACGGATTGGGCGGAAAAAAGGAAGCAAAAAACAAATGCATTCTGAAGAGTTTTGACTGGCTTGCTGAGTGATGATGCAGCGATTCGACTGCTTGGCTGCCATTCGCTCTTCCATCCAATAATCCTCAAGCCCAGCAAGCAACCCCTCCACCCCTTGCGAATCACGGCCTCATCACCGCGAACGCCCTGCAGCTCTGCTCCTCCTCTTCCTCTTCCCCATCCTCCTCCTCCACTTCTCCATTCACACCCCCTCCCCCTCCGCTAGATAGCGATAGTTATCTGGAATCTTCAGATCTCACCGGACTCGTGTATCGCACACGTAACACTCCCTCGCCCCCATCCGCCTGCTTACTTGACGCGAATAACTCATCATCAGCCTTCCCATCCCTCCATCCCTCCATCCCTTCCCCCATCATCTGCGGCCTTCCTTCTGCACCTGTATTAGAATACCGGCCGACAGCGCCCTAAGCAGGAGGCAACCCACCATATACAGCGCTACCTCTCATTCCGACCGCCACCTATCCCCGCCTGTCGTCTAGGTATCCCCGCCCGCCCCCCGCCACCACTACCACCGCCGTCGCCGCCGCCCGTGCTTCTCTACGTTCCTTTACACCCCCCTACTAGTTACTCTGTCCGCCGATGGGCTCGTAGCTCCATCAAATCTTCAGGGGCCGAAGTTGATACATTCTGTACCTGAAGTGCTCATTCTCCCTCAAACCTCGGCCATCTCCCTCCCTCCCTCCCCGTCCCGCATCGCGACCCTGGCTCGTCAACGTGAGACTGCCCCTGCGACGACACCAATTCAATTATTTCCCAGTCCAATCCCTTCTCGGCCACAACCCGTTTAGCTGCACCTTACCGTCAACGTTGCTCCTTCTACGCCAACTGATCGCCGGTCGCCCAGAGTGAGAGAGCCTTTCCTACATACTACTGCTACTACCACCAGCCATCAACTCCTAGCATCCAATTTACTCGAGTCGTCCTCTTACTCCTCCTCATCAACTTCTCCTCTTACTACTACTACTGCTACCAATACTATTACTACTACTTCTTCTCCTCCTGTTCCTCCTCCCCTCTTCCGACAAACTCCCCCCGCTTTACGAACCCTCACGAACGCACGCCCGCTCGCCTACGTACCTGAAACAGTCGTATTCCCACCCCCCTCCCCTCCCCCCCCCCCCCCCCCCCCCCCCCGAATCGGACTTTCATCTCCAGCTTCGTCGTCGTCGTCGCGATCAGCTCCACGGACAAGATAGAGAAAACAGAAAGAGATATTCACGCTGGTTCCCATCGAGACTTATACTCTCGAAGGATTCTGTGAGGCTCCGTGAGTCTGCTGTGTGGGCTGGAAAGGTTCAGGACAAAAGAGACAGCCGGGTATATATAACTCGCGATGGAGTCCCCACCCGGCACGCCATTACTCGAGGAAGACGAGGAGGCTGTGCCGTGCAAAGGATGTAACAACGTATGCATTCGAACGTATTCCCACACGTAGGATGACATCTGGTCACTGACTGAGGCGGGGGATCTTGGTGCAGGTTCTGGAAGAGGGAAAAGCGTTCGAGCTCGGTCAGTCAGCCCCCTCTCATCCTCCCCCCTCACTCCCCCGTTCGATGCGGGAACACTACACTCGGCTTCTACCGCACCTACAGCACAACATCCCGTTTGCAATGCTCGTACTGACGGCTGTATAGCTGGTAATCGCTGGCACATAGAATGTTTCCGGTGTAATAGCTGTGGCACATTACTCGATTCCGACGCCAACCTTCTACTGCTCGGAGATGGATCCCTCATCTGCAACAGCTGTACCTACAGCTGCACCGCTTGCGGCAACAAGATCGAAGATCTCGCGATCCTTACCGGAGACCAGGCGTTCTGTGCGGGCTGCTTCAGATGTCGGAATTGCAAGCGCAAGATCGAGAATCTGAAATATGCGCGGACATCGCAGGGAATCTTCTGTATGACCTGCCACGAAATATTGATGGCGCGGCGAAAGAAACGTCCAAAACCGACCATGACCCAGACCCAGAGGCCAACGCCGTCAGTGTCGCCGATGTTGGCCCTGGACAAGGCACTTCCTTCCGTCCCGCCGCCACAAGACGATGACCCCGTGGAGCTACCCGTCAACATACCTCGTTCCGAGCTGGCGGCCAATCCAGCCCCTCGCCCCTCGACCAGCCGGACTAACTCGTCGAGAACCAATCCCACACCTGACCAGCTGTCGCCGATGGCATTTCAGCCTTCTGGGGGTAACATTCGTCTCCTCCCGAGTGGTAAGAGCTTCCCCGCTGACTGTGCAGATCATCTCCGTACGCCTAGGACGAACAAGCGTCACTCGCAGATGTCACTCGATATGCTTCAGGGAGCGCAGGACTACTCGTTTATACCTCTCGTCCTCGATAACTCTCCCGGCCACACTCCCGGCCACACCCCCGGCCACACCCCCGGGCACACTCCAGCTCAACTTCCAAGCACCTCTTACAGCAGGTCGAACGTGCTCGATCGGGGGCCGCATCATGACCGGGCAGAGCTTCCTAGGCAGGAGCGGAAATCGTCTACGGACACGTCACACTATGAGATGCGCGGCTCAATACCGCACATTGCCACGCAGGACAAGAGCTACGAACTCCCGGTTGCAATGGACAGGAGGGACATCCCCCGGATCTCCCATGACTACGAAAGGCCTTCAGATATTAAGCAGATCTCCCGCTCCGATTCTTCGCTCAATAAGTCGGATGCGCAGGCTCCAAAGATCGAAATTAACACGAATTCCAGCGGCTTCAAGCTTGGGGAGGTACCGAGGGAGAGGAAGAGGTCGATTGGCAATCTTAGATCTCCCGAACTCGATGAACTGCAAGAAAAGTTCAGGGCTATAACCTCCTCGAGGCCTGTCAGTTCACAGACCACGTCTTCACAGAAAACGCTTGATGCGGCTTCTCTGCCTCCTCGGGGGGATTCATTCCGACCGCCAGTGTCGCGGAAAGAAGTCCCAGCCCCCGTAAGAGGCAAATCCTTCGATTCGACTCTCACTCCATTGTCTCCAGGTCGTTCGTTACATAGCCAGGCCGCATCGAGTTCGTCTACCATGACAGCGGTCGAGTTGCCAGGAGATGACAGCAGTGTGGGAACCAGAAGGGATGGATCATCCCCACCGCAGCGACCTTCGACCGCCCAGGATAGTGGCTTCAGTCCGTCCCATAACTCGGAATCGGAAATGTCACCATCCCTCCCTCCACTCAACAAGTCGTCCATGGCTGGACTAGGATTCGATGACGAACTTAAAAGGGTATTTGGCGGTGGCTCCAGTGATCCAGGCCTCAGGAGGGTTTCTAACGCGGTAAAGCATGGGAGGAGTCTTAGTGAAGCAGCCAGGTCGCCATATTCCCCCGGAGCCGGACTGCAATACGGAGAATCGCCGGAAACTAGAGACGACGTGACAACCCTTAAGCAGGAACTACGGCGCTCGACCCAGCGCATCGTCGAATTGGAGGCCAAACTCAATGTTCGTATAATAGCGGATCCCACCCCACTGACCCGCCGCTCCGTCGCTGACAACTCGTTTAGAACAATGTGTCGGCCAAGGCACTGGAACACAACATCCAGGAGAAGCGGAATACTGTTGCCCTGCTAGAAACGGAGAGAGAGGCCTTCTTGCGCGAGTTGATGGTGATCAAGGAGAGACTGGATGCTTCCAAGGAGGGGTACGTCAAATTCCGCCGGCCAAAAGCGCGCGCACGTGACTGACGCATTTACACAGCAAACCCGTCAACTTTGACGAATTAAAATCGGATCTTATCCGCGGCTTGACCGTGGAGCTGGAAAGTCTTAAGGAGACCTTGAGGTCTGACATCCAGGCTCTGGTGTCTCAGCGGGACCAATTGTTGGACGATGTTGAGAACTTTGGCCGCCTGCGTGAACAAGCCATCCAGGAAACCGAGCAACTCAACATGAAGAATGCGCAGTTGGCAGACCTCAATAACGAGCTAACCCGACGTATCCAAGGCCAGTTCCAAGCCAATAAGGTTCCCGGTCTTGGGATCTACGATGGGACCAGTATCGACGCGTTGGATATAAAGGACTTGGACAAGCGGGCGACACCGGCAGCTCCCACGCCTTCCTTGGCAACCATCGGCGTGCCGTACAGCGAGACCTCGGAGGGTCCCGAAGTATTTGTAGCGCAAAAGGTTTCCACGTTTAAGAATGGTGCCCAGCAAAAGAAGTTCTTCTGGAAGAAACCCGGTGCCACGATCATGAAGGGTGCCAACAAGATCAATAGGGTCTTCACTGCGGACCAGGAGGCTACAAATGGATACGATTCTTCCAGCATGAAGTCGCACGGGGGGATAGGAGGGACGGAGAAACTTTTTGGTGGTGGGCAGAAGAAGTGGGGCAAAAACCACAAGGCCGGTTCTGCCAACGGGAATGGGGGCCCCCAGGAGGACGGACATGGTATGTTTATTGCGTTTCGATGACTGACAGGACAATGCTGACCCCATCTAGTGGCCATTTTTGGAGGCGATCTTGGAGCACGAACAGCGTTTGAGGATGCCAAAATACCGATCATCGTCCAGAAATGCATCCAGGAGGTGGAGATGCGCGGCATGGACTATGAGGGTATCTACCGGAAGTCGGGCGGCACGACTCAGATGCGACAGATTCAGGACGAGTTTGAGCGCGGAGACGATGTGCAATTCAGTCCGGATCTCGATATCTGCAGTGTCACCAGTGTTCTGAAGCAGTACCTTCGTAACCTACCAAATCCGCTCATCACGTACGAGGTCTACGACCGGTTTATTGAAACGAGCAGTGAGTGCAGCTCTGCTCCCCCTGGTGCTCTGGGCTGTCGTTGCTGACGAGTGATCGCTCTAGACATATACGAAGAGGATAAACGCGTGGAAGCCCTCAAGGGTATCACAGAAGATCTGCCGCCGGCACATCGTGACGTGCTACAGTTCATCATATTCCATCTGGCCAGGTTCGATCGCTGCTCCCGTTGCTATTGATTCCAACCGGACGAGTACTGACGAGATGAATAGGGTTGCTGCCAGAAAAGAAGAGAATCTGATGAACACACGCAACCTCGCAGTCGTGTTTGCGCCCACCTTACTCCGACATCTCTCGGACGAGCGGGAGATGTCTGACATGCACACAAAGAACAACGCCGTGCAATTCCTGATCGATTACAATGAAGCAATTTTCTAGCAGCTTCGTTTTGGACTTTATGATTTTTTGGGGCGGGAGGTGTAGTGCCAGGGTGAGGCGTTTTCTTCGACTTCTTTTTCTGTATAATGATTTTTCTTCTTCTTCCGGTGTTTGTGTATCCCCTCCAGTTGTTCAGAGATACCATGATTACCACTAGCACTACCACCACTACCACCACCGCTATCACCCCCACCACTGCCGTTTTGCTTCCTCTCCGTTTAATCTACCTACTCCAATATCTATCTACCTACCCGCTTTTTGGTGTTTATCTCTTGTCTGATCTGTTTGGTGTTGGGTGTGGTTTTTGGGGATGAGGGTTGGGGGGTTTTTGGAGTGTGAATGGAGTGAAATGAGTCATAGATGTTGTGTGGTGCTCGCGTTTGCTCGAAACGCATTGGAACTCGAGGTGTATTGCGGGTGAGAACATGTGAGGCAGTGGTCACCACTGGGTGTCTGGGAAGCAACTACACGGCAACTACACGCGGCAACTACACGCGGCGATGGATACAAGACCCGCGCGCCCATCGTAGCATACAAGTCCACAACCCCACAATCACTCGTCCTCTGTTTGCCTCTTTTTCCAAAGGGTTTTAAGTACGGACTCACTGTAATCACTCGTTTGACATTTTAACGTGGTCGAGAAGACACGTAAGATATCAAACTCAAGGTAGGGTAGAGAAATAGGTTCGAATCGAATGGAGTAGTTGGGGTTTGAGTTTGAGTGACGTCTTCCGCTCGTGATCTTTCCGTGAAGTTCCATCCGCACAAACGCCGACGCCAACGACGACATCAAACACACCTCCCTCACTCCCTCTCTCCCTCACCTCACTCGCTCCCTCTCACAACACAATATCACCATCAAAACACCTCACTCCCTCACTCCCTCATACTTTTACAGTACAATAGTACAACGTAACACCACCATCACGCGAAATAAACTGAAGATCTCTCTCTCTCTCTCTCTCTCTCTCGCACAACACTATCACCTTTACAACACAAAACAACATCACCTTCACAACATCTCACCGGCACACATCACCATGACAGCCCTCGGCGGCATATTTCTCACATTATTTCTCGCATCACAGCCGCACCATCACGTTGCACATCACAGCCCTCGGCGGCATATTCCCCACACTATCTCCCACATTACTTCCCACATTATTTCCCACATTATTTCCCACATTATCTCCCACATCACAAACCACCTGACCGCGGCCAGAAGCCTTACGCCACCTAGGCACGCACCTAGGCACGGAAGCACATCCCCCCTCCCTGAGCCGAAGGGGAGCCTACATTCAAGCAGCAGCGGCGGAGCGACGGAGCGATACCAGACCGCGGAACTTTGCAAATTTGCAACCTGCCGGCCGGCGGAGGAAGATTTCTGCAGGCCGCCGTTCTCGAGACGGAGATACTGAAGGAGATACGGAAGGAGATACGGAGCTATTTCGTTACCGCAGCAGAACGAAGTTCGAACGCCGAATGGATTGCTTCGGCTGAGGAGACAGGAGACAGGAGACAGGAGACAGACAGGAGAGAGACATACATACTAGAGTCTAGACTGACTTGCAGACTGGCTTGCGGGTTTGGAAGGACGAATACAGTACAGCACAGTGGCTTCAGCCTGCAGCCTGCTGGAACCGCCTCGATGCGATTCCGTCGACATATTATGGAGGGTTTCCACCAGCCTGCGGGAACAAACCGCCTCCATCGACAATGTGATACAGTATGTACGGTACTGGGCGGATATATCACATGCACCTGGTGGGAAAAATCGCGCTGGAATGGGCCTTGAGTATTTGTGTATTCCCGCCATGAGCGCAGGGCCAGAACGGCGGATTTCCCTCTTCTCATCGCCGCTGATGACGCACTGGAGGCACTGGAACGCCTCAAAAGCTGGCAGCGAGATAGTCTTGTATCATAGCTGCTATGTACTCTACAAAGGGCGATATCAAGGAGATGGAGATGGAGACTGCCCAGCTATGCACAGGACAGCTTCCTCGGCGCTTTACACAAAATTAGATATCGACAATCGCGCTGCTGTGTAGGACAAGAACAAAGTCGAGGTGAGTATCTAACGCGCATTACCAGCCAGCTTCGATCGATCGATGCTAAGACTCCCAGTAGGTAGAATAAGCTCGTCAACGCCGGAAAGGCTTACAAAGATCTTTGGTCGTCCGAATGTTGCCTCTGCCGCCGAGTCCACTGTCCGCTCCTACATCGTCGCCACTAGACTAGGAGGCACTCGCTACCACCGGAATCCAGCTCAACAGCTCAATGGAACGGCGCCGCTTGCCACATACGGCTCCACCAAACGATATGGCGCCAAAGCTCTTGCGAGACGCGGCTTGCTCATCAAGAGACCTGCGAGACGTACACTGTGGGCGACAACGAACTTCGAAGCCAGACAGACAAGCCACTGCGTTCCCAGGTGTATGTCCGATGGGATCGTGGTTTACGACGGGGTCTGTGAAGAGGAGGAAGAAGACGAGGAGGATGATCAATAGCTGTACTACTTATGCCTAGTACCTATAGACATAAACGTATGGACGTATAGGCGTATGGGAAAGGTTCACGGATTTCAAACGAAAACATTCTCCGTCCAAAGTCGAACACCTACCAGTCCATGCAGTCAGTCAGTCGACTGCTGTCTGTCTGTCTAGTCCAGTCCTACCAGCGGCAGGCCGCGCAGACTGCCTGCTCAGTAAAGTCCAGTCCAGTCCGGTCTAGTCCAAGCCCCAAGACGGACTGCAAAGACGGACTGCACCGCTCAGTCCAGTCAGTCCGACGAATGCCGAAAAATGGACGGGACTGGACTGGACTGGACTATCCGAGGCACTGTGAGGAGAATGGACAGAGGAACTGTGATGTTTTGTTTTTTCTTTCTCCAAAGGGTCCGGCTCCGGCTATCACCTGGAAGAGCAACTACTGGCGGAACTTGACACTTTTGTTTTCATCTTTTATCTCAACTTGTTACGGTACCTAGAGGAGGTAGAGGAGGTGAGTACCAGTGAATAGGAAACAAGCCTCTGCCACGAAGATTGCACTACCTACCTGGTACCTCCCACCGATATGATGTATGATGGGCGTGTTTAGAATACTACATCTCATCAGTCGGCGCTCCCCACCTGTGTCGCGGCCCGCCGGCTTCTCGCCGTTACATGGACGTTGACGAACAGTCGAACCCCGGCCACGCTCCGGATCACTCGCAATCACTCTATAGCCCAATCCTCCATTCTGTTGTGAATAGCGACTGAATGGATGAATTACAGTGTGTATTATGTCTAGAGAAGGGAGGCTGTAGCCCCGAGTGTAGGAAAGGGGCAAAGGCCCGTACCTTTCCACGATGGCAAAGGATCGAGTGAGAATATGAGATATTACAACACATCCTCTCGTCTACCGTTCACCTTTCACGACCATCCCGCACCCGTCCAGCCAGCCCACCAACTGGAACAGGCCGGAACGCATTATGAGCCCTACATAGCAGAGGAGCGAATTAAGCGGAGCGGGGGGTACTCTAGATAAACGTTAAAGCCCTTGGTCGAGATTTGGCGGAGGTTGGACGTGGGGGATTCCCCTTATCGATGCTCTTTTCCTCAACACATGCATATAAGCAGGTAGATACATAGTCTCTCCGATGCGTACATCGGGGAATATACACACATCGAGCTTGCAGCCGGCGCTCCAAGACAGTGCGGCGGGACTGGTCGTGTAAACTACCATGATCTGGTAGGTTGGATGCGACAAAGCTTGAGCAAACACCCGCCCCCACCACCGCCCCGCCGCTGTCCTCATCGCTCCATCGCTCCATACTCCATCGCTCCATACGTAACCGCCTACCAGCTCATCGCATGGGTATTCGGACAGCCGCTTTACCAGCACCCCCCAATCTGTCCGAATATGTAGCCATGCAATGATCCAGTAACTATACCTAGTACTAAGCACCAGTCAGCAATCAGCAGTCAGCACACCGGACATTGCGGCACCGCGGCACCAGCACGTACACATATGTACACACGCGGCCCCCTCCCCCCTCCCCACCCCCACCCTCACCCCCCGCCGGAAAATTTCCACAGCCGTCGTTGCCTGTGCCTGCGGGCGTCGTTGACGTTGACGTTGGGAGAGACATCTTACTGTAACTAGTGCTGGGCCTGCCTACATGAGGCTATGTACGATGCAGATCTCGACATGTACTGGGGGTCTTCGGGCTTTCGGCTCGTTGTGCTCGCTATGTGCTCGCTACCGTGGCGTGTAATCGTGCAATGGTGCAATGGTGTATGTAAGATGGCCGCGCATACTGGACTGTAGATATGTGTGAGGTATGTAAGTGCGTGTGGGTAAACACTCTGCGGTGGATGGGATTGGATTGGGGGTTGGTTGGATTTGAGGGGGGAGGGGGGGAGGCGGCGGCGGAGCGAGCCATCGCCTATGTTTCTCCCAGTTACCTACATACCCATCATACGTAAGCTGTTTATTCAAACCTACGGACCGAAGCGATGGAACCACGTACCTACTACCTACTACCTACTACCTAGTATATAAGATGTATGCAAGTACTGAGAGCTCAGGCTGGAAGTACCGGTAGGTATGTAGCGGTAAGAGGTTTGTAGCGGACGTGCCGAGTCGCCGATCCATGAACCATGGCCCATGGGCATTGCAGTGGAGTGGAGTGGCTACTGACGTAGCTCATGGATGATGGATGATGGATGATGGACGGAGGTAGTAGCCTGCGCCACAATACCTCTGCTACACCGCCACAGTGTACTCGTACATAGAGGAGTTAGCGCCCGCCCGCCAACCGCCCGCCAACCAACCACACAAGTTCAACAAACTCCACTCATAGCTACGGCACGGTACTCCAGCACCAACGAATGAGTGGGCGAATGAGTGGATGAGTGGATGAGTGGCTGAGTGGCTGAGTGGATGAGTGGATGAGTGGATGAGTGAGCCGACACCGCATGATCGCCGAGCTTCGGCGCTTATTTGCGCTACAGGTGACCATTTCTATACTAGGAGAGGTCACAGCTTCAGCTGTGACAGTGGGACAGCTGTGACAGTGGGACCCAGCTGCAATTTACAACTTACAACTTGCAACACGGTTTTCAATGTCCATACACACCATGCACCGTTCCGAGACGTCAGTAGAAGGTTTCGCCTCGCTTCACTTCGCGAGGTGTGCAGGTAGGTGTCGACTGTATGTAGAGTATGTAGAGGATGTAACAAGTCGGATTCTCGAGTCTCGACGCTCCGAGAGGGAGGGTTTGGAAAATAATGTACTGGGGTTTCGGAGTTTGGGTTTTGGGTTTCACCGTCACCGTCACCTCCCACCCCCCACCGGCGCGGAGGGGTTGGAGGGGATGGTTGGCAACAAGCGCCAGACCTATGTAACAGACAGACCTAGAGAATGCTTGTTTTTGTGATACACATCATACACATCATACACATCATACACATCGGTCGGTCGGTCGGTCGGTGGTTTGGGCGGTAGACAGGTCGCTCGGTACCGGTGGGGTGGTTTCGCTTTCTCGTTTCTCGGTACCGTTCCGCGCCGGTTGATGTGCCTTGTGCAATTGTGCACTTGTGGCCTTGTGCTGGTGTTCTCGAACACACACACACACACACGGAAGACGGACGGATATACGACCAGGTGTTTGCCTGTTTGGACGAGATACCTACTCTAGTACCATGTATGTGTTCTCCGGCTCGGGCTCAGGCTCAGGCTCGGGCTTTGACGCCCACCCGGCTTCGACGGGTAAATACGATACGAAAAACTCTTACCGCGCCCGACCCTCAGCTGGCGGATCGAGGAGTGCATGATGTATCATACCATAGTCGTGATGCTGATGTGATACGTTTACGACTTCAGAGTCGAGTTAGGTGTCAGTCTCACTCGTGGTTCATCCAGCCAACAACTCCAATGTCCATACATAGCTGTGACCCCCCAGCACAGCAGAGCCCGCGGCTGCTGCTGTCAAGATGTCAAGAAGTAGGACGATCCAAGCGCGAACTGGGAGTCTGGGACCGAACGACGGTAACAGAGGGGACGGAAGCTCTTCCGGATTCCGAATTCCGGGTTCCGGAGACTCTTGGGTATGATGTACCTACTCTACATACTCCCACCTAGGCAAGTACTCCCGTCTACATTCCTCTACTCTACTCTACTCTCGACTCTTGCAGCGTGCCGCGCGCAAGTTGCAACGAACGCAACGAACGGATGCAAACGACGTTTGACGCTTTTGCTGGATTGCTGGGAATCCGAAGCAGCATCCAGCATCCAGCATCCAGCATCCAGCATCCAGCATCCAGCATCCAGCATCCAGCATCCAGCATCCAGCATCCAGCTACTAGTATGTAACCACTCTACCTGCTGGCGAGTTTCCAGTCCGGAGCGAGCCGGGGTTTCGGAGCACTCCCGTTCTTCAGCCAGTCAGCATTACATAAATGCACCATCATACCACAGATGCTGATCTGTCGGTTGCGGCGTTGCATTGCGTTGCGCGTCAGCCCTGCATAGCTGCCTGCCTGCCCTGCCTACCTACCTGCCTGCCCTGCCTATATACGCTCGGTGGAAAGGATACCCCCCCCCCCCCAAGGGTCGTTCGATAGAAGGTGGTTTCTGGCGCCATGGCAGCGTTGCCCCATCCATCCATCGAGTGCACCAAGCTTGCCCTTGATCCGTGACCCCGGAGAAACTATCGACCGGGTGGGTGGGCGGACGGACGCGAGCGCGAGATGCAGCATATGTACTATGATATGATACTCTAATGAGGTCTCCACAATCCTATCGAAGATTGCGATGCAATATGTGTGAAACAGCGACATGTGCTTGCGACATAGCTGGCTGGCGGGAACATGTGCTGGCTGGCTGGGCTGGCTGGCTGGCGGGGACGGGCACGGGGCATCACTCGCGTGGGTGATCCGTCGCCGAGCAGAGTGCTAGTAGTTGTCCGAGAACACTCGGTTGGTTTTCTTTCGTTCTTCCGCAGGGCTCTCTCGCGTGGTCGACAGCGTTGGTTGGTTGGTCGGTGAGCGGTCCGAGACGGCCTGAAACGGTGAGTGACACAAGGCTCGCGATGCGACTGGAGGTGTTGCGCTCGAGCAAGAGAGCAAGAGAGTAACAGAGCAAGAGGTGAGACACTTCTCGTATGCATAAACGATGGCGGCTGTCTCCATTGTGCAAAGCAACTATTCGGAACGGGAACTGACCGGGGGCCGGGGATGGTTTGAAGTCTGGGCACGAAGAAGAGGCGGGGTTGCGCTAAGAACCGAGATGTGATTGGAGACGTGATTGGAGATGTGACGGAGGGCTGGCTGTGAGCACGGGTATGCTATGCATGATGCTATGTAGCTGTGTAGCTGTGATGGAGTGCGGTAGGCGTGTCCTAGCTACCGGCAATTGGGAAGAATAGAGTAGAGTAGTAGTAGGGGCGATGGTCTTTGAAGCCATCACGGAGAGCGAAGAGGTTTCTCCGATGAATCTGTTGGCGAACTATGGCCCGTCTCGGCATCTGCATCCAACGGAGTCCTCTTTTTTGCTGCATGATGTGCCTGCAGGATCCAGAGTCGGAAAGAACGAACGAGAGAAGGCGGCGGGTTTCCATCCAGCGTCCAGCGTCCAGTTGCAGCCCAGGCCTGCCCTACACACTCGCTCTACACGCCTATGCAGACAGCTCAGGGGTGCGTTTGGGTCACCACCAGTGACCACCACCACCACCTCCTCCACCACCGCCACCACCGCGCTCGCATAGGTACGCGATGTATCGTGCCAGTGCTGAGCTGACTGACTGGCCGACTGGCTGACTGGAAGACCGACTGGCTGGCTGACTGGAAGACCGACTGGCTGGCTGACTGGAAGACCGACTGGCTGGCTGACTGGAAGACCGACTGGCTGGCTGGCAGTTGCGGCTGGCTGCTGTAGAAGTGCTCGTCCTGTTCCTGTCGCAACGAACGTGTGCAGTTCCATATTTCTCCTTGCCACTCCACACTCCCTCTCCCCCTCCCCCTCTCCGATCGAACCTCCATCTCTCCTCCATCTCTCCTCCATCGCCAACCCACATCTGCTTGCTGGACAGCAGTTTGTTTGGCATCGACATTCCCGTTTCCTGTCTGTCCTTCCGTCTGTCTGTCTGCCTTCCGTCTCTCTTTCACGACCGTTCACGGACTTCCCCAATCACGCCGGCAAATTTATCCAAATTTACCGCCCCTCCAATCACATCCCCCCTAGTGGGAGAACGAGAGAGACTCCGTGCACTGTTCACGTCCTTATTTCTGGCGTTGCCCCACGCATCCACGGTTCATCCAGGCGGTGAAAAAGGATTCGTGCCCGACAGCCTTCCTCTGTCCTTCACCTGCGACCTGCAACTTCTTCCTTCGAGCATTTTCCCGCCGTCGCTCTCGGAATCTTCCTTCGCCTTCTCCTTCGCCTTCTCCTTCGCCTTCTCCTTCGCCTTCTCCTTCGCCTTCTCCTTCGCGCCCGTTCCGTTCGACTCGAGTTACACACACACTACAAGTGATCGGCCCAGCGCGTTGCCCGTCTAGTTAGGTCAGTAAGTTCTTGGATGCACTCTACTCTACTGTGCTCTGCTCCACTCCCCTGAATGCTTGGATGCGCATCCTTCGTTCCCGCATTTCGTGCCTGTGCCGCTTGGACAGAGTTCTCCCATCGCTCTTCTTCTTCGTCGCTGCACATCCTCTCGACGATCCGCATACCTACGCCATCTCTGCTTTACATACCCGCCTCCCGTCGATTTTCTTCTTTTCTTACTGACGCTGCTTGAATCGACACAGCCGCAATCCGAATTCAAACCAACCAGCCCCTCCCCTCCAGATAAACGTAGCTCCAACGGTTCCCGTCTTCTCGCTACCATTCGATCCCGCCCCTGATCTAACCCAACGCGAGCCACCGCTCCCCTCCTCCCAACAATAACAACACCTCGTCGCCCACGTAAAGTAGGCAATACATCATCTTGAATTTCCACCGCCGTCGCATCCGTACAATTTGATCGCATTCAATCGTAATCGGCCGTCGCGGGCCTTATCTATAGACGAGCTCACTCGGTCACCACCTTCGCTTCGACCAACGTTTCGCTCCGTTCGCTATTCTCCACACATCCGTCAAGATGCGCACTGCAGTCCTGCAACAATTCTTTCTGGGCTTGTCAGCATTGTGTGCCGGCACACTCGCTGAAGTCGACTCGTCGTTCCCCGGTCCGAGTGGAACATCGAGTACGGGGGTTGGCGGTGTGCAGGTCGACAGCTGGTACGGCCTGCTGCGGAGGAACGTCGGATCGATGCTGGACAAGCGGGCCGAGGGGATTCGGACTGAGGAGGATGTGAAGGATCTTGATCTGGAGGCGTGGGCGACCGAAACCGTCAAACTGTGTGCCACCAAGCTGAACTCGACGGTGATCGCCTCGAACCCAGCCGGCGTGGCTGGCTGCTGGAACCTCCCGCTGCTAGTTGCGAAGACGGGTGTGTTCGCGGCCGATCTGAGATTGTTCAGGGTGGCCGAGCCGACCGGTGACTGGGCAAATGTCGACATCTCGGCGTACAACATCTCGGTGGTGTACGATGGCAGTGCCGCTATCCAGCCAAGAGCATTGTCGGAAAAGGAAAGGAGGGCGTCGGAAGCGGGCATGCCGGAGAACACCAAGCTCGTCAAGTTGATTGACTCCCAGTTCATTGGGAATCTCGCTCCCTCGCTGCTCTCCGAGAAGCTGACTGAGTATGCGCTCCACTCTCCGTCCCATCGCTTTGATGGCCCGTAGCTAACACCACCACAGTACTGAGCTCAAAGTCATGGTCACGCCCAAGATCTCGATCAGCGCCTTCACCACCACTGGTAAAGCAGTCAACACCACCGTCAGCATCGAAGACTCGATGTTTCTGAACGGTGTCTTTGCCGACACACCCGCCCTCAGTGCCGAGGAGACGGAGGAAGTCAAGGAAGCACCCTTCGAGCTCCCCGGCACACGGATCGAAATCGTTCCCGCAGGTTTATACTTTTTCAGCGCATACCTATTCGTCGCATGTTCGATCTTTGGCTGGGGCACCCTCGAGCGAGCCAAGTTCCGTGAGCAGTACCGCCAGCGCATCGCCTCGCAAGGGTTCCGATAGGCGGATCTACGGTTTTCGGTTTCTCTTGACTTGCGGGGGGTCTATGGTTTTCGGTTCTCTTGACTTGCGCTTCTTTCCTATGGGCCCGGTTTATCTTTCTACTTTACGAGCGGGTTGTCGGTTTATTCCTTTCCATTACTACGGAGTTTGGTTTTCACTTGGTTCTTTCTTTTTCTTTTTCTCTTGCGGGTTTGGTGGGGTTGATGAGGTGCATTCAGCGGCATTTTGGGTTTCTTCGTTCACTTATTCTTCTTCTTATTCTTCTTCTTCACGGTGGTGTGTGCGGTGTGTGTTTACGTTCGTTCGTACTTATGCCCCTTTGATTTGACTTTGACTTGACTTGACCGCAACAGTACATAATTCTTCCGGTGCTTCTTACTTTTTTGCTGCGTTGGCTGCGTTGGTTGGCTGCCTACGGTCCGTGGAGTGTGGAGTGTGATACCTAACCTAACTTCTATGTTGATATTCTCGAGAGCTTCTTATTCCTTCCATTCCATTCACTTTCGTTGTTTTTTTTCCCCGTTGGATGCTGTGGATGCTGTGGATGCTGGTGTTGTTTCTTGGGGCCGTGTAGGGGAGGGCTTAGATTTGTAGATAGATTTGATGGTGGGATGAGGTGCCAGGGCTGAGGTGCCAGGGCTGAGGTGGGAGGAATGAGGCTGAGGTCGGAGGAATGTCGTAAGAATGTTATGGACAATTACAAACAAGTACCTACATCTTACTCTATGGCTCTGTGGCAGTGATTCTTGGGATGGGATGGCAATGGGATTGCAAACGGAGAGGAGAGCGAGTGAGCGAGTGCGCAGAAGGGAGTGAGTGAGCAGAAGGAACATCTACCTATCATAGGACCATGGTTATTCCTTGCGGCGAATGGGTCTGGGCTCTGGACTCGGGAGTCGGGACATGGAGTCGGGACATGGATGGTCACTCCTGCTACCGTGCCTCCGCTGATATCCGTACTGGTCCGGCCGACTGCTGGTTGCTACAGTGCACTGTGCTACACAGGGCTCAGGCAAGCAAGTCCGCAGGGCTATTCTGATCCACGGGCGGTGCACCCTATTACTCTATCGTGAGCATGGATTTATACAAACAGCGATAGTTGCAGTGTGCAGTGTGTACTCGGCGAAGTCCATCGTGAGACTTGAGTAGCCATTAATAGCGCTTTTCGCATCACCTCAGACCTGGAGTATCTACCGGTATCGTATAGAGTATCGTATAGAGTGGTGGGCCTGGGTACTTCTGTACTGTACACATTCAAGACTAACTCTAGATAGTAAACACTCGCAAGTTGCAACATCCTAGGCTGCCGTGGCGATCAAGGAGAGTTAAGCTTCAAATGGTGGGGGTGAATAGATTGTAGCAAGTTAGGTACTTGTTATCCGCCGAGATACGGCAACACTCAACGCACTTTATGTGGCAGAGCTCACGCAGTCTTACGAGGTGTCACTCGCTCGAGCTTCAAATCCGCTAGTACTTGGTCACCGAGCGCTGTCCAACAGTTCTAAAACGTTTCAATGGGTATTGTCTGTTTGAAACCAACCACAATGGCGACCGCGCGCGAATTGGCTATGGCTCTCGATACCGTAACTTCACTGATTGACTGATCGGTAGGGAGTCGACTGCTGTCCGTCCTGTCAGGCCGCACTCATACACCTCCGGACGGACGGACTGGACTGGACTATACACACTCGCTGCAATGATGTGGGGCTCCGGGGGGGGGGGGGGGGGGGGGGGGGGGGTTGTATCATCATTGCTTTGCTTACTTGCTGGCGACCTATGTACCTAGCTGGATCATGGCAATACACACACATAGACACATACAGTCCTGGTACATATCCTGTCTGCAGTCTCGGCAGCGAGCTCGCCTCCCTCGATCCGTGCAGCAGTACGTTTTTTTCTTTTCTTCATTGGGCTCTTAGGCTCTACATCCCGAGCTGGGCGCAACAGTCAACAGTGATTTGGGGAGTCGTCTTCCAGCAATCAGCCGCAGGATCGATAGGCGATGAGACAAACATCTCGCATGACGATAGGCGCGCGAGAGCGCAGACGAGCGTGCACCGTATGTAGCGGATATTCCTCACACCTCACACCTCACACCTCACTCGTCCCCCCATCCCTTCGGCGCCCCCAGCTCACCAGCGGTAAAGAGAGTGTACCACAACCAGCGCATCAATCCGTTCCGTACGTATCTGCAGCAACCGCAATCGCAATCGCAATGGCATTATAGTACACGTGGTAGACACGCTATGTAGCTAGTTCAACCCACTCCTCCCGCCCTTCTCGACCCTGAGCTCCTCCATCTTTGCCACGCGCTTCTTGAACTCGACGTACTGGCACTTCTCATAGCTGTGGCGCTCGTCCTATTTGCCGTGGCTCCCACATCAGCTCCCCCGGTAGCGAGAAAGAAGGAGGGAGAAAGGAGCGGGGGGGAAGGCACCTCGCATTTCCACGGCATGTAGAACGTGTCGTAGCGGCACTTGTTCAGCGGCACGAGCAGGTGCGCGCACGTGTCGCGGTAGGCGAGCGGCAGCCGCGCGGCGGACATTTCCTCGTGCGTGACTGTGGTGCCGAGGCGCGTTAGCATTTCCTCCACATAGCCACACATGGCCGCACATGGCCCCCGGGGGAGGGGAGGGAAAAGCGGGGATGCGTGGGTGCGTACGTTGCGTCCCCGCCGGCGACGACGGGGAAAGTGATTCTTTCAGGGTCTCGAGGAGCGTCATGGTTTGCTGGTGCTGCTGGTGGTGGAGGTGTGGTGCTGGTGCGACGGCGGCGGCGGGATTCGGTGCTGCGGGAGCGGGTGCGGGAACGGTGATGGTGTGGTGACGCGGAGGTGCTGGCGGTGGTGGTGCGGCCGGGTAACTAGCCTGTGAAACGGCGGACGGGATGGACTACATAACCGTACTTTTATCCCGTCCTCCAAAGGAACGGATGGGGCAGGACGGGGCTAATCCCGTCTAGTCCGTCTAGACCGGACTCTGTAGAACACTGGACGCCGGGTTTGTCAGTCCTGCAACTCTGTGCTGAGTTCGTCGAGCATGTTCGTCGAGCATGTTCAATCGCCAGAAGGGCCCACTACCTAGCCTAGGCTAGCTACCTACTACAGCTCGGAGCTACTGGTTAGCAGCAACTCGGGCAACTCGGCGTTTCCTATGACGGTACCTATCATCCACCCAACGCAATGGGTTTCTGTGGTTATATACCTTCGCAAGGACCGTCAATTCTTCCCGCGAGACGTTCCACGAATGTTTGCCCAAACCAAAGTGGGTTGTGACGACACTCAACACACCGCCGCAGAGGAAGAGGAAGATCTTGTATGCATCCACTCTCAATATCATAGCCACATAATTGATAACAGTCCGTCAGATAGAACACCACCACGGTGGCGTCGCCCCCCCTCCTCCCTAAGCATGAGGAGTTGTGAATTCCACTTGTCCAGCACGAGGATAAAAAGCAAAACCACAATCTGGGGGCGGTGCCGGGAACAGGATACTGGGCCGATCTGTTGTCCGTGCACTGCTGGTAGTTACACACCGGTATTCCTGGTCGGAAGTCGTCGAGTCGTCGACGGCCGCTGATTGGCGGCTGAGCTGGTTCGCCGTAAGGACTCAGGAATAGAGACCAGCCGCCAGTAATACGACAACCGAACAAGCTCAACAGTGACCAGCGATCATCCGCTCAGCCTTCAGGCTTGCCATGCCATGCCATGCCACCTGGAGCCATACGGCGATGCATATGGCGGAATGGGATTTTGTGATCGAGTACGTCGACTGCATACGTGACCGACTGTAACTGCCTTTTATACTATATAGCGAACATCTTGCGATGCCCGAGTGCGAATCCCGCCACGAAGGGTGTGGAATGCGCCATTCTGCATAAAAAGGAGGTAGGTATGGTTCGGGTTCCCGAGTGCGGCTGTGGCTGCGGGGGCGAGCCCCCGGTTTGCTGCGACAGCCCCTGTGAGAGGGCTCGTCGCAGATGACCGTCTCGTTTCCTCGTGTTATGTATGGCCCTTGTATATGCACGCCGGCGACCCAGCGGCCGGATGAGTGAATGTGGTGGTGAATAACTACCGTATATAGTCGGTTGGTTCTTACGAAACCGAGCAACCGCAATGACTTCTTCAAGCGTCATTCCTTCAAAAGCACTCGTGTATTTTCTCCACGAACGGAAGGATTGTCACAAATTCACAATTCCTATCGGGCAGCGCAGCGAGTGCAATGGGAGGTTCTAATACTCTAGAGTTCTTCCCCCCTCTCCCAAAAAAACAAGGCTGTTGCTGAGGGTGAGTGTCTCAAACAAAAACACACCGGAAGAGCGAAAACGAGATAGAATGGGTATATGAGACATATACCCCTCCACAGTGCAGCTGCTGGACCTGTGGTGCTCGCTTTGGATGCGGTCATTGGCGGTCACTCGGGGTATCTACTGTGTCGAAGCGATTGAACAGCACAGATAATGGTAGAATACTACCAGGTATGTAGAGCGTGCTTGTTCTGGCTACGTATGGAAGCCAGCCGGACAATATTCTATTCTATTCCGCATCCGCATCCGCATCCGCATCCGCATCCAGTCCGCTAGTTATGAATACTATCCACTTCTCTGCCATTCCTGTTAGGCAGCGATTCCCGACCAACATATGCACCCACCGCCAGCCCGGTCTCACTAGTCGTCCTGTGCATCTCATACCGACCGTACGTCTTTGTATGTGTGTCTAGTACACCAGCGGGCGGCGGCGGCGGCAGCGGAGGAGGACGATGCATCCACGCGGCCACCCGCAGCCCCACCCCCGGCTCCCCGTCCTTCTTCTTCCTCCTCGAAAATGCCATCCACAACGCGCGCATCCGGGGACAACTCTTAGCGACGGTATCGAGCCGGCGACCAGTCCGAAGCAGAACTCGACGTTTGCCCAGATGGCGCTCTTGGCCATCAAGTAAGTCCCGTCGACCTCGTCTTTGGTATACACCAGCGTCGTGAAGCGTATCAGACTCGCTGCGCAGGCCACGGCTCCTAACAAACAAACAAACAATTGTCAATCCCCAAAGTAAGCGAGTGCGCACCTGCCCACACACACCCACACCCACACCCACACAACGTCGTGATGTACATAGGTAGGTATCTCACCCAGCAAAAACAATCCCATCAGCGGCAGGCGCTCCCGCAGCGGCACCCGCAGCCTCCACAGCGGCTGCATCGGCAACACCGGTATCACCACGTCCGTCACGAACATCGTCAACCCCTGGAAGATCATCATGACGAACAGCGTCTATGTCCGCCAGCACGCGGCGCCGTCGACGCCGGGCTCGTAGGTGGCGCGCACCGGCGTGCACTGGAAGGCTATTGCCAGCTCGCTGCTGACGGTGAATACCGTCAGGAAGATTATCAGTCCCCGGCTGGTGCGCTGGATGTACTCGTCCGGGAAGTAGCGCTTCAGGAAGACTAGCAGGCTGATCTTGATGAAGAGTGAGATGTAGAGGTAGCTGCAGTGCGCTACGTAGTCGATCTGGGTGGGTGGGTAAGTGACCGTAGGAGCAATGCAAAATTAAAGGACCTCACCTTGAACAAGACCGCTAAATCTCTCGGGGAGACGTTCCAGAAATGTTTGCCCATGCCATAGTAGGTGATGACGACACTCAATGTACCAAAGAGGCAGACGAAGGTCTACGTATTGACTTAGGGAGTCAGCCAACCGCTAGTTATCCGCCAGGCTCCAGTAGAGCAGAGCAGAGCAGATTGCTCCCGAGTTCCCTCTCACCATCGCGACGACCACCATCCAATCATCCAGCCCAAACCACTTCACGACGAACTTCCGCACGTACAGCTAAGCGCACACAACACGCACCACAGATAAGCCAGTTGCCGGGCACTGGGTAGCACCGTACATAGCACATAAACGGGCGTCTAGGTACAATACATACTCTTCGCGCACAGATCACGAGGGTGGCGGCAACCAGCGAGGCGGCGAGCACGCGCGTCAACCCGGCGATGTCGTCCTGCGGCAGGAGCTCCCCGTCCGTACCTCGTCGCCGATGGACATTGTCACCACTACCATCCGCTGGCAAGTGCAAGTGGCGAACGAAAGCTCCGATATATATACCGGTATCGGTTCCGGCCCCGGGCAGGTACCGGTACATGTTCGGCTCGCTCAGCGGGCTTAGTGGGCCCCGGTTGACACCGTCGTATACCGGTTGTACTCACACTCGGTATCGACATTTAGGGTCTGCACTGTGCAGTGTCTCTATGTAAGTATACTCTGGTGGCGACGGTCGGCGGCCAGGCGCGGAATTGAAGCTGGTGATCCTTTGTTAGCGACGACGCTGGCGGGGACTCTGTAAGATCATGAATGCGCAGTTCCCTCCCAACAGCATCGGCAATGGCAACGGCGGTCTGTTAAATAGGTAGACAGCAGTGCAGTGGCAGGCCCGCTGAGCAGGCGGGGATTAACTACCTAATTCTTGGCCAGCGTGCGGATCAAAAGCAAAACGTCAATCTGGCCGGGGCTGGGAAGCTGGGAACAGGATATGTAGAGTACTCTGCTCTACTCTATGTGTACGGTACTGGGCCGATCTGTTATCTGCAGAGTACACCCAGAGTCTCAGACTCGATGTATGGTTGGACTCCGCTGTGGGCGGCTAGGTACCATATGTAGTGATTGGTCCCAGACCTCCCCGTGCTGGTTCACCGCAGAGAGCCAGCATACATACTCTACACAGGAACTCTCCAACGAATAGTTACTAGCAATATACCTACCAGCCGCCAATGGCAACAATACGAGCACCTGCCAGGCTGCCACCGACGCCAAGCGGCACACGCTCAACGCCGGTCAGAGTGGCAGAAATCGCCCGTTGCTGTGTGACATACGTCCGAGACACACGGTGTGTACAGTATGTACGTCAACAGACAAAGTTGGCATAGTTACTGCGCATTATGGAGAGCGGAGACGAGACACAAAATTCAAGACATGAGTCCGTCCCATCTGGAGTCGGGAGTCTGCAGCCTGCTGCCGGCGGCGGTAAGACCTCTTTCTGAGGCTGTCACGAGCTCGGACAGTCGGGCTGACCCAAGGCTGCAGCTCCGCTACGGAGATGGAGGCCGGTATCTATCGATGTGGTTTGCTAATTCGCATTATGAATTGGATTCTTTGTCGGTCCGAGGTGACGGTGGCGAGAATGATATGTCAGTACAGACACGCACGCACACGTGCAGCCCATCAGATATCGATTCTGGTGAGGTATCGTGCCGGAGCTCCCGAGTACTAGATACGGCCACGATCTCACCTTGGTCTCAGGGACTCGCCGGCTGGTGCATAAATGGTATCTACACAGAACAGTGCATGCTTGCTTCGACACCTCGGGAAGCCATGAACCGGTAAAAAATATCATCCTACATCCGCATCCTGTGCCCTACTATCACTATCCACGCCCCTACTATCCGCATCACGACAAAACGATCCCACCTCCTCCCGCCCAATATACGTATCCGTCAACCCGGTCTCACTCGCCACCATGTCCATCTCGAACGTGTCTACAGCCGCGGCGGCGGTGGCACGCGGCGGCAGCGGCGGGTGATGCCCACCTCGTGAACACCGCTTCTCTCCCCTCCTCCTCCCCTCTCCGCCGGAGCCCTCCTTCGTCTTCGACAACGCTCTCCACAACGCACGGATCCCGGGGATGACCCGCAGCGACGGTAGGGACCCCGCCATCAGCCCGAAGCAGAACTCGGTGTTCAGCCACATGGCGCTCTTCACCATCGAGTACGTCTGGTCGACCTCGTCCTTGGTGTAGACCAGCGTGGTAAAGCGCACGATGCTCGCCACACACGCTCCGGCACCTAATAACCCCCCAAAGTCCGTAAGCACCTGCCCACCCACCCACCCACACACACACACACACACACACACACACACACACACACTGAACTAAGGGACGGTGGTTTTCGTGCTGTGTCTCTCACCCAGCCCAAACAGTGCCATCAGCGGCAAGCGCTCTCGCAGCGGCACCTTGAGGCGCCACAGCGGCCGCATGGGAAGCACCAGTATCACCACGTCCGTTAGCGACATCGCCACGCCCTGGAAGATCATCATGATGAACAGCGTCTCTTTTGGCCAGCAGGTGGCGCCCTCGACGGGCGCGTAGGCGGCCCGCACTGGCGTGCACTGGAAGGTTATCGCCAGCTCGCTGCCCACCGTGAAGACCGTCAGGAGGATGATCAGCCCCTGGCTGATGCGCTGGATGTGTTGGTCCGGGAAGTAGCGCATCAACGAGATGAGGAGGCTGATCTTGATGAAGAGTGAGACATAGAGGTAGGAACAGTGCGCCACATAGTAGATCTAGAATGGGGGATGAGTTTGCCGTAAATACTAGTATGTATGGAAGGGGGAGATGGTAGTAGTACTGTACCAAGTATATCTTTGCAAGGTCTTTCTGGGAGACGTTCCAGAAGTGCTCACCCGCGCCGTAGTGGGTTATGATCACGATCAATGCGGCAAAGAGCATGGTAAAGATCTAGTAGCAGTATGTCCATCGGTGAAGTCAGTCATCTATGACTGTTTTTTTCTTTCTTTTTTCTTTCTTTCTTTCTTTCTTTCTCTCCCAATATAGGTTTTGATGATAATGGTGGGGAACTTGGTTCGATCCTACTCACCAGCGCGACAATCGCCATAATATCGTCCAATTCAAACTGCTTCATGACGAACTTTCGCACGTATAGCTAGTACGAGCAAAACGAAGGTAAATAAGCTACAAACCACCGCCACATAATGATTCGGGGGGGAGGGCTGATACTTACTCGGAGGGAACAGATCAAGAAAGTGACCGAAGCCACCGAGATGATGAGCACATGGGTTAAATCCACGATATCGTCCTGCGGCAGATGGTCCGCGTCCGAGACGCCATCCGGTCTGACTAGCTGCGGCTGCGGTGGCTGCAGATGCTGGTGCTGTGGCTGGTGCAGCTGCTGGTGTCGACGATAAACGTCATGACCACTGCCATGCGGCGGCTGCGGTAGTAGCAGTTGCAAGTGTCGAGTGAGAGGATCGAGAATGTCGCTTCTTCCAGGCAAGTACATGTTCGGTCCGTTGCCTAGGTAGCTTGGCCCTCGTTTTAGCGCTGTATGTACTTGGTAAGTAGGCGAGTACTCAGTATTGGCATCCAGGGCCCATCTCCGGAGGGACGGCGGATTGAAGAAGTTGATGAGCAGTTGATTTGACGTTCGTCACCGACGGGGACTCTGCAGCATGGGACGAAATTCTTCAGGCAAATTACATTGGCACCGGTCCGTTAAATAGAGTATGCGTAGGAATTGTACTTACTTTTAGCGGACCCGCCGCCGGCCGAATGACGGCGTCGGCTACCACCCAGAAAAAACAAAAAGCATGGTAATTGGCTAGCGATATTCGCATGGAGGACAGAAAAAGCAATGCAGAGTTAACTCTAAGATCGTCGAGAGCAGGGGAGGAGGACGAGAGCAGGGCCCGATCGGTTGTCCGTGCGTTCGCATTCCCCCATCAGACGCTGTGGACGCCAGCTGATTTGAACTCGGCACCAGATTCTTCAGAGAACTCTAAAGCCACCAAATGGTCGCTGGAGCATCCAAGTATTTGGCTACCGATAATAACTTCCGCCGACCGACCGACTGCAATATCCCTTTGAGCGACATGTTTTTCCCCATGTTCGTCGCGGAAACCCGCCACGCAGTGTGTGTGTGTGTGACTATTGGTAGCGCCCCCATGCACAACCCGTACAGAGAACGGAGGCAAGACAGATGGCTAAGACATGGAGGTAAGTTATGTAAGTGGTTATCCCCCTTCTGCAGAGCAGCGGTAAGACCGCTTTCTCACGCTGTCACGAGCTCAGACCCCTCGTGCTGGGAGGAGGCACATCGATGCGATCACGGAAACGGACCGACCGGTTAGTGACGACAGCGGAAATGGACTTTAAGGATTGACGTGAGTATGGCAATCACCTTTGTATCTATATGTACGGTATATGAGTACTTGCATGTAATAACGGTGCGTAAGGAAGATCTAACATAAGTAGAGGTACTTACCCAAATATTTTTATGTGATAGGTGTGTACGGACAACGCGAGTGCTCGCATGTTATACGTGCGTGCGTGAGGACTTTCCTCTGTCGTTCTCCTCCAGCGAGTCTCGGGTCTGCCGTGAGGAATGTTGGCTCATGTCTGCTTTTTCACCAGCCAACTCTCACCGGCTAAGGGTTAACGGCTGTCGCTGAGGGATGAGCATTGACCTCGAAGGAGGAAGTGGTTCCGCAGCGAACGAGCGTCAACATACCTTTCATAAATACCGGTGCTATACCGTCTGCGATCCGTGTCTACGGTATGTATATGACGAGATACCGGTATAAATGATTTCTGCCATCTCCTCGTCAAGGCTGCACTCTTACATACCCACATGCCGTACGGTATGTATGAACTGGCACTGCGCCTGGCCATTGGTTCGCCACTGGTTGCCGGTACTCCACGTCGCCGCAGAGTGCACTAGTATCATGTCGGTGTCTCTTCATCGAATACCGGCATCCCCAGCAACCAATGCCAACTCTTCCGCGGAGATGGGAGAAGTTTCGGATCATTGGCCATTGTCTCATCCTGTGGCGATTGGTGGTGTCTGACGAGTGATCCACTGTGACATACCTCGGCGGAGGAAGGGTGGTGATGGTGGTGGTTACCGGCGACGAAGAATGGGATGTGTCTGTACCGTCGTTAGCGTGCCAGAGATCACCAGCTTGTTCAGCCCCAGAGGTGCAGGCGAAAGACTTCCAAGCGAGAACCTAAACTTCGGATCTTGATTCGTTGCACACGACCATCCAAATCGGTACTTCGGCAAGTGGTGGATAAGTAAGCGGCGATGTATAAAGTACGTCACCGGTTCGTCGGCTTCTCAGAACAAAGAAAGAAGCTGAAGCTCAACTCTCCCTCCTCCTCCCATACCAAACGACAATAACTCTAACTAAAACACGAAGAATACCAATAACAAAAAACAAAAAGACAAACACAGCAACAATGAGAGCCAAGAGACAGCCGCGCAAACGCAGTATCGAAGAAGTCCCAGCCGACTGCGAGTCCTCGGTCGAGATTGTTGGCACCCGTCAAACCGGCCGCCCATCATTCGACGCCACCGACACGGTCCTTTACACGCCCATGGGGGCGGTCCCACCAAAGGTCCGCAAGACGTCAATCGACAAAGCCAAAGCTAAAACCGTCTCCCACGATACAAAGACATCCGCAGAGAAACCCAACAAGAACCCCGTGACAGCCGAGAAACGCCCCAAGCGCTTCCGCGCGCAGCCCCCGCGCTCAGTCGCCGAACGCCTCGGCCGCGCAAAGCACCAGCGGATGTACATTCTCTCTCGCAGCGGGCAGCAGCTGTCCGCGACGACGGGGGAGTGGGAGGGGCCGTCCGAGATGTTCACCATGGCCGGCAGCACGGGGAACGTGTACACGATCCACATCGGCGCGGTGCCCAGCTGCGACTGTCCGGATGGGCAGAAGAGCGGGACCTGCAAGCACATCTTGTACGTCATGCACCGGGTGCTGAAGGCGCCGGACGAGCTCGTGTACCAGGCGGGACTGCTCCCGGGCGAGCTCGCCGAGATCTTTGCGCATGCGCCGCGCCAACGGACTGACACTAGCAGTCGGAAGCCCGTTGAGGATAACGATTGTCCCATCTGCTTCTGCCCCTTCGCGAAGGGCGAGCAGATCGTCTGGTGCAAGGCCCAGTGCGGCACGAATATCCACAAGAGCTGCTTCGACCAGTGGAAGGCGACGAAGGGAAAGGGGAGGGTCACGTGCGTCATGTGTAGGCAGCCGTGGCAGGAGGAGGATGCCGAGGCCGTCACTGAGGTGCTGAAGGAGGGCGGCGGCAAGGTCGGCGCAGATGGGTATGTCAATGTCGCCGACGAGCTGGGCATGAGCGGCGTCAGGGACTATAGCTCGTACAACCCGTGGTTCACCGGAGAGGCGCAGAATTCGTGGGGACACGGAAGGTACTATGACGGATACAATCGTTAGGCTGGAGAGAAGGGAGTGTATGATGGCTTGTGGACGTTTTTCGTTCGTTCGTTTCCGCGTGGAGGTGGGGGCGTCATTGGTGTGTTTCCGTCGTGGTTCTTCTTTTCTTCTTTTCCGTGTGGAGGTGGGGCGTCATTGGTGTAATTTTCCGTCGTGATTCTTCTTATGTTCTTTTTCCGCATGATACTTCACCGAAATATATGTTGACCGTGCAAGCAACTATGTAAAGTACTAGGTCAAAAGTTATCGCCAGGGGGCCGTTTTACACCAAAAATGGCCATTTTCACGCGACTAAAACCCACCCTTCGTCTGGCCGAAAAATATTGCGTCTTTCACAGACGCCGTAAAATCATAAGCCCTCTCATATATATAAACGTTGACCGCTTTTAGTCAACATTGATAGTTTTTAGTGGTAGTTTGTACATGACTTGAACAGTGATTTCGCATTTTGTATGGGGCTCCCATACAGAAAGTTGCACGACAACCAGCGAAAACCACAAACTTTTCTCCTGGGCCGCATTGCTCAACCACAACTGCCTATATTTGCGAGCCAGTTTCTTATAAGATCACCTACGCTGTTAGCAACGATTTCCAATTGCCCAATATTTTTTAGAGTGTGTTTGAGATGCAGAATCTGTGGTTGAAAATGGATAGTCTTGAAACGATGGGACTTGGAATAACGTCACAACTTCACATAAAATATTGATTTATTTTGGCTGGAAATTTTGTCGAAGCTGGAAATGTATCTAATCATCCTGTATGCAAATTTGTATTACTTTCTATTCTGTGGTTGTGATGTTCGAGAGGTCTACATGTGTGGTGTGGTGGTCTCGTAAGGGCGAGTGGCGATAACTTTTGATCTGGTACTTTAGCTTGTTCGTTGGCTGCTTTGGCCAATTTATCTGGATGTTCTGTTTCTATTATGCGGAGTAAGTTGCTTCCTATAGCGTGTGAACCCATAAAACTCCAGTCCTCGGACAATACTCACCCCAACTTGACGTTTCAAACCGCGCAACAATCGACAGAAACCATAAATATCACTCGCTACAGAGGGTTTTGTGTCTCCTCTCAAGAGCTTCCATCCCTCGGCTCGCCATAGGTAGTCCAGTAAGGCCATAACGCGAAATAGATATCCTTACGAGGACGATGGTTGATCGGTGGCAGATGTCAATGAGAAAGCTACAGTGCAAGTAGTTGTCCCATTCGGTCTCCGCCGTGGAGTTTACTCGGGAGTGTCCATCTAGGGCGAGTTCGAGCTTCAACCTGTGTATAAACTATAGCGAGCTCGGCTTTCCAACCATCGGCCCGCAATACATCCCCGAAGCTCTTCCGTATATCCATAGCAAATCTTGAACTTCCGCAGCGAGTTGATATCTCATACAGCCGACTCGCCAATCTTCACGAGGTCCATCACGTGCGCATGACGTCCTCGGCAGGGATTTTCGGAGCCGAGTCTCCAACCGCACGCGCGCAGTTCATACCGTAGTTACCAACCAACTAGTACCGTACTTTACTCGTACAGTTTATCTACTCGATAGAGTACTGGGTGTAAAGGTAAGTGCTGCCTCACCAGCTTTTCCCCCATACAGCTTAGCGTTTTCTCCCATACAACATAGTCACAACCACTCACTCATTTTATTGTATCCGGCTTAGTGCACTCCCAATATAGACTAGTGCTTATTTGCGCTTATAATTCGTAATGGTGGTGAGGCACCACTTATTGGCAGCTCCTGGTACATGGTACATAGAGGTTCGCCAGCCCGTCGGACAACACTCTCAAGCAAGGTTTTCCGCCCGCGTTGCGCTAGACACTGTGGACGATCTCTGCCGGCTACCTGGCTACCTGCACAAATAAAAAGGCAGTGGGTTCCGACTCCCGAGAACCCACAGTTCCGAACACACAATTCTCCGATTCATAATTCGTTGTCGCTATTAAGGCGACGAATACTCCGACCGACTGACTGATCTGGCCTGTGCGAATCTTTCACCGACACTAACTTTAACCCACGGCAACTACACACACACGTCACCAGTAACCGCGATCAGATCCGATGGGAGCCCTGCGGAAAGCAAAGGTCGCGCTGTGGGGCGAGATACCGGCGACGAAAGCGGAGAAGAAACTGCTTCTAAAGATCGATTGGTTCATATTGTCGTTTTGCTGTCTTGCGTGAGCGCCCATTCCCGTGCCCTCAAGGAGTAGGTGGAATTAGATTCTGACATAGGTATGCCGAGATCAGGTACTTTTGCAATTACCTGGACCGGAGTAATATCAATAATGCCTATGTTTCTGGTATGTAAGTCTGGCGAGGTGGTGGTGGTGCTGGTGGTGCTGGTGGTGCTGGTGGTGCTGGTGGTGGCGGCGGCGGCGGTTAACGAGCCCGCAGGAATGAAGGAGGACCTGAATATGTCGGGAAACCAGATTACAAAGATCTCGGCGATATTTACCTGCGGGTATCACCTCGCGTGTCTTGTTTTGGCCGAAAGTGATGCTGATAGCGACATACATAGTTACATCGCTGGAATGGTGGGATAAGTCTTCAGGATCCGAATTCCGGCCACTGACATGGGCCTCAAGATACCAAACAACATAGCACTGCTCAAGTTCCCCCCTCGGTATGTAGGCATAGTACACATCCTTCGACACAGCTCGATGTACATAATGACTGACCATGCCAGAATCTGGTTTCCCTTTACGATCCTCGCATGGGGACTTTGTAAGCTCTGTCCAAGTGCTTGATGGGTTTCTCGTGATCGCCGCTTACACACTGAGCCGCAGTGACGCTCGGAACCTTCAATGTCTCATCGGTGGAGCAGATCTACGTGATCCGGTTCTTCCAGGGATTTTTCGAAGCCAGCAGTTTCGTGGGGACACATTATATTCTCGGATCGTGGTATACCGAGTCTGGTAGGCCATCTTGAATCTTGATATGTACTCCCGGCGTGCTGTTCGTGTCCTGATAGACAACGGCAGAACTGGCAAAGCGCAGCGGGATATTCACCGCCTCGGGACTGGCTGGAACACTCTTCTCGGGGATCCTGCAGTCGTCGATTCACAAAAGTATGGATGGACTGAGAGGGATTGCCGGGTGGAGGTGGCTGTTTATCGTATGTATCATCCATACCTGCTCCGGGCGAGAGAGACGGTGGATATGTTGCTAAGTTCAGGATTGGGCGGTTCAAGATTGATTTCCTGATTACACTTCCGGTGGCGGTTTATGGATTCATTTGCTTTCCGGATACACCGGAGACTACGAAGGTAGGTGACATTTCTACCTCCCGCCGCCACACTGGGGGGGAAGGGAAACTGATCCGAGCAACAGGCATTCTACCTCACCGCCGCGGAAAAGAAGCTGGCAGTAGAGCGTCTGCCCAAGAAGGCGGAGACGAGTCTCACATGGGACATCTTCAAGCGTGTTCTTGGCCGATGGTTGTGGCCACCAATCCCATACTTCTCTCGCCCCTGACTGACAAATGCATCAGGCACTTCTGGATGTTCTCCGTGCTCTGGGCGATATCCGGCGAGGTAGAGTCGTTCTCGACAAATAACCTGTTCGGCCTCTACCTGGCCGATATGGGACGGTCTGTGGCGGTACGGAATAACTATCCTATGGGTGTTTCGGCCGTGGGGATCGTTACTACGTTGATTGCGGTGTGTATACGTCGGGATTTGGAAAGCGGATAACTAGGTGCTGATGGTAACGGTAGGCTCTGTATGTCGATCTGACGAAGAAACACTGGTACATCTCCCCATCCTGGCAGTAGCAATGATGGAGAGCTCATCCGCCGTTTCCACGCAGGCACATTGGCGTCTGGTCCGCCTTCATCGGAATCCTAAGCTCGTCTCTAGTCCTCGCCTACCGTCCGGAGCCCTTGGTTAGTACTCGGCCCTTCCGTGTCTCTTTCCAATTCTAGCCAACATCGAAATAGGTTTTCGTCGGCTACTACATCGCCGGCGGCATTTACGCCGTGCAAGCCGCCTTCTTCGCCTGGGCCAATGTGATCTGCCACAACGACAACGAGGAGCGCGCTATCGTCCTGGCATCAATGAATCTCTTGAGGCACTCACCCCCTCACCCCATTTACCCTCTCCACCCAGACTAACTCCGCCCCTCGCGTACAGCAACGCCGTAAACGCCTGGTGGGCTATTGGTACGTACATACTCTCCCTCGCCCACGTCGTGTGTGCGTGTGTGTACGTGTGGGACAAGCCATGGCTGAAACAAACAACAGTATTCTACTCCGCCAACTTCGCGCCGCGATTTGAGCGTGGTATGTGGGCCATGATCGGCACGTCCATCGCGCTGGTGGCATGGACTGTGGCGATCCGATGGTTCCAAAGGAGAGATGCGGGGAGGGAGATGGACAAGCAGCGGGCGTGCGAGGTGGCGGAGGAGTGATGTGGTAAGATGGGATGGGATGTATGCTGTAATATATGGGACGTGTAGTCGAGATGCTGGTGGGTAAGTAAATATGGTACTACAAGTATAGAAAGACGGGGTAAAATAGGTATGCTGTAACTACTGAAGTCTGAAACCTCGCTAGGATATGTTCTAGCCTGCTGGGCAAATTGGACTTTTTATAAATAGGCCGGCCCCTGGGTCAAGAGACGGGTTATGCGCGCAAACCGGACTACCAGCGAGAAAATCTCCTGGGCAGACCAGACCGGTCTGTGGAGATACTTATTTCCTGATACAGATAGACCGGCCTACTGGCCGATTTTGGTCACTGAATCGGTCCACTACACTGGGAAATATTTTACCCGTATGTAGACCAGCTTACTACTGTACTGGTATACATTGCTTGCCTCCCCTTGTTCCATACAGTTGACAATTGCTTGGATTGTGTGTGTATTCGTGTGAAGAAAATCTCGGAATCTCGGGCAAGATTATGCTGGTTGTTCGGCAGCGACGAATCATGGGGGGTCTCCGATCCCCTCCGTTATGGCCGCATCACCGTCCATCACACTGGGCCGTCCTCCGGAGCATCGTGGCCAACATAGTATACTTGTCAATGCGGTCACTGCCTCGTGCTAGCTATCGGAATGCTGACAGGCAAGTATGACATCTGCCATGTACATACGATCAACAGTAGACAGGTATGTAGAAAGCATTACATTACCGATGAACCGAAGTTCAAGTCCCCAGTCGGCAATGCCATTTCAAGGCTGCTGCGTGTGCCAGTTACGTCCTAATGCCACCAGTGTACTTACTTAGGTACACTGTGTACCTGTACTCCGTCATCAGTCCTCTCCTCCACTGTACTGGCTACGCTCTTATCTGCTCTGTACCAGTTCCAGTACACTCTTCATTCCATCGGACAGTCAGACAATCAGACTTCACTTTCCATTCCCCAATTTTACTTTTTTGACAACCACTACAACAACAACTACAACTACCACAGCTACAAAAGCTAGATCACGATGTAAGTCCTGCCACCCCCCCCCCCCCCCCCCCTGCATCCCCATCTGCTAATCACCCTTAGGCGTCTCCTCCAGCACGAAAACCCCACCTCTGCCGCCTCATACATATCGATGTACCTCAGCAGCCAGATCACTTTACACCGGGGGCCACAGCCGTTCATCCTCGGCCTGCTAGCCCACCATGCATCAGCCAGCATCTCCGGCGTCCTTACCGCCCTGATCTCGCAGCACCAAGCGGGGCAGGTCTCATTCCGCAACGTTGTCGTCTTCGTCCTCGACTCCGACTCTGGCGCTGCTCAATCCTCGAACAAGCAAGGGGAGAAGCAGGGGTTCAACACGTACCTGCACGAGCGCTTCTTCCGCGTCGTCGACGTTGCGGCAGAGAATGTGCACTTCCCCGGCGAGGAGGGATGCCGCAAGCCGGGCGAGTACGAGCGGCTGATCCACAGCCTGGGCGGCGTGGACGTAATGCTGTGTGATGGGGGTGTGGGCGTGTGCGAGTCCGGGAGTGGGTCTGTCAAGGACGGGCTGGATGAGCCGAGGACGGGGGTTGTCGTGCCGCTCGCTGTGCCGATGCTGTTGGCAGATCGGCAGTATCTCGAGGAGCAGCGGGCTGAGGCCGTGCCGGCGGGGATGGGGATGGCAACGGTGCTGCAGAGCAGGGAGCTCATCATTGCCACGGTCGGCGGGGAAATGGCCGCCGCCGTCAAGGACGCTATCGAGGGCCCGCGCGATAGCAGTAATCCGCTCGGTGTGCTGCTGCTGAAACATGGCAATGCGGTCCTGGTCGTTGATAATGAGGCGGCCGCCGAGTTGAGTGCTAATACTCTCGAGGTACGTATACTATCCTCTCTGAGTTATGTTGGGTATGCGGATATGCTAACAGAACATAAGCACTTCCTCCATGCAGAAGAGATCGACGAGAAGTTTTGGTACGCGGCCGCGGCTGTTGTGCCCTCTGCTGGATCGAAGGTGAAGGCAAAGCTCTGAGCTGAGCTCTGGGCTCATGCTTGCTGCACCTACCTATCAGGCTACCACGGGCAACTGGATTGTCGTCCTTTTTTAGGAATGTGCACACTACACGTGCACATGTACAATTGATGATTGTCGTATTGGTTTTTGCTAGATTAATTATGGTCTTTATTGATGTTTGTCAAATGGATGGATGGGGATGATCGCAGGCGATGGTTAATGGTACTCGATGGATTGGATTGGATGGATTGGATGGAGCGACGTGCAAATGGCGGATGATTATTGCTTGTATCATACTTTATGACTGACGGATGGAGAGACGTGGTGCGGATGGCGGATGATTATTGCTTGTACTATTACTTTATGACTGACTGGAGATTACAATGCCCACGCTGGCACCTGGAATCAATCGGATTGACTTGACTTGACTTGATTCGATGGGGTTCCTGTGTCGACTGTCGAGTGATGTACTGTAAACGAGCTTCACTGGCAAGCACTCTAACAATGTCGAGGCACAAACACAAACACACCAACGACTCGCTTTCACAGTGGTCCCGTCGAGCCCTGCCATATCGGTTCGATACGTGTGTTCACTTTTCACTCTCTGCTCTCCATGTACTACCTACGGTAACGGTTGCACCTTTCTTCCGCGGTCGATCAGGTGCACACTGCACAGGATATCACCCAGTGCCTCCAGGTGATGCCGTGTCCGTGCGGCTACATAAGATCAAGAGCGTTCACATGACCGTCATGATCCCATAGGTAATGTCGAACGCGAAGATGATGAGACTTACCGAAACAGAAAAACACAAACAAAAACAAAAACAAAAACAAAACAAAAAAAGGATCGAGGTCGTCGTCGGCCTTTGTGAGTTGAAACCTCCTCAGTGGAGTGGTCTGAGATGCCTGGTGGTCTTGGGACATGACACTGACACTGTCACTGACACTGCAGCCGACGTGGGAGCCTCGCTTTGTGGTATGTACATACAATAAATATCGGGTCCGTCGTCGTCTGGACTCAGGACCTTGGCTGCGTTAGAGTAGTTACTGCCCGCCCAGTGTCCAGACTCCAGTGTCCAGTGTCCGGGTTGTTGGAACTCGGATGTGCCGCGCGCTTAGTATTCTGGGATACCTTGTGTACCTACTTCTCAAGTAGCCGCCCTGGCCGCTTCGTGATGCCGCCGGGGCGTTTATAGCGTTTGATCTCTCGGGCTCAGGGGAGAAGAAACGATGACGGCCGGCACGCCGCTGAAAGCCTGAATGAGATGTCAACTGTTTCATGGTGTTTGAACCCTGTGGCACAGTGAATATCTACGGTAGCACTCCATGGCCGACCGAGCCTAATTCCGTTGCACGGTCGGTCGCCACCCCACTTTCAGTTTCGCCCCTCGCCCCTCCCACCGGCTCCGAGTCCGAGTCCGAATCCCACCCTATGCATGCGCATCGCACCAACCCACCAACCCACCAACCCACCAACCAGCCGGCGCGCCCCTCTCTCGCCTCGTCCCACAGCCCCACCACCCAACCAACCAACCAACCAACCAACGAACCAACCACGTCAACGCACCTGCCATCGAAGCTGATCGATCGCCATCACATCGCTATCACAAGCACGCCCACGCCCACGCCCACGCCCACGCCCCCAACCCCTGCGCCGCCGGTTTTTCGCAAGTCATATGTATGATATGTACGAAAGAGCGATAAAGTGAAGTGCAGCATGATGCAACCCCATCTAAACCGCCAGCGCCTGGACTGCAGCAGCAGCAGATAATAGTGGTATATAGCAGTAGTATGATAGCAGACAGCGCCTCGTAGAAAAGTGCCCCTCCTCCCACTATCGTAGCACGTATCTACCCCTCACCCACCTCACCCACCTCACCTCCTTACATCCCACCGCCACCACCACAGCAGCAGCAGCACCACAGCAGCACCACAGCACAGCACAACAGCACAACAGCACAACAGCACACAGCACAACAGCACAACCCCCCACGCACCATGGCGACGCCCGACGAGTACTACGCGCAGCTGGCGCTACAAAAAAAAGCCGAAGCAGCCTCCACGCAGCCGTACCAGGCAGCGGCGGGGGGGATCTACTCTCCACCAGGCGGAGCATCAATCTCGTCGCCGATCTGCCCGCCGCAGCAGCCCGGCGGCGGACCGGACGGCTACGCAGCTTCGCCGCCGATCTCGATTTCGTCGCCGGTTTTTAAGCCGCAGCATACACACGAGTCCGCGCACGAGTCCGCGCGCTACGGCTCGCCGCCGGGAGTGGGATACGGCTCGCCGCCGAGCGTGGGCTATGCGCAGTCGCCGCCTGTATACCATGTGCAGCAGCAGGTGCCCGATGAGGTAGCTACTTAGCCTTAACTACCCGCGCGTGCTGGTGCGTTGTGTTGTGCGGAGCTGATGTATGTGTGTGTGCAGTATGTACAGCAAGGCGGCGGCCATGTAGTCGCCTTCTCCGGCCCGGGTCCGAGCGCGCATATGGGCCCCGAGCCAAGCTATCTGGGCTCCGAGTACAGCTATGCGGGCGCGGGACCTTACACGCCGTCGACCAGCAGCGATGCGGGCGGCGATCTCGAGAGATACTCAAGGGGTGATCGGAAGGAGAGACGCATGAGTCACCGCGAGGAGAGATCCTCGGGCCACCGTGAGGAGAGGTACTCTCGCGAGGACAAGTATTCGAAAAAGGAGCGTGCCATGAGTGCCTCTATGGTGGGCGGTACTACGGGCGCGCTGTTGGGACATCAGGTTGGCCACGGAGTGGTGGGCGCGATTGCCGGTGCGCTGGTTGCGAATGCTACCGAGGTCGGGGTGGAGAAGATCAAGAAGAACAAAAAGAAAAAGTCCGGGGAGGAGAAATACAAAGACGGGGAGAAGAAGGATAAGGACCGCAAGAAGAAGAAGAGCAAGCATAGGAGCGAACGCAGCGAACGCAGCGAACGAAGCGAACGAAGCGAACGAAGCGAACGAAGCGAACGAAGCGAACATAAGCGCGAGCATCGCAGGCACAAGAGCGTCAAGGACTACCCCGAGTTCAGCGGGAGCGACAGCGAGCGCGAGGAACGGAAGGTCCGTAGGAGGAGGAGAAAGGAGCGGAGTGAGAAGAGCGACAAGAGTGAGAGGAGTGAGAGGAGTGAGAGGAGTGAGAGGAAGGAGAGGAGAGAGAGGAGGGAGAGGAGAGAGAAGAGAGAGAAGGAGGACAAGGAGGAAGAGAAGAGCGGTGGTATGAGTGGCCTGTGGAAGCACGGATACTCGACTGGCGGCGGGAGCACGTTCAGTTCCTTGCGCCAGAGCAATCATGGCGTAATCGACCAAGACGGGCCAGTCGAGGTTCGGCTGCGACACAGACAGCATCGCGATGGACACAAGCACCGACACAAGAGCGATAAGGGCCACAAGAAGAAGAAGAAGAGTAGTAGCTCGAGCAGCTCCAGTTCGTCGTCAAGCTCGAGCTCGAGCAGCTCATCGTCCAGTTCATCGTCCAGTTCATCGTCCAGCTCGAGCGACTCGGATTCGGATTCGGAAGGCAGCTCGGGTTCGTTCTAGACACTCGCATGGTGACGAGTTTCCCTTGTACCGTAGCTAGCAATTTCATTTGTTTTCCGTTTTGCTGTCAAGCGAGATACCTGTGCGTATGAATGATAATTAGCGATAATGGACTCCTTTAACTATCCTTCGGAGTAAACCCACTCATGTTTCCCACAGCCTCTGTACCCGCTCAACAACTCCATCGCTTACAATGACTCGTCAGCAGCTTAACATAACTCACAAACATCCACAAATGGCCTCTCTCAAGCGAAAGTCATACATGTATCCTCTCATCCGGCAAAGAAATCTACCACAAGAACATGCCGGCGAGGGCCGAGATGGGTACCTAGTGGGAACATATCTCGTCGGTCGTCGGTCGTATGCAGCATAAGTAGAGTAGATTACTATGAGAGCTGTCATTATCGCCGTAAGAATGGAGCTTTTCGTGACGTCTATCTCCGGATCTAGTGTCGGTAAATAATATGTACAGTTTGCCTGTGAAAGCGGACCACGGATAAGGGTATTCACCACTCGATGAAACCATGATCCGGGACACCTAGCACTCGTCCATCCATTCGTTCCGTAGATCGAGGTGAACCCGAGCGAGCGACCGACTGAAAGCAAACCTGCCCGCGGGATTAAAAATCACAGATTTTCCAATCCCATTCCATTACACACATACAGGGTGGTAAGTCCACTGGATGTTGGTTTACCGGTATCTTATTCTCCCCCCGTCTGGCTGGCCCTCTCGCTCGGGAGTCGGTATCCTGAACTTCGTCGTCGAGGTTCCAAGGCTTCAAGGCTCCGAGCTGGCTCGTCCTTGGAATAATTGTACTGAAAGTCTGAAAACCTTCATCCTAGGCCTAAGCTCGTTCAAACTTCAGCCTTCGAACTCTCTCGTCCAATTTTCCAGTATTCCTATTAGACACCCGGGAAGCGGGCGTAGCGGAACCCTAAGCATCCGAAGTATCCTTTCGTCCTGCGCTCGTTCGAACTCTCTCGTCTAGATTTCCAGTTTCCATTTTCCCATTAGACTCCCGCGTAGGTAGCGGAACCTTAAGCATCCGAAGCAGCGTTGTCTTCTCGCGGTCGTCCTCGACTCCTCGCCAGTGAAGCTCGCGAGTCGCAACCGTGCTATGTAGCAGGATAGCAGTGGGACAGTACCGGTACCGGTACTCTATGTACACGGGTGTAAGGGTAAGTGGTGCACCTCCTTAGGCGTCATTTCACGGTGGTGGTGGTGGTGCATCACTTTCCCTCACATCCGAGTACATGGCGATCGGGAAACCAGTGGGTGGGAACTGAGAGGGTGGGTGATGTTGAGCTGCATGGTCCGGTCCTGGAGGGAACGAGATGTAGTAGATGAGACTTTGTTCGCTCTCTCGGCTTCAATCCGCAGCTTTCCTGCGTTGTGGGCGTCGCGAATGGGTAGAGTACATTGCTGGACCTTCGTGTCTTGTCGTGCTGTGCCGTTTTGTGCCATGTTGTGCCATGTTGTGCTGTGCCCTGCCGTGCCATGCCGCGCCGTGGCCGTTTGGGATGTAGCGGAGACAGAGCAGCGAAACAGCAGTGGACGCACTGGAGAAGGCACTGGAGGCACTGAACGCACTGAAGGGGCCAGGCCAGCCTTCTTTCTACATACTCTTTCCACATACATACAAAAAGCACCGGGCTGCGCCCTACCTCCGCCGCACGCCTTACACCCCACCCAGTGCACCCGCCATCAGTCGCGGCCGGCCGGCACTTTTCCACCGTCACCTCATGTAAGCTTAACCAGGCAGCATGCAGTCATGCGTGCAGCGACGGCAACAGTACAGAAACAGTGCTCGTCCACACAAACACATGAACACAGCAGCGATACTGTAGCCGGCGGCAGAGTAGGAGTACCCTATCTAGATTCTAGAGTATTTACTGTATCTCCAGTATCTACACAGAGGCTAGATAGAGCACCTTTGGCCACGATACCGATGAGATCACCCAGCATGCACGACTCACGACTCACGAGATTCATCCTGCGCAAACTGTTTTTTGTTGTTGCGTGTGGTGGTTACGCACACACACCAGTACTCTAAACGTTGTGGCGACGGAAACCAGCAGGTAATTTTTCCACCGAGCCACCGAGCCACCGACAGGCTGCCTAGAGTAACTAGCGCAACCCCAGAGCTTCTAGAAGGATTCGCTCCCCCCTCCCCCCTCCTCCCCCGCTACGGCGTGACGAAGTGGCGTCGGACGGTATGTAGGATAGCGCATGCAACGGTGCAACGCTGGGTGCAAACGGTTGCGGGAGTTTTCGTCCAGTGTTGCAGTGTTGCAGTGTTCCAGCGTCCACAGCGTCCACAGCGTCCACAGCGTCCACAGCGTCCACAGCGTCCACAGCGTCCACAGCGTCCACAGCGTCCCCCGTGACTTCATCGTCAAGTACGGTCGTGCATGGCGCGGTGGGTTGTCGCGGTGGGTTGTCGCGGTGGGTTGTCGCAGTGGGTTGACGCCGAGAAGCTGAGCGTGCGCCGAATGAGATGAGCCTGCGGGGTAGCTACCTGCCTGTCCACCTGCCCACCGTAACTAGAGGAGAGCTCGAGCTCGAGCTCCGTAGGCCTACATGCCTGCCTACGTGTTGCGGGGAAGAGCTCGGGGGAGGTAGAGAGAGGGAGAGAGTGATTTCGTTTGCATGGCATGGCGTATGTAGGGTAGGGAGGGTGATGTTCATTGGAGCTCCTGCTGCTACTCCTGCTGCTGCTGCTGCTGCTGCTGATTCTGATACTCCCTCGCAATTCGATGAGGTCCGAGGACGAGGGCGAGGTCGAGGGCGAGGGCGAGGGCGAGGTCGAGGGCGAGGGTGAATGGACAGCATGGTGATCACCAGGTACTCTGCGTACTCTGCGTATGTACGGTATGTATAGTACTCTGGATCCTCTGCAGGCCGCAGTTAGTTATCATACATACCTCATACGTGCCTCATACGTAGATTCGCGAAGTCGCGCAAAGGATTGGATAGCCACTCTGAGCTCCAGTTCCTATGCCGATACCGGTATCTACCGTAGACAGCTCAATTCGACGATAACTATCATACGAGCTACTAGCTACGGTAGACAACCACCATCAGACCCAGCGGTCGAACGGAGGGGGGCGTTACGATGAGGATAACTGGTTTCCTCCTCTTGAATATTGACCAACGTAATCATTGTGAACTTGCAAGGTGCAACCGCGGACTAGGCACGCTACCTACCGGTTGCCACAAGCCCCGAACGTATCTCGAACATGCCATGACGCTCGTACGTATCATACCGTACATAACGACAAAGGCGCCTGGCTGGCTTGGTTTTCACAACCACGATCATTGATGGTCTCTAACTACTAGTGCGTAGTATGTACGTCCAAGGTCTTCCATCTTTCTTTCCGCTGGATTCCAACGCGCCTGGCACAGCACATGATTCGTTCTGTGGCACATCGTTCTGTGCCCCACCCCGTCGTGGACTCGTGGCAATTCATCCCATAGCGATTCGAATTTCATCCCAGACCGTAGGTATCTAGCGAGTGAGAGGGGGACGTACCAAACTACCGACGAAAACTGATTTCACCGAGCTCGGTGCGAGAACATCAAAGCCGACACCTACATACCAAACGGCTGAGTCCAGGCTCAGTTCCAAACCTATCTACTCTGCTTGGATATTTGGATAGACGTGTCCACATGTACCGTATATACTCCCCGAGTTCCCGGGAGTACTATATCCACCCTAATATGCACTGTGCATACCCCAGATTCACCCTCAGATCCAGCGGTACCCACCCCTAGGTCAAGTATTGTACAAATTTCCACCCGCCGTTCCGGGGATGTTTCAAGTATGATACATAGAGTACAGATGCCTTCATGCATCCATACTTTATACGTTCTTTGTGCATAATTTATACATGTGTCAGACAGCTCGCATCTCGCATCTCGCGGTAATTGCTATGTAGGAAAAGAATATTGAGATATCAAGATCTCGGCCCAACCTCTCCGGCGGCGGCGGCGAAGGAGCAGTTCCGCCTAGTCCAGTTACGCCCGGTGCGGTCGGGACAGAGTCGCTTCGATTCATGTAGTATTGACTTCCCGCACTCCCCCTTAGCTCCTACATATCCTTCCTCCCGCTCCTCCCTCCCTCGCGGGCCCCGGATTACGGACAGACGGGACGGAAGGTTCGCTTCCAATCACGATAAGAGTGGTCGCCTCTAGTAGGTATATTGCGCGTCGGATACCTTTGCCGTAAAGCTTGAGCTTGAGCTTGAGCTTGAGCTTGAACTCGAGCTCGAGCTTCAACTTGAACCCAAACTTGAGCTTGAGCTCGAGCTTAAGCCTGAACTCGAACTTGAGCTTCAACTTGAACCCAAACTTGAGCTTGAGCTTGAACTTGACCCCAACCTCGAGTTTGAGCTTGAACTTGACCCCAACCTCGAGTTTGAGCTTAAACTTAATACTCGAACTCGAACCCAAAGCACCGTACCCGCGCGTGAAAACACTTCCTGAACCTACATTATGGTTCTGCTTACTCAACCCATCTCTGATTGCGAGGAGCACCTGTCCGGGAACTCCCCCGTAGTTGCATAACTTGTAATAAATGCATGAATTGCAACTTGCAAGGCCCTCCTTCCCTTCCCTTCTCTTCCAGCGCAAGGGAATGGCCAGTCAGCAGTGACTGCCTACACCTTCTCCCGGCCCCAGCCCAGCCCATTGGCTTCTACTCTACTCTAAGCTTCCACCAACCAACGAATCCGTAGGTTCGTTGTGGCGGATTTGCGAATAGGGGTAGAATGCTTGGCCGAATCACATGCTGCGCCCATGATCCAGTCCGCATCACAACCGACCAGCCACCGTTTCCCTTTCCCTTTTCCCTTCGCATGTAGTCCATACCTATTGCTTACAGCTTACTGCTTAAAATTACCTCCAGAGTACCTAGCATGTAGGGCTTATCAAAGTGAAGTGACCCCCTTATCCTCCGCAGTTTCCTGTCACCCTATGATGATGTATGTACCGTAGAGTACAAACAGACTCAGCTCTAGCCACTTGGGGCTGTGGCAGCTCTAGCCGCTACCTAGTAGTGCAAACTGGAATCTGGGGAGGCGCTACGAGTGGCGGATACGATTTTGCGGGGGAGGGGTCGCGATACTCTAGAGTAGGTAGAGGGGAAGTCAAAGTTTCGCGATATCGGCCCGAGCTCGAGCTCGAAGGAAAGGAAGGGGAAAAAAAGTGAAAATATCGCGACCGTGTGCAGAGTCCAGGCACGAGTACTCTATCTATCCACTCTACGCCCCTTTACTTTCGCGTCGCCGAGGGTATGTAGGGGCGAGGAACAGGGTGGTGGGGTAGGGGATAAAGCTGAGTGGCCACGGGCGTGTGCAAAGTAGAGTACCTGCGGTAACAACGGACTCGTCGACGAAAGGGGAGGTGGGTGGGGCGGTGGGCGTGCAGTTGGGTGTGTAGCACGATCTTGCCAAAATCCCCATCCACCATCCAGCATCGTTTAGACTTCCCGGAAGCAAGCACGCGCAACGCAACATCATAACCGATCTCGTAGGTGCTTGCGGAGTTCCTGCACCCAGAATATTCGCGTCGGGCAGCAGGAAAAGTCGACGAGGCATTGCTGGACGAGAAGCGGATGAAGAGAGCGGTGATCGGGAGGATGGTTTACATCTACCCGGAGCGTGGAGCTCACGACCGGATGGCAGGCTGCGAGGGGGCGGGGGGGGATTTCTCCTGATTCAGGGAGCAGGGAGAGTCTGCTTACAGGGCAGCGAATGGGAAATTTCCACCGGACGGCGGATCGGTTGGCGTTCGTGTTCGAGAAGCCGGAAGGGGTTCTAAGTTGTGTGGGAGGGTGTGGGACTGTGGGTGTGGGTGTGGGTGTGGGTTGTGGGTGTGGTGACGACGGCTATTTCGGGCGATGCAGGAAGGAAGGAGAAGGCAAGAAGGAAGGAAGGAAGTTCTGCGTAGCATAGAGTCGAGTGCCGTAGCTGCTGGCCGTACCGAACTCCAGTTGTTGGGAGGAAGCTGATTCGAAATCGATGCAATCCCTGCATAAGGGCTGCAGACGGACGGAGGAAGCATCCACGGCGCGCGACGAACGGGTGTGAGAAGGAGACTGACAAATTGTCAGCCGAAAGACAGGCGGGGGGGAGAGCGGGAGGGAGGGAGGAAGGAAGGGAGAAAGGAAGGGAAAAGTGCGAGTCTTTGTTCCTTTGGCCGAAGAGGAGCTAGAAGTGCCTCAGCTGTGTTTGGGTTGCGATTGTGGGTTGTGGGGGACACGGCGAGGCGGGCGGCAGGCGGGGTCGGTTGATAGAGTTACCACAGTAGTCACTAGAGCAGTGGGCCGAGCAGCTGTGAGGGAGATAACGATTGTGGGCGGGATGGCTATGATGGGCTGGCAAGCGGAGGCAGCTTCTGGGTTGAAATCCTGTTAGTTGCTGGTGCTGGTGCTGGTGCGGGTGCTGCTGGTGCTGGTCAGAAACGGCGGTCAAAGCGAGCCCGGGGGCGGCGAGGTGGGGGAGAGGAGAGAGGAGAGGATGAGGATTATTGTCGACTCAACCAGCGAGTAACCAGCAAGCAACCAGTGCAGGCTCGAACAGCACAGCACAGCACAGCACAACACAGCACAGCACAGCACACTGAGCACTTGCGCGGGACTGGCCGCACGCATAGCCTTCCAGCCGCCAACCAGCAGCGAGTGCAGAAATCAGAGGCGGTGATGTTATGGTTGCAATAGGGGTCCTATTTGCTTTCTTTTGCTTCGCTGAACGGCCTCTTGCCCTGTGGCCTCTACTGTGGTGGTGATGGCCGCTGCGCTGATTCGCTGATATGCTCAACGCTCAACGCTGATACGCTGATATGATTTGTTGAAGCCGGCAAAAGGCTGTGTTGCGTGTATGGAGCAGGTAAGGAATTTAGCGCCTATAGAAAAAGAAATCCTTGTATTATTATCGTGTCGGAGGGTGTGTGGCCTGCGTTCCAGGGACCCGTGAGATCAGTGTGCCGGGCGAAGGAAAAAAAATCCGCATGCTGGTTGAGAGGCAACAGGCAGAAGGCAAAAAAAAAAAAAAAAAAGTGGTGGTGGTGGTGATGGTGGTGGCACAACTCATAACAAAAAAAAAAGTTGGAGAGTTCTGGGCTGAGACTGGGAGAGGACAGACAGACAGAGAGAAGCCAGAAGTCAGAAAGAACTTCGCCCCCCCCCTCAAAAGCAGAAAGAAGACTTCACTTAAAAGACACTTTCATCCCCCCCCTTCCCATCCGGATCGTCTTCTCCTCTTCCTCTCTCATACTCCTCCCACAACAAACCCCCTCCTCCTTCCACTCTTTCCTTCTCCCTCCCCCTCCCCTACGCAAACTTCACAACCTCTATAGATTTCCTTTTTACGGTTTCTATAGAATCCACCAGAAGCACGAATAGACGCTTCTTCACGAAAAACGAACCCCACCGAGAACGCTTCTGTCCATCAGCAGCGCTAGTCGACCCGGTCCCCTCCTGCTTCGGCCGACTTGAAAATTTCTCTCACTAGACTGCTTTTTCGAAGTCTGCCTATCTAATACCACCCCGCCGACCCCTCGTCTTCCTTTCTCTATATAGACCCGGTTTAGATCTCGTTTTTTCTTCCGATTTCACACTTCGAAATGGCACCCGCTGTTGATACCATGTCTTCCTCCGTCATCGCTTCGGAGAACCAGAAGTCGATCAAGGTGCTCGACGAGCTCTTGCAGAAGCTCACCATCTCGAAGACCAAGGACGAGGCTACATACGCCGCCGAGAACTTGGCTACCTTCATTAACGGCCCCATCGAGGAGCATGCTGTGCCCACAAAGTCAGTATTTGTCTCCTCTCCAGTCGCAAACTTCAACCCTATCTGCGCCTTGTGTGTGTGTTTATGACGGCGATGCTGACGAGACTCTCTCCAACAGGATCCTCGAGGCGATCAAGAAGCAGCTTTCCAGCAAGAAGGATGCCGCCGCTCGGGAACACGCTTGCGTGGCGATCTCTCACATCTGCGGAAAGGACCTGGCCGCCGGCATCGAGCCCTACATCGTCTCCCTGCTGCCCATCCTCCTGTCTACCGTAGGTGACAAGATCACTGCCGTCAAGAACGCCGCCGATGAGACCGTCCTTCGTCTCATCCGCGCCATCAACCCCAACGCCATCAAGGCCGTTCTCCCCGCTTTGACCGAGTCGATCCTGAACGCCCCCAAGTGGCCCGAGAAGATCGCTGCCCTCAAGGCGCTCGACCTCCTCGTCCAGTTGGCTCCTTCGCAGACCGCTGTCCGTCTCCCCGAGCTGATCCCAACTGTCTCCGGAGCCATGTGGGACACCAAGCCCGAAGTCAAGAAGATGGCCAAGGCCTCCATGGAGAAGCTGTGCTCTTTGATCTCGAACAACGACATCAACCGGTTCATTCCTCAGTTGATCGGCTGTATCGCCAAGCCCGAGAACGTCCCGGAGACTGTTCACTTGCTCGGTGCCACCGTCTTCGTCGAGAACGTGCACGCCCCTACCCTGTCCATCATGGTTCCTCTGCTCGAGCGTGGTCTGTCGGACCGTGACACCACCATCAAGCGTAAGACTGCCGTCATCATCGACAACATGTGCAAGCTGGTCGAGGATCCTCAGATCGTCGCTCCTTTCCTGCCCAAACTCATGCCCGGCCTGAACAAGAACTACGACAATATCGCCGATCCCGAGGCCCGTGGCAAGACCCAGATGGCTCTCGATACTTTGGCCCGTGTCGGTCACGTCGTCGACGGCAAAATCCCCGAGACCAAGTTCCCTGGTGACCCCAAGCTCATCCTCGAGGTCGTCAAGTCGATCATCAACAACCCCAAGGACGCTGCCGACTTTGAGACCGTCCTCCACTATATCGCCTGCATCGCCGGCTCCCTGGTCGACGAGAAGGAGGAGGAAAACGCCGTCTGGGTCGAGCACACTGTCTCGTACTTCCACGTCGTCCTTCCTGAGGGTGCTGCCCAGGCTGCCGCTGACACCCTGCGCAAGCGTGTCGCCGTCGGTGAGGTCGCCGTCGAGGGTGACGTCGATGACGAGGAGGGCGAGGATCTCTGCAACTGTACCTTCAACTTGGCCTATGGTGCGAAGATCCTGCTCAACCAGACTCATCTGCGGTTGAAGCGTGGTCAGCGTTACGGTCTTTGCGGTCCCAATGGTTCCGGAAAGTCGACCCTCATGAGGGCCATCAACAACGAGCAGGTCGAGGGTTTTCCCAAGAAGAGCGAGGTCCGCACCGTCTTCGTCGAGCACGACCTGGACTCCGACGATACCGAGAAGACCGTCGTTGGCTGGTCTACCGACAAGCTCCGTGAGGCTGGTGTCGAAGTTTCCCCTGAGGATGTTAAGAGGCAGCTCTTGGAGTTCAACTTCGTTCCCGAGATGATGGACGCACCCATCACCTCGCTCTCCGGAGGATGGAAGATGAAGTTGGCGCTTGCCCGTGCCATGTTCGAGAAGCCCGATATTCTGTTGCTCGACGAGCCTACCAACCACATGGACAGGCAGAACGTCAAGTGGCTCGAGTCTTACCTCACCACTTCTCCTTGCACGTCGATCATCGTCTCGCACGACTCCGGCTTCCTGGACAACGTCTGCCAGCACATTATCCACTACGAGCGCTTCAAGCTTAAGCGTTACCGTGGTAACCTCAAGGCCTTCACCGAGAAGGTTCCTTCCGCTCGCTCTTACTACGAGCTTGGTGCCTCCGAGTTGGAGTTCAAGTTCCCTGAGCCCGGTTTCCTCGAGGGTGTCAAGACCAAGGCCAAGGCTATTGTTCGTGTCTCCAACATGACGTTCCAGTACCCTGGTACTTCGCGTCCCCAGATTCGCGACATCTCCTTCCAGTGTTCGCTCGGATCCCGTATCGCCGTCATTGGACCGAACGGAGCCGGAAAGTCCACCCTGGTCAACGTCTTGACCGGTGAGCTCATCCCCACCGCCGGAGAAGTCTACCACCACGAGAACATCCGTATTGCCTACATCAAGCAGCACGCGTTCGCCCACATCGATAACCATCTGACCCTGACTCCCTCGGAGTACATTCAGTGGCGTTTCCAGACTGGTGAGGATCGCGAGACTATGGATCGCGCCAACACCAAAATCACCGAGGAGGACGAGCTTGGAATGAAGAAGATCTTCCGCATTGAAGGTTCGCAGCGTCGCGTCATCTCGATCCACTCCCGAAGAAAGTTCAAGAACTCTTACGAGTACGAGTGCTCCTTCGAGCTTGGTGAGAACGTTGGCTTCAAGGGCGAGAAGTGGATCGTCATGTCCACTGCCGACAATGCCTGGATCCCCCGTACCGAGCTGATCACTACCCACTCCAAGCTCGTCGCCGAGGTCGATCGTCAGGAGTCGATCAAGAACGGTCAGTTCCGTCAGCTTGTCCGCAAGGAGATTGAGGTCCACTGCGAGCAGTTCGGTCTTGACGCTGAGTTGGTTTCCCACTCGCGCATGCTCGGTCTCTCCGGAGGTCAACGTGTCAAGGTCTGCTTGGCCGCCGCTACTTGGCAGCGTCCTCACTTGATCGTTCTTGACGAGCCCACCAACTACCTCGACCGTGACTCGCTCGGTGCTCTGTCCAAGGCTCTCAAGGAGTTCAATGGAGGTGTCATCATCATCACTCATTCCGAGGAGTTCACCAAGAACTTGACCGAGGAGGTCTGGTCCGTCATGGACGGAAGGGTATGTTTACTTCTTATTCCAACACTAACTATGTACATTTAACTAACCTTATTCCTACAGATGGTTCCTTCCGGACACAACTGGGTCTCTGGCCAGGGTTCTGGTCCCAGGCTCGACAAGGCCGAGGGTGAGGAGGAGGACACCTTTGATGCCATGGGCAACAAGGTCGCCGCTTCCAAGAAGAAGGCCAAGCTCTCGTCCAGCGAGCTTCGCAAGAAGAAGAAGGACCGCATGGCCCGCCGCAAGCGTGGTGAGGAGGTGTTCTCTGACGAGGATGACTTCTAAACGAAACGCAACGCTCCGTCTTGACAATTATTTGGGAACTTGGGTTTTGTTTTAGATCTCTTCCTATAGATGGACTGTTTGGTTTTCTTTTCATTGCCTTTTTCTTTTCCTTCTTACTGGGTCTGGCTTTTTCTTTTGCGCGTTGGGTTGGTCGTGTCCGGTTTGGCCTGGGGATGATAAAAAGGGAGTTTCTATTGTGTTTTTAAACTTTTTTCTTTCTTTCGTTTTTGGGCTTCGGATAATGGTTTACGAATTGATGAGGGGGTTCATCTTATTCCGATACTGAGTCGTGCTGTGATGTGAACAAACTTTGCCATCGCTTTGACATTGACATGAGGTGAATTGACTCGGTCTATGAGGACTCATTGCCATCATACGCTTGATCGAAGTTCGAACTCACTCGATCGTATGTACGCCAAGTCAACTCAACTCATACATCATTGCTAACATACTCGCTCGCATCCGCCATGGGCAGCCTCCATGGCAGCCTCCTGCTCGCACTTCCTCACCTTCTTACCGCCCTCTCCCGGGGGGCCTCATGTTCCCAAGCCATGTACCTCCACATTGCCAGCGGCCAAAAGACAGGAACAGCCCCACCTAGTAGACCTTGATGGTTCCACGTGGTGACATTGTCGGCGGAGGAGCCAAACCGTTCGCTCAAGGAAATCAAGGGCTGTTACCGTTGACGCCGCGAAGCAGGTTGCTGAGGAGAAGGTGCCTAGTATGTACCTACTCGACCGCCACTCTTTCCTGAGTGACGAGCCAATGGTGCAGACTCAGTAGAACCTCCGCAATCAACCGACGGGAGTCAATACCGTAATACTACATACTACCGGTGCACACGCCCGGTATGTACCGAAAGGTTGCCGCTTCCAACAACCTCTGCTAGCTGGAGCAAAACGTTCGGTGCGGCCTGCGGGGCATTTCCGCTCATCTCATCCCGGCAGACAAAAAGCTGGCCGCCGAGATCCCGGATTTCTACATAGCCGTATGTATGAGCAGTTGGCGGGTGGATGGTGTTAGGTTAAAACTTGAAACTTGGAATCGTGAGGCTGAGTGACGCTTGTGGGGCCATGCGGCTTGGGGCTACTTAGTTAATGGTGGTGGTGTTTGAGGAGTGAATCGGTACTCTACGGATTGCGATGGGATGGCAGCGGCTGATAGAATCTACATACTTGAATGAAGGATTATCCATCGCTTCTATAGTAGCGCGCTCGGGAATGTCTACAACCCCTCCTCACCCTCGACGCGGTCGCACCGTCGCGCGTTATTAGGGTCGGCGCGTTGTTGGCGATGGTGGTGTACTCTACGCACTGTACCTATCGGCTGCCAGACAACGGAGAGGAGGAGGGTATGATAATCGTCATATGCTGTTGTGCGGTACTCGAGAAACATCTGAGTATACGTAGGCGGTGTCAAGAGTTCCTGGATTCTTTGGCGGAGAAGGGATGGATCCCACTGGATATTGCTGCTGATGTGGGCTTGATGGGGACAGCGGTTGCTAGCTAGTTACGAGCGAGACGGAGACGGAGATGAGGGCGAGGTTGAATGGAGATGGCTGTTAGAGGAGGTATGTAGTCGCTCTGGAGATGCGCGGTGCCATGTCTAGCGAATGCCTTCCTTCACGATCACTCATTGTACCTAGCGGTCTCTCCACTCCTCGTGTAACCCAGTGACCACACGACCGCGGCCTCGCGTAGGCGTGGAGCCGAATGGCATGCGCAGGGGCCATTACTAACGAACTCTCGAGTCTCGACGCCTATGTATCCTCCACGAGTCCCCTACACCACCAAAACGTGCTCGTCCAATCCGCGCTGATTTCTCCTCGCATCTACCGCAATCCGAACTTCACTCGGCAACTAGCAAGGTCTACTACAGTTCACGGTACATCCATACTTGAGGCGACAAAACCCGCGCAAGCACGGCCCACCAAGGTTCCCGAACCGCAAACTAACAGCGCAATCCACCGCAAAGGTTCCACTGCCATACCATAGAAACCGCGTTACATAGTTCAACCAGACGTACAGAACGAAAAGATGCAGTTCTCATCACTCCTCCTCCAGCTCCCCGCGTTCATCTCGAACCTTACGAATCCCACTGCGCCCGACGCCGGCGTTGCGCCCACAGCAGTCGTCAACATGACCTACCAGCTCCCCGCGCTTCCCTACGACTACGGTGTAGGCTTTTTACCCCGCTCTCTGCTGCTGCGAGTTATGTACATTCTTTCTGACGTTGCGATGCGACGTGCTATGTAGGCGCTGGAACCGCACATCTCGGAGCAGATCATGGTGCTGCATCACACTAAGCACCACCAGGTATGTTGTTGTTGTTGTTGTTGTTGTTGTTGTTGTTGTTGTTGGGGCATCTCGTTTACGGCACCGGGTGAGGCGCCGCTGACGCTGACCGGCATGGCAAGGCGTATGTCACGAACCTCAACGCCGCGCTGGAGTCGCACATCCACGCCCTGGCGACGGGCGATGTCAAGGCGCAGATCGCATTGCAGCAGGCGATGTAAGTCTTCTACCCCCACCTCCCCCACCATGCAGCACCCATGTGGCTAATCAACCGTCCACAGAAAATTCCACGGCGGAGGCCACATCAACCACTCGCTCTTCTGGCCGTCCCTGGCGCCGTCCAACTCCAGTGCGGCGTCCTCCACCGCCGCGCCGCAGCTCGTCGCAGCGCTGGTAGCGCAATACGGGAGTGTGGAGGCGTTCAAGGCGGAGCTGAAGACGCTCCTGCTAGGCATCCAGGGGAGCGGATGGGGCTGGGTGGTGAAGAATGGCAAGGGCGCGCTGGAGTTGGCGACGACGAAGGATCAGGACCCGGTCACCGGGGATAGGGCGGTGGTGCTGGGAGTCGACATGTGGGAACATGCCTATTACCTCCAGTATTGGAATGATAAGGCGGGCTATGTCGATGCCGTCTGGCAGATTGTTAACTGGGAGACCGCGGAGAAGAGGTTTTTGGGGGTGGAGGCGCCGGTGGCGCTTTAGATACAGCATATGTACTTAGTCACGTGTAATAAAGAAGGTTGCTGCATGAGTGCATAGTTGTTGGATTGCTCGGCGTGGTGATGTGTAGGGTTCTCGCGTGAGTACCGTAGAGGACATACAATGAGAGGAGAGGGCTGAAGCTGGCGGCGTGATACGTAGCAATGGAACCGAACAGAAGGGGCTCAATCGTAGATCTCTCTTCAGCCATGACTCGTGGGACTAGGTAGTGGGAAAGTCTGGAAGGCTGGAGCACGGTTTGTGGCGCTTCTATAGTAAAAATGGTTCCTTCTACCTGACACTGACACTGACACTGACATGCCTAGCCGTGATCGGCCTCGCGAAAGGAGACGCCACAGAGTAAGCCGCCGCCCACGAAATCCAGATCAACGCCGTAGGCCCGTAGTTAGCGACTGGGTATGTGGAAACGAATGTGTTCCCCAGAAGTGTGTGCACGATGATTACTTCAGCAAGTACCGGCGATAAAAGCGCACTTGTTGGGGCGGCTGGCGCTTGCGGAGGAGACTGCGGAATGCGAATGTCATTATGTTCCTCGCGAGTGGTAGGGTGAGTTTTGTTACAGGCGTGGTGCTACCTGTTGATGAGGGGTATACTCCGCAGTATTTAATGAAGGCGGAAGATGCAATAGAGACTACTTGGTATAGATGGTGGAATTGGTCATTTAGGAATATCTACTCTAATGAACCACCTGAAGCAGCGGCCAATCACATCCCCACTTATGAGATGCACCATATTGCGCAGGATGAGTGATAATGGCTCAAAAGCACAAGCCGAGCACTGAGTAGTCCTAGCCAACCGCCGGAAAGAACAACCTTTAGTTATGCCTTACCACTCCCTCAATATTGGTTGCCAGCCACGTATGAAGCCGGCAGTGCACTCAGCCGTGCACATCTCTCACTCGCGCCGCGCCAAGCCAAGCGAGGCAATGACGTTGCGTAGCGCAGCGCAGCTGCACCACCGTAAGCCGGCAGCCATTACGTCCGACCCGGTGGGCATCCATCCAGCGTTTCTCCTTCTCTCTCCAACGATAAACACCATCCTCCAATATGCCATCGCCGCCCTACATCCTCGAGGCGCTCTGCGCACTGGTGCTCTGCGCGCTCGTCGTGGTCATCACCTTCGAGGTGTGGCTGCTCAGTCTCGCGCTCACGATTATTTCGCGCACGCCCGTGCTGCGGAAGCTGGTTGCGGTCGAGACGCGCCCTGCTATGCCAGTCGTCGCCAGGAGGAGGACGTGGGCGGGATGGAAGCGTCAGAAGAGCACGGGAGAGTTGGGCGTGGTTAGGACCGGGACTACGGTCGGTTTGGCCGTGAAGTGAGGTGCTCAGGTGCGTGCGTGGACTCCGATCCGAAGCCGGGGAAAGCGATGGGAACTGAACTGATTCGTGCTGTGGCTCTCAGTCGGAGTTTTTTTTTTTTTGTAGGATGATACCAGATACCACGGTGGAGGAGGGGGGTTGCTATGTCGTTGTCGTTGTACCTATGTTAGTGGGATGTCGGCCGGACCACGGTCGGTACATACCGAGCTAGGGTCGGGACGGGAAAGCAGATAGGCATGGGATTAGGGCAACTCTGTGAGACATCACGATATCACTAGCGACGATGGAGTTATGGGATCAATAATTTTTGAATTCACGTCGTAATTATGGGTGACCGATTTACCGGTGTCACATGTTGTTTGGGCCAGTACTAGCCAACCAACCTTTACCTGTGCGATGCGATGCGGGAGATGCGGTCAGATATTTCCAGCAGTGAACTAACTACATCGCCATCGCAAAGCTTGTACATAGGAAGCCCTGCGCAGAGTGTCCGTACTGTATGGGTTGGGTTCCGGAAAGTAGCGACAAAAGGTCCTATGGTGGGCCGGCCGGCCCGATTGACAGATTACGGTATTCGTCGCCAGTGGCCACAAACGCTCAACACCGCCGCCAGTGACAACCTAAGTACACATTCTACAGCCCATAATACTGTACTCGCGCGCGTCACTCAGGAGGATAATAGATACACACCACATCGGTTCGGTTCTTTTCGCCTACCGGGGGTCTGGAACAGGGCGAAGCTCTAGGTACCAAATGCTATGTAGGAGGTGGGTATCTCAAGAAACTTTAGGCACCAAACCCAGGGACCGGTATTTATCCCCCTCAAATCCCATTGGATCGAAAGTCTGGAGGTGTAGGTAGTTACTGCCCTGATAATGGGTATTATACGAATACGTAGCTCGGATCCAGAGACGCGCGTCACGGGGGTGGGATTCTCCCAATCAGGCAGGATAGGTGAAAAAGGCACGTACCTTTACCGGTATATCGGGGTTGGGATTGGCTTTTGCTGGTTAGGTACTTGTGATATGTACAAATCCAGCCGCTTAGAGAAAGTGAATTGACCCTGACTCCTGAGAGAATGGATCCCTTGAACCTTCAGCCGGTAGGATTTCAGGATCACGGCAATGCGGAACCAGAAGCTTAAGTGTGCGATCTATAGTAGAGGCTCTAGCAGGTGGAAGGAACGTCTGCAGACCCTGCATTACGGATGGAGACATGTAGGTTCCGCTGCCCAGTGTTGTGAACACTAGACTATCGACTAGAAAAAGTGCTCGAGTCTCGTAATCGAGTGATATATGATACATGAGTCAAACAGCAGACCCTGTAGGGCCATGGACGCTCTAAAGTTCTGCCCCACTACAACAGAATCATGTATCTCACTTTGGATACCGGTATAAGCTCCAGGGCCAGCAGTGCTATAGTACATACACCCTGCCTTTGTGCGCGATCGATCCCAGCGAGCTTTCCCCTTACACCCACTTCCGATATCTAACTCTGTGGGGTAGCCACATACCTAGTGGACATGGACAGCGAACAACACGTTTCCCTCCTCTTTCCTCGCGCTTCAATGATTCCGCCCTTTCCTAGGCTTCTCACTACCTGCATCATCCTCGTCATCGACTCTCCGCAGCCCTGACGGCGGGGAAGTTGAAGAAATTCTGCAGGGAAGGGGCAAGCGTCGTTGTATGTAGGTATGTAATGCCGGCCCACAAGCATCCCATGCGTACTTACGATATATTAACGTCGCGTGGATCGTCTGGGTCTGGGTTTGCAATAACTATCTGGATTCTGAGCTTGTGGGCGGCGCGGGGCGACGATGGGTATGTATGTGCACATAAGGCACTCTCCGGCAAGGCGTAAGACTAAGGACTGACTGACTGTTAGGCATTGGGCAATTGGCAGCTAGATATCGACAGTGCCGCTGGCAGCCTGGCACTTCAAGAGAGAGGAGAGGGTCGGTGCGGTGCACTCGTCATCGGCAGCTTATCCGAAGGAAGACCGTCGACCATCAACCTCGCAATAACCCTTGAAACACGGATCTTCCGTGAATTCGCCAAAAGAGCGATATCTAACTAATACCCACCTCGCGGCTCCGGAGGTGGTATGGTATAGTATGGTACATATGGCTGGTGTTTCCGGTGACGGAGATCGAGACAGGCCAGCACCGGAAGAAAATACGACCGGCCGGCCTTGAGGAACTGTAACCACGCGGCACCGGCGTGGGAATGGCGTCTGAGTGCTCTCACTGCATGACGCCTGCGCTGCAGCGCATGATTCCGGCCATGGAAATAAAGAGAGAGAGGAGAGGACCAGGGAGAAGGAGGTGATCTCGCCGTAGGTGTGCGGCGCTGTTGGGGATGAGTGGAGTGGTGAGGGTGATGGCGTGTTCTCTTAGGGCTTTCGGCCGGCTGCTGGCGGGATCTTCTGGACTGTTCTGGTGGAATTCGTTTATTGTATGTAGTGAACTGTATACCGGTATTGCAGCCGGTCCCAGACTCCCAATCGGAGACTCTGATCCTCCTGCACCTCCCGTAGCGTAAGATAATCCGAAAAGACACCCTGATGATGCGGAGGATAGAGCTGTCCCACTGCCAATTCTGGTATGCTATTCCTGTGATGTGCAGCCCGGTCAACCGCACCACGTTCAGCGCAAGCTCCTCCGAAAACCCCTCAAGTCCCAGCACAGAATGAATGGCACCGTGACCTATGAAACGCCGAGTCCAGACTCCGGTCTCTATCCACGGTAGAGAGAGAGGGAGCATCGGCGGGTTCTCCGGTAGCGTAGATAGCTGCCAGCCAGGAAACTGGATTCCACGATCCGGGGGCGGGGGCGGGGTTGCGATTGAGACGGTCCTCAGCTGTAGACTACTTCCTGAGCCCGCCAATGATAAATCCCTTGAGGCGCATGCCTCTCCCCCTCCCCCCACGAAGCCACCCGGACACCGACATGGTGCACCAGCGGGGTTGCCCCGGACGCAAAATCCAAACCCCGTTTCGCCTGGCTTTGCTCCCCAGCGCTGGGGAAGTGCCCGAGGATTCTGTGTTCGGCGATCACCCTGTTGAGTTGTAGGCCACGGTTTTCTGACCGGAGGAATACTGGAAAACCTGCAGGCTGCAGCGAAACCTGGTACTGGAGACCACGATCAGCGCACGGTAACTATCAAGGTATTAGGGTATCGTTCGGAGTAAAGCTTGTATCGTACAAGATCGAGATAGGATGTATGTACCGCATAGAAGGATCAGGTTGAGATCCCAACTACTTGTGGATGTGCTCGATTAGGGAGAGCAGGTACAAAACTTCCAAATATAACCTATATTCGCCTCCTGGAACTTGTCGCTAGGTACCTGCATGTGCTGGGAAGAATACGGATGCTGTTCTGCTGTTCTCCACCCACGATAGTTCCTGCCGCAGACACGAGTTAGGGCTGGCGAATGGGGGTGCCTCGAGGAGCGCGAGTCAGTTGCCATGACCTGTCCACCGCCAGTCGCCACCGAGGAAGCTTGCGAGAAACCCCCAGGAGCTCTAGGCCCGCGGGGGACTTTATCTGGATCGCTGGTCCGGATACAGACCATATAGACCATATAGACCACGTTTGAAGCCCGATGTACGATGCACAGTACATACGACTACGAGAACATGGGCCATGCTTGACGACCCGTACCTACCTAGTTTCTCGAGATGGCCCATGGATTGCTTGGAACTTGGAGCGCGGGCATTGCTCCGGCCTGTCGGTCGGTCGAGCGTGGTCACTAGCCAGTCAGTCGGTCGGTCGAGCGTGGTCACTAGCCAGTCAGTCGACTAAACAGCTGTCACTCGCCCCAGATCTCTCTCCCGAGTCCTGTCCTCTCCTGTCCTCTCCTGTCCTGGCCTCTCCTGTCCTGGCCTCTCCTGTCCTGGCCTCTCCTGTCCTCTGCTATTATAGGCGCTGCGCGTCACAGGCACAGACCGGAGATGGTAGGAAGCGCACGGAAGGGAAGGGATAGGAGTTGCTGCCCGCCAGTGTCTCCGCCGAGTCGGAGTCCGAGCCATTTCATGTTTGTGTTTCTTCGCTAGAAAAAAAGAAGAAGATGGCATGTTCGTACATCAATACGAAAATCGGTTAATGAAGAGGGTACGGTACGGCATGATCCGGACTAGGTACCTAATCGATCCGTCCCCAATAAACACACTTACTTAGGTGCATCCTACCCCGCGTACCGATATTCCAGTGCCAATACAGCAGTTCGCCTTCGAGGTCTATTTATCGTCATGTAACACGGAAAAGTCTCGATGATAGATATAGGTAGGCCCTTTCGCACCGCTATAGGTATATTTCGGCTCACCCCGCAAGCCTCGGGTGAGGCGCCAGCTATACTCCCTACCTATATGTAGCACTCCACATACCCGCAAGGACCAAGGTGCTCACGCCCGATGTCTTCTTCCCCGTGGGGAGGTTGAATTGACTTGATGGGCACAATAATGTTTCTGTGTTGCCCTCCTACCTATCCCTAGTACAGTTATTTCTCAATGCCCAATTCGACCAGCACAGAGCATTGATCGATCTAGGTACCTATTGCCCGAGAAAAGCAAATACACCTACCATCACCACACCTTTGCCACCGCCTCTAGGCTCTCATGTCGTGTTGTATTTCGTTTGTGGCGACGGCGGTGAAACCTACCTACCTACCTACATCACTATCGCTGGGAGCTTCAGGCTTCAGACTTCATCCTGCATTCATGACGTGCTCTGGGCCGTTACATAACAACAGAAGAGTCAAGGGTCGAGGGACTGGGGACTGGGTGCGCTGAACTCGACTCTGCATACATACATCGCAGTTAGGACCCCGAGGCAGTTAAGGCAAGAGGAAGAGAACATCTTCGAGAAGCACGCCTACTTGTTAACTAGTAGCCCCGGGTGGCGCCGACTGAACCATGTACTCTACATAACCAGGGCACTCCGGGGGACTTCCCGATTGAAGAGCAATTATGTGCTTTTTTTCCTTTTTTCCCTTCTTTTTTTATTCCGCTTTCGCTTCGTGAAGCACGGCCGTGGTGGGCTAGGTACTATGGATGCCGTTTGGGGACGTGAATAAGGGAATGTTGCCGGTTGGGGTAGGTAGGTGAAGAATGGAAACTTGAAAGAGTGGAGTCTACATACCTATCGATATATACTAGATAGCGACCTTCTCGTCAAAGACCTTGGCACGAGTACCTAGAGGCTCGCCGATAGATACTGCCTGTGGTGGGTGGATGATGGAGTTTTGCCGCGAGGAGCTTTGCCGGGGGTAGAGCGATAGTTAGTTGAATACTTGGCATTCATTCGCCCATCTAGAGCATAGATATCCGATTCATCTCCGGCAGCCGTTGAATCCGAACGCGAACGCGAACTCGAGCTCGAACCTGTCCTATCAAGCTATCAGGCTATCAGATCTCTCTCTCTCTCTCTCTCTCTCTCTGTGTGTGTGTGCGTGTGTAATTTTTCGTTGCTTATTCCTCGTCACCATATGTACCGGTATGTATTACGATGGCTCCCGCGTCCAAATCGCCCGCCCCGCCCGCCCATCATCATCATCGTCATCGTCATCATCGGCTGTCTGGACTCTGGAACCGTCGATTTGCCCCTGTCGTTTATTGGACTGGACTGGGACTGGGACTGCCTGGGACCCTTCTGGCAAAAGTATCCTGCACCATGCTATGCCATGCAGGTACCTGCAGTTCAAATGCTGGATATATGATCTGTTGTTTTATATGGAATGTGCCACAAGGGTGCAGTGAAGCCTGAGTGCAATCGAAGACAAGACTGGGCTTGTATGTAGGTAGGTAGAAGGCAAGGTAGGTCTGTAGGTGCTCTCAGAGGACTACCGCCAAGCAACGCTTAGTTAGGGCCTCTAACTCCGAGCCTTATGTTTTCTTCCAAATTCCAATCGTCGTGCGGATTCCGAAACCCCGATATATGTAGAGTATTTGTGGTGACTCCCTCGGCATGTGTACTTGCACCTGTGCCGATCGCTTCGGCTCGGAAAAATAACATAAGCCCGGATGGATGCGACCGCGCGCGCGGCACGTTTGGAGATCCCAACAACTCAATCGTCAGCGTATGATGTATGATGTACCGTCTACATACATACATAGAGTGGGGGTGTCGGTCGGATAGGTACCTCACTAGTCACCACCATCGCCGCCGCGTAGTACAAATAACTGGTCCGAGCGTCTATCCAGCCCACTTACCTACCTAGTATCAACTAGGGAAAGTAAGCCTGGATAGAGCGACTGCCAACTCTCAGGTTTTGTATGTATGTAGAGTAGGTATGGCAACTATGTAGTTCCCTAACCCGAGCAAGCACTGTCTTCGAATCGGCACTGGTAGGAGAGATTGCCGGATCGGATCTTCTCATCTGGAACCTTTCGAGACATGTTTCTGGCAGTTAGTTTCCAGTGGAGAACCTCCAGCTTCAGGAGTAGGATGATACATACTAGTAGTTACTTGGGTACACACTCTATCCCGCGCAATAGTCAGCGGAGGTCATTCTAATAATAGGTATACAGTACTCTAGAGTCTATAGTAGACCAGGAGAAGCCGGAAGGGAAGCCAGTGGTAGTGGTTAGAGCAGGCTTGCGGCAAACAAGCGAGGGCTCTGGTGATGCCGCGTATGTTGTTCGTTAGCCTAGGGGACTGGCGTGTATCAGAGTCGACATTCACAGAGACTGCGTTGTTGCATGGGATCGTATGTGTGTACTCTACATACGGGGGCGGAAACATTTGCGACCCGACACGTGCATTCAGACGGGTGTACCTATGGTGGTATGAGCGCAGTCCGGGCCAACGGAAATACGGATTTTTCTTTGGCCACGCATTGAGTCGACGCCGTATTAATGCTCGGGTTTAGTATTTTGCCGCCCGGGCAAGGACATCTTTCCCGGAATGGGTGGTGGGCTCGATACGTGACGCCTTGCAGCAGAATCCTTCAGGGTTTCCCGCGGATCGAAGACGTAGCTGTTGGGCTTGATGGCTGCACCATAGGGGACCCGCAACAGCGAGCAAGCAAGAAAACTCAGCTGGTGGTGAGATGCGACGAGTGAGCCCCGGTGAAGAGTTTTTTTCTTTCTTTTTCTCTCGCCTTGGCAACGATACGAGCGGAGTGGAGTGCATGTAGAGTAAAAAACGTTCCACTGTCACATCAAATACGATGTGTACTGTACAAAGTTCATCCATGATCCCGCGGTGATCCCGCAGCGAGCGGAGGGTACTATTTATAACTGGCACGAGCAGCGAAGAATTAAACTTCCTCTCCATCATGCCCCACCGTTTAGGCCTGCTCGATTCAACGACGCAACTCGGGCTCGTCATATTGCTCAACGTCTGCATCTGCTGTGGAGCCAGGCAAACTTCGTCGGGAGCGAGCATGCAGGAATGCTGCGGGACGAACCAACCATGCCTCCTGCCTCACTGCGGCGGCGTCGGGCGGGCTCAGAGGTGGATGATGGAATCGGTCGGCGAGCCTCACTGCGTTGGAAAGTTTGTAGACAGCGCTTGTAAGAAGTAAGCAAGTACCCAGGTAAGCAGCAAACAGCGCGTAAAACTTTGCCAATCGGCAGCTAGGTAGGTAACTATTTCTCACCGTTTACCGTTCGCCGCCGCCGCCCGCCGTGGCCGACTCCGCGCAAGGGAGGACATGGCATATACCAGTACTTTAGAGTAACCCATCCAGCTTCCGTATGTATCTACGAAGATCCCCGCACTGTGCATGCAGGAGATCGGAAAGTCTTAGTCCGGGACCACTTGTTGTTCAGGGCCGCGATCTCCGGTTGTGTGTAGGCACTAAGCTGTCTGAGAACGGAGGAAACGCGCGGTCCGGATGAACGTCCACGTGGATTGAGACTGAGACTGAGATTGAGACCTGAGACCTGAGATTTCACGAGTTAAGACGGAATCGATTGAATATGATTGTACATCGCAACGTCACCGCTGCTTTTCTTTCCTTTGCCGTAACACCGGCAGGAAGGAATATCGTGGGTATGTACATACTTCGAAGTACACCGCATGTATCCCTGTAGAACAGCTGCCGTGGTGCTTTGCTTCGCCATTCGTTCCCGTGTTCGAGCTCGTTGATGCACAAGCTGTCCCAACATTCCGGTGAGCCGTGAGCAACAGACGGATAGCAGCTTGCGGGGGGATGTGTTTTTTTTTCTCTCGGGGAGTGTGCAGGCGGCGGGTGTAGAGTAGATGTACTCGTGACATCGCCAGCCTCGGCTGGTGCTACACGCAAGAGCCAATACTCTAGAGTAGAGTAGGTAGAGTAGAGTAAAGTAGAGTACTTCAAGGTTTCCAGGTGGAATCGTGCACACCCCACTCCCTTCCTCCACTCACGCCACAGCAAAGAAGATGAAGAAGAATAAGAGGAAGAAGAAGGAGTGTATGAGCGCAAGGCGCGGAAAGTCTGTAGAGTGCTCCGGGTACTTAGCGTCCAAGCAAGGCAGGAAGCGGCATGCAGAAAGTGCAACAAAGAGGTACTTACTGGCCAATGTGCAGTGTGCACTGTGCACTCTACCGTGATGGTGTGCTTCCGGTACTGCAACCAGGGACTTACACGTACTGTGCAAATGCACCTGAGGAAGAAGAAGAACAAGAAGCAGCTGAGACTCGAGAGAGTCTGCTTTTCGCTTTCGCTGTTGTTTTCCTATTTGCGTTTCGTGAGAGGGGAGTTCGTGTAGGAGAAGGATCGCCTATGGATTGTTTCGTGGAGACTCAGCTGCTTGGCTGCTGGTATGTACGTACATACATGCTCCATATATCGGGCTATATCCATGAACCACCACCAACTGGGTAGGAGGGAAGGTACGATAGATATCCCGAAACCGGCTACCCATATTCGAGCGGAGAGGTTTCTGGTAACGGTGCGGCGTATCTAGGAAGTTGAAGGCTCGCCCCGTTCAGGTACCCGAGCTTGCCAGTGTTGGGCGCGGCAGATTGATTGCGGTGGGTTTCTTTCGCTAAACCATTCGCTGTTCCCTCTGACACACCAGCAAGGAAAGGCCAACTGCGTAATGGCGAGGGATGCGGTAGTTCTGTTCAGGTTCGGGTTGAGGTTCAGAAGGTGCGGCTTCGAACTCATGCGTCGGTAGAGGGTACGTGCCGTTGTTGGTGTGGAGGCGTACTGCTCCGTGTGTACCTCCGCTGCAGCGGCAAGCCAACAGGCGATGACAAAGATCCACGGGGAGAGGAGAGCAAGCAGGGAGACAAGGGAAGGAGTCCTTTCGATCGCTGGGCCTATTCGGAGCAGGGAGACGCCCATGGCAGCATGGTATCAGCAGTTGGGATACTCTACTTAGAGGCGCACACTATATCGGAGTCGCCAGGTACCCTACTATCCCTCTGGCTAGTTAGCTCTCCTCTCCATACTTAGAAGCTGGTAGGTCGAGATCGCATACCTTGGTTTCGTAGTGGGTTGTGTGTGGATATATTGAGGTGAAGGATTGAAGTCTGCATGGGATTCCACTCGCACTCCTTCCATCTCCGTTCTTGCCTTTCTTTCCATCTCCTGCACCTGTGCTTTCCGTCATACTTCCTCCTCCCCCTCCTCCTCCTCCTCCCTCCTCCTCATCCTCGCCCGCTCTTTTGGGTTTTGTCATTTGTTCCGGAGGTACATACCCTACAGCCATCAGCACCCGAACAACGGCGTCAAGCACCCGTAGGACTGACCGGAAGCTCGCATTATCCGCGCACCGAGACTACAGCTATCAATCAGATCGACGTCAGACAGTTGGGGCCATACAAACCCACCGGAAGACAAAGGGACACCGAAACCGAAGTGACAGCTCAGACAACTAGCCTAGCCGCCTTGTTGCGCCTGCCGTCCGATTTATTCCTGTCTCTGTCGTGTATCGTTATCGAGCATTGCTATTGCTGTTGCTATTGCTATTGCTGTTGCTATTGCTGTTGCTGTTGTTTCTTCTGCTGCTGCTGCTGCTTCTACTGTTGTTGTTGGTATTGTTGTTGTTGCGTGTTACCGTCAAAACTCCATCAAATTGCCTCACGACGGCCCCGGTCCGATTCCCATTCAAGGGTCCTCGACACTGCATTGCATTATATTGCGCTGTGCACTCCGTCACTCGTTTGGAGCCACAAACGAACCAACGACATCGTCTCTACATCATTTACATACCACCCTCGTTCCGTTTCCCTCTACCTCCACTACTACTACATACAACGGTCCTCTGCTAGACTGTCGGTCCGCTACCACTCTCAGAGGAACCCAATTAATCGTTATTTCACTCTTTCTCCCCACCCTTCGCCGACAACGCACAACTGGGCTTCCTGCATCGCAATAACCAAAACCAACATAATACTTACGTCCGCTTGTCCTTGACCCTGTATTCTACTTGCAGATTGTCTTCCGGTATGTGCTACCCCCACAGTCTTACGGAGCGAGCGAGCGGACGAGGATCATTATCGACAGCTTGACTCTTCTTTGTGCACCGATGGCATGCTGCAGAGGCAGAGTCCATCTATGCTTCGATCTAATTCTAGATCTTCCGGATGTGCGGATGGCTGACGATCCTTTTACGGCGTTGTAGGCTTGCACCGCGGTGTTGTTCGGTTTTGGTCGATAAGCCTCCAACCGGCTCCTGCTCCTTCAATATCGATCGCTACCTCCGCCCTCCGCAGCCCCGACCTTAAAATTACATAGCTAGACGACTCTCCTGTTCCTGGAAATCACAAAGATTTCCTTCCACTCGTTTTGCGTTCGGTATTCCAAGGCTCGAATAATATCTCGGCAAGGTGCCAGCTTGTCGACCACCTAATACACTACAGACACCCAAGTCTCTCCGCAAGCACAACCGACAGTTGATGGTGCCGTCTTCGTAAGACTTTTAGATCCATTCGTCTTTCGCAGTTCATCCAAGGCTTTGATTGCTAGGACCGATCTTCAACTTAGTTCGCTTCCTGGTAGACACCAAACGACGTCAAGATGGCCAACGGTATTCCTTCACTGACTGACAAATGGGAGATCTCCGAGGTACCGAAAAATGAACAGCCGATACTTAAAGACATCTAGATTTTGCTGACTAGGGGGGAAACAGATTGTTTACTGCTCGATCATGGGAGTGGTGATGCTTGCTGCCTTGCTCGAATGGTTTCTCTGGTTGGCAGCATTCCTGTACTGCCTGATTAAGGTCTTCCAGAAGGCCGAGAGATGGCACATCCGGGTTCTTGCAGTGATCATGATGGTGCTGTTCTCAGCGCTCCGGTAAGTGCTCAACCCTCACAGCTGGGTGAGAGAAAGCGGAACAGTAGACTGACTAGCCACATGCAGTTGCATTTTTGCGCCGATAATGGTGGTGACGCTGCCCCTTCCCTCCAGGATCACTCAACATTTCCCCAATGAAATGGTCGGCTTCCTTCAGTGGTTTGCATTCTGGTCGTTCGCGATCCTACTCACGGTTCCCTGGCTGTTTTGTGTGTACCAACTCATCACCAATAATATCGGAAGAACGCGTCGCATCAAAACAGTACTGGACGAAGCCACGGCTCCTAAGGTTGTGGTCGTGATGCCTGTTTACAACGAACATCCGGACATTCTATTGACGGCGGTTGATTCGATTGTTGACGGAGAATACCCTCCTTCCTGCCTCCACATTTTCCTCTCTTTCGACGGAGCAGACGAGAATGAACTTTACTTGCGTACCATCGAGAGTCTAGGTCCGTTCCTTCGGATCTCCTTTTTGAGTGCATTACTGACAATAAGCCCTAGGCGTCCCACTGTCTTTGGAGAGCTACCCGTCGAGTCTGGATGTCACATACCGAGGGATGCGCATCACCGTATCGCGGTTCCAGCACGGTGGAAAGCGACACTGTCAGAAGAAGACTTTCAAGTTGATCGACAAGGTGTACACCGAGTACGTGAAGAGAAACGACAACCTTTTTATTCTGTTCATCGACTCGGATTGTATCCTCGACAAAGTGTGCATCCAGAACTTTGTCTACGAGATGGTATGTCGTCTATGTTTCCACTGCGCTTAGCGCTTCCGACGTGTGTTGCGGGAAACAAAAAAACAAAGTTGCGCTGCGGCTGACATGCGATGCTACCAATAGGAACTCAAGCCGGGCAGTAAGAAGAACATGCTTGCCATGACTGGAGTAATCACGTCTACTGCCAAGAAACAGACTTTGATTACTCTTCTTCAAGACATGGAATACATACACGGTCAACTTTTCGAGCGATCCGTAGAATCGGCTTGTGGCGCAGTTACTTGTCTTCCCGGTGCCCTTACGATTTTACGATTCTCGGCATTCCGGAAGATGGCCAAATACTATTTTGCAGACAAGGCCGAACAGTGTGACGATCTCTTCGACTACGGAAAGTGCCATCTCGGGGAGGATCGTTGGTTGACACATCTGTTCATGATCGGTGCAAGCGAGCGATATCAGATTCAGATGTGCACAGGAGCATTTTGCAAAACGGAGGCAGTGCTGAGCTTCAGGAGTTTGCTGAAGCAGCGACGCAGGTGGTTCCTGGGTTTCATCACTAACGAGGTGTGTATGTTAACGGACATCCGATTGTGGAGACGTTATCCCATCCTCTGTGTGGTGCGATTCATGCAGAACACCATCCGTACCACTGCGCTGCTGTTCTTCATCATGGTTCTGTCACTCATCACTACTACTCAACGAATCCAACAACTCCCCGTCGGCTTCATTGCGGTGTCACTCGGTCTCAACTGGGCTCTAATGTTTTACTTCGGCCTCCGACTGAAGCGCTTCAAGGCTTGGCTGTATCCGCTGATGTTCGTGGTAAACCCTTTCTTCAACTGGGTCTACATGGTCTACGGAATTTTCACCGCTGGTCAGCGAACGTGGGGTGGCCCACGCGCCGACGCCGGTACCGCGGACGCCGAAACCACTCCGCAAGAGGCAATCGAAAAGGCAGAGCAACAGGGCGATGATTTGCAGGTTGTGCCGGAAACCTTCAGGCCAGCAATCGAGGCGCAGAGAGAGGCGAATGGGGTGCTTCGGCATCGGTACCCCGATGGCAGAGTTGCCGAAGCGGAGAAGTTCCAGGGCACATATTACACTCATCCGAACGATTCTATGGGTACACTCCCAGATCAACTCGCCCGGAATCCCAATGCACCTCACATCCCGCTTCACCCCAGAGCATCCTTCGACTCCTTCGTGTCCGGTATCAGCACTTCGAACGGGGGGTCGGTTTACTTCCCACGCCGTGTGGAGAGTATCATGGGAGAAGAAGACCGTCGCAAGTACCACGTTGCTCAAGCGAATCAGAGAGAAGCCGGTGGCGCCTACATGGTTGAGCATCGATCCACGCCGAGTGACTCCTCCGATGACGAGATCTACGGTTACAAGGTGCAGGCAAACGCATCCACAACTTCGGTTGATAGCAACTATGGGTACATGGTTGCGGGCGCTAGTCCGTATACCAGCACCCAACCTAGCCGTTCCGGCTCACCCAACGGTCGAGTGTCGCCTCCAACTAGTACCTCACCCAGCGGGGGAAACACACACCTTGCACTGCCGGAGCCAGCGCACCGTTCGTCGCGACCGACTGTTCCCACACGCAGTCCACTGGCTAGGCTGAGTCTCGTCAGGACGTCAGGAATGGAGGACGATGACGAGGAGTCCGAAGTCGCAACAGCTTCGGCGGAAGCCACGACGCCTCCTTCGCAGTCTCCTACCGGGGCCGATGCTGTGGGAGATACTGCGGGAGAATCCGATGAGAGGGAGGGTCGCCCGAAGACTAGGAAGAAGCTTCAAAAGAAATCGCGGTAGATGCGGTCCGTTCCGACACCCTCCATTAATGCAGAGCAGCACCTGGTTAGGGACTGGATCATTGGGCTTCCGCTATATGGGTGTTTTTTTATTTGAAAGTTTCTGTTAGAATCCGGCATACATGGCGCTTGGGTCATTCACGAAAATGGTGGTCTTTTGTTTTTTTGTGTGCGTTCGTTGCTTTCTCGTGTGCTGGATCTAGCGTCTCTCTCTCTCCCTTTCTCCTTCTCTCTGGTGGAAATATACTTTATGGGTATTCTTTCCTTCTTTCTTTCCTTTCTCCTTTCCTTTGTGTTGTTTGTCTTTTCTTTTCTTTTACATGGTGTGGCGTATGAATGTGGTTCTGTTTTCCTTTTCTTCTTTTCCAGCCATGTGATATATGGCTTTGGGGACGTCGTAATGGTGGTCTGCAGTGTTGGAGGATTAGGAGGATCAGGAAGGACGCGAAGGACGACATGTACTCCTGTGGATGGCGATAATCACCCCTTCTTCTTTTTGCCGAGGGATCAAAAGTACATAAGTAAAAATAATAGAGAGAATACACACGAGATCAAGTTGTATGATACATATCATAGCGATGTGTTCTCTGGAGAGTGAAAGGCAATGTCTATTCCATGGATGAGTGGCCGGGAGCCGCCGAGTGATCGATAGATGAAGATGACTTTTGCATTGGCCACGAGTTATCACTCGACGGCGCTCTGCAGCCGTCCAAGTTGCAAGTCCTTCGGCTGCAGGTTGCTCTAGCCAGGCCGTGTGCGACAACGATTTGATGTTTTCTCTGTCTCTCTCTTCGCCTGCAGGTATGCATCCGTCGGATGATTGGGTGTGCCATGTTCGCCCATCCGAGGACTATCAGTAACTCGGACACCAATAGAGTCGGTTCTCCAAGCCCTTTTTTTCTTCTTACGGGGTGGCCAAAGAAGCACGTGCCAGTCGATTGACGTAAGATGAGCGAAAGAACAGGGCTAAAAGTTCGAATCAGAACACTGTGTCTCGCTGTTCTCGAGTTTTCTACTCTAGCAGTTGCCAGGGCGGGTTGGGGCGGGCTGGGCGGGCTGAGTGGATGGCGATGGATCGCCATAGAGTCGGATGGAAGGCGCTCGAAGGTTCGGTCGCTTTCTTTCTGCGAGGGCGGGGGCGGCTGCTAACAGGAAGGAGAAAGAAATGCGGCTCTCCTTCGTGCTAGCAAGGCCCCCCCCCCCACCCAAATAAAAAAAAACAACACAGCGCATGCTCACAACGCAGCGCAACGCAACGGCTTGACTCCCCTTCCCCGCCCTAACATAGGAACGCACTTTTTCTGTCCCACCCCACCTTAACCTACTTCTACCACCACCAACCTCCAACAACCATCACCTTTCATCACCACCACTAATTCATCAAATCTAATCCTCCCGCAAGCTCGCCATTCTTTCCGAGGAAAACCGCGATACGCTTTTACGACCCACGGATTCTTTTGAGACAAGTCAGTGCTACCTACCCCTCCATATCTCGAAGGAACCCCTCCATCCTTCCCGATTCTCGATCCCAGCGCCAAAACCAACAACTACATCGAAGCTGACCCTCTTCTTTCTCTTCTTTCTTTGCGATATAGATCTAGGACACTCTACACAGTCGAATAGCCATGTCCGTAGTCGGTGTTGATTTCGGTACTCTTGCGACCACTATCGCAGTGGCCAGGAATCGTGGTGTCGATGTTGTATGTTGTCACCCCCTTTCGACATCCATCTATCTCCTAGGAGCTAGCTGTGAAAGAAAGATACACAGGAAGAACGAAAGAGCGCTGACCATATGTGCTTCATGTAGATCACCAACGAAGTCTCTAACCGTTCGACTCCGTAAGCACTCCCGCCTTCCTTCAGTGACTCCATCATCATTGCTGCGACAAAGGATCCGTATTGACTGATGGTGTTAATAGTTCTATTGTCGGTTTCGGACCCAAGAGCCGATACGTCGGAGAGCCCGCGAAGACCCAGGAGATCTCCAACCTCAAGAACACCGTTTCCAACCTGAAGCGTCTTGCTGGACGGAAATTCAACGACCCCGAGATTGAGATCGAGAAGGAGTTCATCGCGGCCACCCTCGTTGATACCGCGAACGGCGATGTCGGTGTGAAGGTTAAGTATCTTGGCCAGGATGAGGTCTTCTCGGCGACACAACTCATTGCCATGTACCTCACCAAGATCAAGTTGACCGCTTCGCAAGAGTTGAAGCTTCCCGTGTCCGACATCGTGCTCAGTGTTCCCCCATGGTTCACAGACCCACAGCGTCGCGCCATAATGGACGCTGCCGACATTGCCGGTCTGAAGCTCTTGCGATTGATGAACGACACTACCGCGGCTGCGCTCGGATGGGGTATCACCAAACTCGACCTCCCTACCGCCGAGGAGAAGCCCAGGCGGGTATGCTTCATCGACATTGGCCACAGCAACTACACCGTGTCCATTGTGCAGTTCCGGAAGGGTGAATTGACGGTTCTGGCTACCGCCTTCGACCGTCACTTCGGTGGACGAAACATCGACAAGGCGCTCATCGACCATTTCGCTGGCGTCTTCAAGGAGAAGTACAAGATCGACATCTACACTAATGCGAAGGCCTACTTCCGTGTTGCCGTTGCCGTCGAGAAGCTGAAGAAGGTCCTTTCCGCCAACGCCCAGGCGCCCCTCAACGTCGAGTCCGTGATGAATGATGTCGATGCTTCGGGCATGCTCAAGCGTGAGGAGCTCGAGGAGCTGATCGCGCCCATGCTTGAACGTGTCACCGCTCCCCTCGAGGAGGCTCTCGCTGAGGCTGGTTTGACCAAGGAGGACATCGATGCCATCGAGGTCGTCGGAGGTTCCACCCGTGTTCCTTCCCTCAAGGAGCGCATCTCCGAGTTCTTCGGAAAGCCCCTGTCGTTCACCCTCAACCAGGACGAGGCCATCGCTCGTGGTTGTGCTTTTGCTTGCGCTATCCTCTCCCCCGTCTTCCGTGTCAGGGACTTCTCCGTCCACGACATCCTCAGCTACCCCATCGAGTTCACATGGGAGCAGTCGGCCGACATTCCCGACGAGGACACTAGCCTCACCGTTTTTAACAAGAACAACACCGTCCCGTCGACCAAAATTCTCACTTTCTACCGCAAGGAGCCTTTTGATCTCGAGGCCAAGTATACCGAGCCTGAGAAGCTCCCCGGCAAGATGTCGCCTTGGATCGGTCGCTTCTCCGTTAAGGGTGTCAAGCCTGACGCCAAGGATGACTTCATGATCTGCAAGCTGAAGGCCCGCGTCAACCTGCACGGTGTGTTGAACATCGAGGGAGGATACTACGTCGAGGAGATCGAGGTCGACGAGGAAGTCAAGGAGGAGGGTGACGTAAGTTCAACTACTCCTCTCACACATCATCCCAGATCACTCGGTGAACCTAAGGGTGCTCCATTTCAGAGCGAGCATGATCCGCCTTCCCCTTCATCTGCTCCTCCCCATCCTAAACGGCACAAAAGCTCATCAGTGCTGACCGATGGTGTTAATCAGGCCATGGACACTGATACCGCCAACGGCGAAGAGAAACCCAAGAAGATGCGCAAGGTTAAGAAGCAGGTCAAGAAGGGCGAGCTCCCCGTCGTATGTGGAACCGCGTCCATCGACGAAGGCGTCAAGACCATCTGGACCGAGCGTGAGAACCAGATGTTCATGGAGGACAAGTTGGTCGCCGACACCGAGGACCGCAAGAACGCTCTCGAGGAGTACATCTACGAGGGCCGTGCTAAGATTGACGATATCTACGCACCATTCGCCAGCGACGAGGAGAAGTCGAAGGTCAAGAAGGCCTTGGACGACGCTGAGGTACGTTTTGTAACAGTAGCCCATACACTTGATCGGTAGTGCTGACATGACATTGCAGGACTGGCTGTACAACGACGGCGAGGACACCACCAAGGCTGTCTACATTGCCCGTATGGAAGAGCTCCGATCGGCCATTGCACCCATCGCCCAACGCTACTTTGACAAGGAGGAGGAGAAGCGACAAAGCTACCAAGCCTCCAAGAACGAAGCCGAGACGATGAGGAGGGCCCAGGCCGACCTGCAAAAGAAGCAGGCCGGGCAGCCCAACAAGAACGAGACCGAGAAGAAGCAGCAGCCACCCAGCGTTCCTCAGGACATGGATATGGATTAGATCCAAAAAAATTACCGGTTTCCGTCATTTTTTTTCTTCTTTCTCTTGGGCTGTGCTTTTGATTTTGATGTTTAGTGTCTGTTCTCTTCTGTCTTCTTGTCTTCTTTTCTTTTTTCTTCCTTCTGTTGCTTTTCCGTGGGGGATGGGGGCTGGGTTGGCTGGCGTAGATGGCAGGAAAAACACTTGTAGTGAGGGAGTTTTATAAAGGGCTGCTCTTAACTGTAACTCTTCGTTCTTTATAACTTTTTGCAAGGCGAGGGGGCGGGATCGGGGGTGATGGAATATTCTTTGTTTCAGATCTGTTGTGTGACGTCAATGTTCGACTGTGATGTCGACTGTGTGATGTCCATGCCGGGTTGCATGTCGGTAAAGAAGAGGTCTGGGATTCTCTATGAGTTTGGTATTCCAGCTACCACCATCAGTACCGTACTTAAGTATCATAATGTTGCTTCCAATTACATACGAGTACATCTTCTCGGTATGTAACCATGCCAGTCATCGTCGAAAACGGACTCCGGCTCTGGCGGGGAGGGGGGTTACGCACTGGGCACTGGGCAGGATGCTGTCGATGTCACTCATCCAGGTCACTCATCCAGACACTCATCCAGGCCAAATACTTGCGACCTGAGGTCCGGAGTGTATAGGAGTATCATCGGATGACAAATACGAATACGAATACACACATAGAGAGGTGGCATGCCTGTGGAATTTGCCTGCCTGTCGAACCCGCTCAGACTTTGGGAGAGAAGTTTATGGATGATTGGTTAGCGTCTGAGCGGGTTCGACAGGTAGGCCAATATCACAGGTATGCCACCTCTCTACCGTTTCCTACCCCAGCCGTGCTGCAGAGACCGAGCCCGCATAGCGTACCGGCTGGGGCGTCGTCGTCGTAACTTCCCGCACCCGACGTCGCGGTCTCGGACTCTCGGACTTTCGGACTCTTAAACTTCCAGAAAAACACTGTAGGATACACGACACGATTACACAGCACAACTACATGGCTACATGACCGCGTGGTAGCAGCCCAAGTACCAGGTAGGTATTCCAGTTGTTCGCGTTGGCACCAAACCGACAGTCCCAATCACGAGCGATCACTCACTCTATCCCTCTCCGGCACCCGGCGATGAGAGAAACTTCCTTTTTAGGCTATTCCTAGTACCTACGAGTAGTAAGTTCACCGTTCATAGATCTCGTGCCTACCTCGTGGCTACCCCCTCTCAGTCTCAGGTACATATATCGTCCAATACCGGGAGCTCTAGTCCAGTCCCGCCAATCGTGCCGCCAATCGTGCCGCCACGTTCTTATAAGCAAGTAGGTATCTACTATTTACCAGGTAAGCACCGGTGGGTACCTAAGCACTCAAACATCTCGTCGGGCAAAGCATGTGTTTTACCCACGGCGCACCTCGCTACCGTTCGTTCTGGGATGGAATGTACCGTATAGGTATCGGAGAGGTGACCGAGAACATCTACGGAGTCACGGAGGAGGGACCATATCCGTTTCCCGTTTCCCGTTCCGATTTCGGACCGGTTGCGAGATGATTCAACGGGCTGTGTATGTACTGAAAGTTTCCAGCCGGGCTTCGGATCGTGTAGGTAGTGTACATAAGAGTGTCTGCTATTATTCTAGAATCCACAAGTCTAGCAGCTAGCTTCTACACGCACACACATGGTCTTTGGTCGTACCTGGTATCAGGGTCCGCACACAGCCGCCGTCTACCACCTACCCAGTAGGCTGAGTGACGTGAGTGACGTGAGTGACGTGAGCGCTGACCACCTGACCACCCGACGGCAGCGGCGCCAGGGCCCAGTTGACAGCGATTGGCACGGTCCTTATGATACAACCGCGTTAGGCGCGGACACCTACTAAGTAACATGTCTACCAGCTGACCGGTGCGGTGCGTTTGGCCGTGGTCCGTGTGTTGTTTTTCACCGAAAAGTCTTGTTCTTGCTAGTGGGTTTGGCTCGGATCGGTCAAACGACCAAACGGTCCACGGAGGCAGATGATGCTAGATGAGCCCGCCCTGGACTTGGAACTGGTGACGTACGCAAGGGATATTCTATACAAGTACATACTATGTACATACTATGTATCCAGTTGTCGACAGCCAGCTGGATGGCAGATAGGCAGGTACTCGGACAATTTCCTCCTGGCTATGTATAGGTAGTAGGTATCTATGTGAGACTTGAGTACTGCTTTCTGCCCCAGATCCAACTGCTCGGATCTGTAGTTTCCGACTGCTGGCGACAACGTTGGAGGTGACAATTGGTTTGGGCACGATTAATGATTGATCATCGAACCGAAGCCTTCCACTCAGGTGATCACGGGGATGGGATGGTATGTAGGGCTCGGTTGGAATCGTGGTTCAGCTGGGGCTGTAGATATTATACATTAGGTACCTACCTGGTAGTTACTATAGAATTGCGATGTTTGGTGAAATCATCGGACGACGATTGAATGGTCTGGCGTTAGTTAGGCTCTCGGCTTGCCGCTCTGTCATGGATGGATGGATGGCCCATGGGATGCCGAAAGCCGAGAGGACGAACCAGTAGAGTGACCCGTGACCACACTATTCACCGGAACGAACCAATCCCCCTTTTCTTTCCTTTTTTTCTCCTGCTTTTCTTTCGTTCCCCCTTCAACATCGCGTTGACCGTAAGTCCGGTCTCCTTCCGGTGGAACTACCTAGAGGACCGGACTGTCTGCAGGTACATAGGTATCATCTTTGATACCTAGATACTCTCTGCTGACTTTTCCGGATCCATGGGGGGAAGGGGGCCATGGTCGCGTCGCCGGGTCGGACTTCGGTGTGTCTTCACAACCACCGGGGTAACTAACGAGGAAGGGAAAGCTTGATACATAGAGTAGAGTACTGTGGGCGCGCTCGAGGGGAGAAGGACGGGGAATCATATTCAGGGTCTGCGTGTGTATGTAGAGTACTCATGTGGGCGTCAACGCTAGGTCTGCCGAGTTGCTTGGTAACTAAAGCCTACATAACATCGGGGTGGCGCGTTTTGGTTGGTGGTAAGAGGAACATCATCCAACTTTCGTTTCGGCAGTGATCCCTCCCTTATCTAGCGGCATTTCTTGGCCGTGTCTGCGGGTGGCTGCAATTGCTTGATGATTTCCCAGGGTCCTTTCTTCTTCTGCTGCCTGGTTCTTCTTCTTCTTCTGTGGAGGGAGGGAGGATACTTTACCATGCAGCTAGATGCTCTAGACAACGGTAAGAGGGGTGGATATCTCCACAGAATGAAAAAAGGTACGGGCAGTCTGTCTTCCGTGGAGGGTGCTCTACGTTCATAGTGGGTACCAGTATGGAGGTATCTGGAGCGCCCGCCTAATGGAAATCCTCATGGAGGAACCTTTTTCCTTCGACGCACGCCCGCTCGCTCGCCTCAATTGCTGTGATCCGCTCCCGCGTGGCTTGCACCTCCTCCTCCTCAGCGTCATCGCCAATCATCCCATCCTCCTTCGCCTGCGCTCGCCTGACTATCGCCAACCCCTACATCTCCGCTTCGGCTTTGGTCGTGCCGTGACCACTGCTTCGCATGAGTGTTCGGTTGCTGCTCTCTTTTTTTTCCCTCCTTCCCACTGTGGATGGAATTGACACCATACAGCATCACACATCCATAAGATTGGAGAAATACCAACTGCCCACCCAGGTCCACCCCCTCCCTCTCTCCCTCCCTCTCTCCTCGCTCCCGACCCAGCCGACCCCCGGTGTTGTTTTCCTTCCACCACCACCACCACCACCACCACCACCACCACCACCACCACCACCACCAAGACCACCCCCCTTCCCCCGTCGCGCCGATAGTACAAAACCAACCACCTACCCACCCACCCAACCACCCCTGACCAGGAACAGCTTTTCTTAACCTCACCTCCCACCTCTCTCCCTCCCTCCCTCTCTCCCGACCGTTCTCTCTTCCCCGTCACGTCTCAGGGAAACCCGGCAACATCGATTTTCGCACATTTTGGCCCCGCCGATAAAAAAACCAGTCAGCAGACAGAGTACAACAAACACGACGAAGACTGAGCTATGGAGTCGCAATACAACCCGCCATCGGCGGTCAGCAGCGCCGAGGAACCGCTGCAGACTCTCATGAACGGCGTCGGCGCTGTCGGCAAGAGCCTGGAGGGCGTCAGCGTGTGGCAGCTGCTGCTCACGTTACTGGTGCTGTCGATAACTTACGATCAAGGTACGGGGAACCAAAAACGCAATCAGAGTCCAAGTGTTTCGGGTGGTGATGATGATGCGGAGAAACACCCCCCCCCCCCCAAACCCGGTTCTCGCGATTTCGATGGATTGGCTGGCTGACGCGTGCCCGCGATTTTCTTTCTTTTCTGCAGTCAAGTACATTTGGAACAAGGGTAGCATTGTGGGTCCGACTTTCAAGATTCCCTTCATGGGCCCGTTCATGGAGTCCATGAACCCAAAGTTTGAGGAGTACCTGGCGAAATGGAATAGCGGCCCTCTGAGCTGTGTTTCGGTCTTTCACAAGTATGCTCTTCCCCCACCCTCTCAATTGATAGGGGCCGGTCGTCGGTGGTGCCGGTGGTGGTGGTGGACGTGTATGTGGACGCGAGGGCTAACAATTTTGGCTTTTCCACCTCTTAGGTTCGTTGTTATCGCTTCCACCAGAGATCTGGCGCGCAAGGTCTTCAACTCGCCCATGTATGTCAACCCGTGTGTCGTGGACGTGGCCAAGAAAATCCTCCGCCCTCAGAACTGGGTATTCCTCGACGGAAAGCAGCACGTCGACTACCGCAAGGGTCTCAACGGGCTTTTCAACCGCAAATCTTTGGCCCAGTATCTTCCCCAGCAGGAGGCGATTTACGATCAGTACTTCCAGCGGTGGCTCAAACTGTCCGCGGATGGACAGCCGAAGCAGTACATGGGAGAATTCCGCGATATCAACTGCGCCGTGTCGTTGAGAACTTTCTGTGGAACCTACATCCGTGACGAGGCCGTCGCCGAGATCTCGGAGAACTACTACCAGATTACCGCTGCGCTCGAACTCGTCAATTTCCCCATCATCATCCCCTTCACCAAGACCTGGTACGGAAAGAAGTGCGCCGACTATGTCATTGATGAGTTTGCCCGCTGCGCGGCGCTGTCGAAGGTGGCCATGGAGGCCGGCAATGAGCCCACTTGCACCATGGATTTCTGGATCAAGTCGATGATCGAGTCCCGCGAGTACGACAAGAAGACCCAGGAAATGAAGGAAGAGGCCAAGGCGAAGCCGATGGTTATCCGCATGTTCTCCGACGTCGAAATCGCCATGACCATCTTCACGTTCCTCTTTGCATCCCAGGACGCTTCCTCCAGCGCAAGCACGTGGCAGTTTCAGATCCTTGCCGATCGCCCCGACATTCTGGCTAAAGTCCGCGAGGAGCAACTGCGAGTCAGGGACGGTGATCCTTACAAGCGTGTCGATATCGATATGGTCGACAAGATGGTCTACACCCGCGCCGTCGTCAAGGAGCAGCTTCGTTACCGCCCTCCCGTCCTGATGGTTCCCTACGAGGTCAAGAAGAGCTTCAACGTTACCCCCGACTACCGTGTTCCCAAGGGAGCAATGATCATCCCGACCACATACCCTGCCCTCCACGATCCCGAAGTCTACGTTGATCCCGAGACCTTCAACCCTGACCGCTGGTTGGAGGGAGGTGAGGCCGAGGCTGCCACCAAGAACTGGCTCGTCTTCGGAACTGGACCCCACGTTTGTCTAGGACAGGTGGTGAGTTTTTTCTCATTTCTTTTTCACTTTATCCGAAAAACTGGTAGATGTGGTTGCTGATGTTATAATTCAAGTACGCCATTATGAACTTCATGTCCATGATTGGAAAGGCTTCGCTTTTCCTGGACTGGGAGCACACTCCTACGCCTTTGTCTGAGGAGATTAAGGTGTTTGCGACGATTTTCCCCCAGGTAAGTCGATCTCACCATTCAAAATTGGTGTTGATGATTGAATGAATGGTTTGCTAACCTCTTGACAGGACGATTGTTACCTGACATTCAAGGAGCGCCTACCCCTCGAGAAGGCCTCGTCATGACAACCCCCTTCATGAGTAATGTAAAGGAAAGAAACAGCACGTTGCAAAACTACTATCTCAATGTAATATTAGTCTGTCCTTACACGTTTAGTTCGATCTGTTAGGGTATGGGTTTGCGTTTTTGCTTTTTTGGAAAAGGATGGGATTGTCGATATGTAGAGATATTTTACGATGCGAGGATGTGTATGTTCACAGGTGCCGTGAGGCTGGGGACAGCGACGCGGGGAGTAAGGGAAGTGAGTGGAGTTGTCTGATGTTGTACACCACCGTCACTACGGCCGTAGTTGTCACGATCACCGGTGCCGCGGAAAGGGCGGCCATGCTCGGTGGCAGATCCCGTCATGTCAGTACGTTATATGGCCAAGTACATATGTAATAGTAATTTGAGCTGTCTTGTCTAAATTACTCCGAAGCATCTGCGCGCGAAATGAAGTGGTGATCGTATCATTCTCTCGATGATCTGTGCCGTTTGGGCCGACGAAGAGCCGCATCACATTACGTCGAGCTATGCCGCATTGACCAAAAGTTTCACATGCTACTAGTAGGCTAGTAGCAAGTGTGCCCTCTCCCTGCATTGATAATCGGAGCTTCCCACCCACACACACCTCAGGAAGGGGGAAATGGACAGCCAACGATAGATACCGATAACTCATGTCTTCGTCTTCTCCGTCGCCTTCGCCGCCGCCGCGGTCTCGGTCACGCCCCGCAAGGCAGCTGGCCGTCTTCTCTATTCACTCTACCATCTTCCTGTCGCTGATCTCCCTGCGCATCCTCAATGCCGTCACCGTCCGGACTTTCTTTCAGCCGGATGAGTACTTCCAGGCCATCGAGCCCGCGTGGAATCTCGCGTTCGGGAACGGCGGGTGGTTAACCTGGGTTTGTTTCCCTCCCTCCTTCCGCCCCAAATTCCTTCTCCGAGAGAGATAGAGAGATGTTGATGAGGTGTTCAGGAATGGCGGCATTCGCTCCGCTCAGCAGCCCACCCACTTCTCTTCGCCGGCCTCTACCGCGCCGTCTCCTTCACCTGCACGGTCCTGCACGTCTCCGAGGCGCAGCAAGCGGAAGCACTCGCGATCGCTCCGCGGGTGCTACAGGCGCTCTTCGCGGCGATGGGGGACTGGGCGACGGCGCGTCTGGCGGGCGTGCTGTGGGGCAGCGACGTCGGCTGGATCAGCCTGTGTCTGAGTCTCGGAAGTGCCTGGGGCTGGTTCTGCGGGACCCGTACGTTCGCGAATAGTCTGGAGACGGTCGTTACCGCATTGGCGCTCAGCGTGTGGCCCTGGAGGTGGGCCACCGCTGATAGGTCCCGCCCAAGACAGCAGCGGAGTGAGGTGCGCTTCGCGATGGGGCTGGCGGCCCTCGCGTGTGTCCTGAGACCGACGAATATCCTTGTGTGGTTGGCGCTCGGCGCGTTTGCGGTTTGGAATACGAACGGCAGGAGGAGGGTTATCTTGGTGGCTGAGGCTAGTTGGATTGGGTATGTTCCTGAGGAGTGGGAGTGAGAGGGGGGAGCTGTTTATTGACTTGGTAATAGTGCTGCCGTGTTCATGGCAAACGCCCTGATTGATAAGGCCTACTACGGCGAATGGACCTTCCCACCACTCACCTTCCTCAAGTTCAACGTCGTCCACTCGCTCTCGATTTTCTACGGCCGGAACGATTGGCACTACTATCTTTCGCAAGGGCTCCCCCTCCTACTCACCACCTTTCTCCCTCTCGCGCTGTACGCGCTCTACTGCAGTCTCGCCATCGGCCGCACATCTTCCCCGGCGTTCCAACTTGCCAGCACAATTGTCGGCGTGGTAGCCACATACTCCCTGATCGCGCACAAAGAAGTCCGATTCCTCTACCCTCTCCTCCCGCTCCTGCACGTCCTCTCGGCAAAGTCTTTCCAAGACCTGTCATGGAGCACCAAGACCAAGAACCGCGTTCTAGCCGGAATGATCCTCCTCAACCTGCCCGTGGCATACTACACGTCGATGGTGCACCAGCGTGGGGTGATCGACGTAATGCAGCACCTGGGCGCTACCAGCAGCGAGTGGAATTCCGCGGGCTTCTTGATGCCGTGCCATTCCACCCCGTGGAAGGGCGCACTCGGCGGTGCTCTGGATAAGAAGGATATGTGGGCGTTGACGTGCGAGCCGCCGATTGACATGGAGCCCGAAGTGAGGGCCGCGTACGTGGACGAGGCGGACCAGTTCTACGCTGACCCGAAGGCGTTCGTGCAGAAATTTGTCGGCGATGGGAAAAGGTATAAGTGGCCCGAGAGGTTGGCTGTGTTTGAAGCATTGGTCAAGGAGGATGCTGGCAAGAGCTTGTGGGGCGGACTTTATGAAGAGTGCTGGAGAGGGTTCAATACCCATTGGCATGATGACGATCGGAGGAGAGGGGATGTGGTCGTGTTTTGTCTAAGAGATGAGATGGACGGGAAAGAGCCGGTGGAGATGGTCGTTAGTGAGATGTTTTAGTTGTTTTGTTATTTTGTTGTTACTGGTGCGGGGACCTCAATGTTGATGTGCAGTGGTCATTCTACGGATATGGTACGGGTTGAGCAATGATTTGAGGCCAATCGATTGAGATGCGGATCGTCGGAACCTGCCTGGATGTTTGACCGTGGACCCTGATCCAGTGTGTGCGCAACCATGACGACATCGGAATCAGCGCCTACAGTAAAGCTCGAGCTGAGCTCCATCCCACCTCGAACAAACCACCAAACGAACACCACCGTCCCAACCTCACCGTACAATCAACACAACCACCATGGCCACGCCGTCAACCCCCCACCTAATCCCCCTCGCCTATGCCACCCCCTCGCTGGGAATGCACCCCTCGCACACGCTCCCACAGAAACTCTCCGCGATCGCCTCAGCGGGGTACACCGGCTTCGAGCTGGGCATCGACGACCTAGTCTCATTCGCGCGCAGCTACCTACACAACCCGGAGCTGACCTCCACATCGTGGCCATCGCTCCTCCTCGCGGCCAAAAAAGTCCGCCTGCTGTGCGCGCCGCACTCCCTCAACCTTACGATCCTGATGCTGCAGCCGTTCTCGCAGTTCGAGGGCTACCACGGCACACGGCGCGCCGAGGTCTTTGAGAAAGCCCGCCACTGGACACAGCTCATGGACGCGCTCGGCTGCGCCATGCTTCAGGTCGGCTCAAACGACGATCCCGCCGCCTCCGGCGACACCGGAGATATCGTGTGCGACCTGCGGGAACTTGCGGATCTCGTCGCACCACGCAAGGTCGCGTATGAGAATTGGTGCTGGGGACGGCACGTTAACACGTGGAAGCAGGCGTGGGACGTCGTGCGCGAAACCGGCAGGGAGAATATCGGCCTGTGTCTGGATACATTCCAGACGTGTGGCGGGGAGTGGGCGGACCCCGGGACGGAAGATGGACTGCGAGAATTGGAGGAGGGCGAGAGATTGCAACGCTGGAATCAGAGTATGCGGCAGCTCGAGATGCTGCCGAAAGAGAAGATTTTTCTGCTGCAGATCAGTGATGCTTTCAGACCCCCGAAACCGATTGAGAGGGAACAATGGAGTCATAGTCTCAGACCGCCGCCGGGGATGGGAGGGTATCTGCCCGTGAAGGATATGGTCAACGCGGTGCTCAAGACGGGGTATAGAGGGTGGTTCTCCGTTGAGGTTTTTCTCGAGGAGGAGCATGGGAAGGAGTGGGCTGAGGGGCTGGAGGAGAAGTGGGCGGAGGACGGAATGAGGGGGGTTAGGGGCGTGTTGGAGGAGTGTGGTATTCAGGGAGGGGAGGTGGTTGAGTAGATTAAGTATGAGATGTCACTCGAACTGGTGATGGATTGTGGAGGTAATAAAAGTGGGCACATGATGCTAGTATATAAGTTTTTAATAAAAAAAACAATCTACATACGTTTAAAAGGGTTGGAGAAATGAAGAGGTTCAGTATTGGATAAATGAAGCATATCATCTCACGCTGAATAGCACAGGCAGAGCCGGCAAACTTCACATATGAGTGTGCAAGCAGTCGTTAGTTATAGTCTAGCAAGGCGGTAAGCGTCAATAAATCGATGTTCTCTCTCCTGAGTCCTGAGTATACAAGTAGGTATTCCAAGCTACCAGCAGACGAATCCACAACTTGCACTCGCTCATGAATCATGAATGATCCTCGCTATGTACATCTCTACTGCCTAGTACATAAGATATCACCCAGCACTGCATGAATGAATGGGCGCTGCGGAACTCGAGATCGGAGAACTTATTCAACCCGGTCTGAGTCATGAATTCGCACGCAACCATCGTCCCGGTGGCAGCTGCGAACCCTTCTGAACATCAATCGTCACTGGGTATCCCCCAGTCCACCGCTTTTTCTTGATCCCTCCGATCCTCGATCCTCGTCCAAACCCCCCCTCAATGCTCATTCCTCCACGGACGAGCACATTGTCGCAGTTTCAGGGCACATATGTTTCCTACTCCGGGACCAGGTCAAGATATCTACCGACATCCCTACCGGCCTCAACGCCACACGCCACACGCCACACGCCGCGGCCGCACGCCGCACGACACGCCACATGCCTGCAGACTTAGGTAGATGTTTCCTCGCGAACAACAACCAGGAGAATCAGCAAGATCATGAATGTTTCATGCAGACCGGAAGTCACCAGTACTTGAAATATCGCGCCGGTGAGGGCCGTAAGGGTTTTGTTGACGGGTTGATGGCCGGTGAGGACAGCAGCCAGGTCAATCCCCGCCGCGGACGGGCGGGCAGGACATCGTCCTATGCACTTATGTAGTTACCGATACCGGTGCCGGGGGTCTCTGTAGCTCTAAACAGAGCCAAGGGCCATGGGGGAGGTCCGCACAAGCACCGAGGCCGAGTGGGTACTGAGCTCCGAAGGAATTGCGGGAGTGCCCCCCCCCCCCCCCCAACGCCGAGTGACCGGCTGAACCCGGACCCGGCGCGGATGAAGGCCTCGCACCGCAGAATAAAGCGGAACTTGGACGGTACATATAACATTGTTAGACGACAAATAACGGATGGGACGGGGCGGGGTGGGGGGCGAAAGATTGTGGTAGGTAAGTAGTGCTGTGTAGGTAGCATTTACTGGACGGAATGGTTGTGATATACCTACTATTGTAGCAGCATCATACGACAGACCAACTACTTGCGCTCGACATCCTGAATCCTGAATCCTGGTGAAACTTACATACCAATATCAATCCAGTGGGAAACGATGCTTTTTACCCCCTATGAACTCGAACTCCACAGTAAGTTTGTGTTTTTGGCCTGGACGCATAAAAATATTAGAGGTGTTGGACAGTTGGAGCTGGCGGAAGTTCATTCATTCATTCAATGCTCGGCATAAAATCAAGTACGGGGAGAGTGTTCCCCTCTCTGAAGGTTCTGGCTGTCCGCATCATTCTGGTATGTACTACCTACTTGAATGCTGGAGTAGCTAGTACGTTCTCCGGACTCGCGAAGCCGCTGATAGGTAACCAAGTACTCGGTGGTGACAAGAATTGTAATTAAGACGGCCTAAAACTCCTGCAGAATGTTACTGTTTACCGGGTTATCAACATCTACTTGCAGTTTACTACTCCTACATATGATACAATTCCCTCCTCCCTCCAGCTCTCCTTCTCTTCCCCAGGAAACAGACGAGCAAAAGCTGAAACATATCAGGCCCCCATGTCCCATGTCCCGTGCATTGTCTCGACTCCCGCCGCTCACCACTACCCACCGCCCACCGCCCACCGCCCCCATTCACCATCCACCATCCACATTCCACACCCCCAAACCCGCCCCTCCCCACGATCTGTTCATGGGCATGGGCACTGCATGGGCGCTGGTAGGGCTGAGGGCTGAGGGCTGAGGAAAGGAGAAGGAGGAGGGAAGGGGCGACGTAATCGGTGGCGTTTGATCGCCCACATCTCATCCACATCTCATCCACATGTCGTCCATATCTCAGTGCGTGCGTGGCGGTGGGCTGGTCTATAAGTCTATAGGCACATACATACATAAATACATAGTATATAGTAGCCTGGCGCGCGTTCCATACCCCCCCCCCCCCCCCCCCCCCCCCCACCCCAACTCCTCTATGTACAGTACCTAGAGTATGTAGTGTACCAGGTATAGTTATCAATTCCGCAAACCCGTACTCTACATATATAGGCCGTGGGTTTAGCGATCCTCTTGTTCTTGTTTCGCCGAAGGCCGTAGCAGATCACCCCTGGAATTTCCGGGCTTCGTCATCTATGTACCTATCGCCCACAGAGGATCATCCATTGAAGGCAACGTACGACACCCCGAGGGCGCCAAAGTGTGGGATAGCTATCACATAAATACATATTTACCGCCGACGTGACGACGTCCGGAATCCGGATGCATGCCGGTGAGATCTGTCAGATCTGGCCTTGGAGTGGAGTGGAGTGGAGTGGAGTGGAGTGGGCCCGATGGCATGTCGGCATGGGCTTGTTATGTAGGTATGTAGGGCCGCGTGTACTGTATGCGAGTGACTATCAGATGCAGCGCTACTGGTACTTGCGGTGCTGTGTGTATGTAGATATGGAGGTGGAGGTGGAGGTGGAAACGGAAAAATGAAGTATCTAGAGTATGGACTCTGGAGTACGTTCTCCTGAACTACAAGATACCTACTCTAGGTAGGGGGGTCAACCGCCCAAAATCGCAGCCGCATCCGCCGCCACATCAGCCCTGAGCCGGGTGCCGGGCGGGTCGGGGTCTTTCGGATTATCTATGTAGCGAGTCCATACAGCACACTTTTCGAACGCCGCAGTCAAAAACACAGCCGTGGAATCTGTGGATGGCGTATGTAGAGTACCCACCGGAAACGTAATTGGTGGCGTACCCCTCTCCTCCCCTCTGACGATAGTTATCCCCCATCTGTTGTCGAGGCGTGAAGACAATGCTTCCCCGAGACATTCATAAACATCCATAAGCGTTGTGTTGAGAAAGGGGCAAAACATACAGTTCGTTATACCTACTTACACAACGTTGACGATGATGAAAGCATATGTACGTACTTTCTGCGAGGTTACAATAGGTAGCGACTTCATGTATTTATATCACCATTCTTACCACAACGCGCGTCCATGGTGTATCAAAAATGCTGTGTGTATGTCGGTGCAAGTTTGAGTTGGCCGATATATACTTGGGCGTGTAATGGTCCGGTTGTTGCAGATGCTAGATGGAACGTGATATCTGACATCTGGAAGCCCGGGGTCCCTGTTGGGTTTGTTGGCCTGCTGCTAGGAGAGAACAACTGTGCGGGTGGTTGTGATGACAGTGACGGTGATGGTGGTAATAGGCACAGTACGATAATTAGATAATTAGTTGCCGTTGTTGCCGTTTCCGAGTTGAGACCAATATATCTCACTCGGGCCGAACAGGAATGAACCACTGGGAGCATGAGCCCTTTTCGGAGAATCGAAGGGGCTAAGGGCAGGTAGAAACGACTTTCCAGGGCCGGAGAGGAAGAATAGATATGGATGGTGAACGTGCCGAGAGCGGGAAGATGAGGACTGCAGTCGGCGCTCATTGAGGTCTTGGGTCCTACGGGTCCGCACGATTGTATGTAGCACCGAAGCAACGCGAGGCGGCATTGATTGATGCATCAGGTCACCGAACACGGCCCACGACTTCCTACGCCGGATCATTGCATGCTCTCGAGCTTGTCGAAGACTCGAAGTTCTTGACTGCTAACCACGCTATTAACAACTGTTGTCCGGGAACCGTGGTGAGCATGCCGGGTTTGAACTTTGGCGGGCATCTTGAGCGGCGTCTCATGAAACTGCCATTCAGCCTTAAAGAACTCGAAAGATGGCTTGCTCCAGGCGTGGTTCCGAGAGCTTGGCTTGTCCACGTTCGGCGGTTGGCTGAGAGCTTGATCGACGTAGGGCTGTTGGTGAGTTTTTTGGTAGGGATGACGCAACGAGGGCGGTAAAATGATGGACCGGTGCCCCCTCGAGCTCGAGCTATTCCAAGCGGTTACCGCGTTAGTCCGATATACGTAGAGCTTTCCTGTATATAGGAGGGCTTTAACTATGGCTCAACCGTGGTGGCTCTCCGCCGAACTCCTCAACTTCGGGAACAGCTATCTCGGTTCTCGAAACCACCGCTCATCGGGTTCTTGCACGTAGGCTGCTTCCCGTGGCCATCCGAGAGACTCCCAATGCCAGTACATTGGAATAATCGGTTATGGTTAAGTGGAGTAACCGCTGTTTGTCGAGCGCCTTGATGAGATGCTTCGTTCCACAGCAATGTTTAGCGTTGTGCCCGCTTTAAAAGGTTCCTGTTTTCGGTGTAAACCTTTTTTGGGTTTTTTTGGTTTAATCATTGATCGCAAGCGACCTAGCTAAAAAATGGCAATATATTCTAGTATAAACTTTTCGGCAGACAGAAATCGGCGGAGGAAGGAGGTAGCGAGTCATTTCCGGTGAGGCGTGAGCATGCATCGAATGCGGATGTTTAGGCCTACGGTCAATTGATCAACCTATATACCGTGGCCCCTAACTATGCAACGAATGCGGATGTTAAGGCCTACCGTCAATATCGATCGCTCAATCAACCTATATACCGTGGCCTTATGCAATTGCCATCGCCCCCCGAATCCAACGCCGACGGTTAACGACAGAACTCATCTGGACAGAACTCATCTGGACAGAACTCATCTGGACAGAACTCATCTGGACAGAACTCATCTGGACAGACTCATCTCGACACCGTTTAGTTACCTGCGACTATCCGGGGGGCGACAAAAGATAAGGAGCAGGGGATCTGCCAACCCCAACAGCCAAGGACTCCATTTCGTGGAGCCGAAGAAGAAGAGGAAGAAGAACAATAATAAGAAAAGCTTCTCTCTCGGTCGCCGGCTTCAATGCGAGAGAGTTACCCACGCAGTCCACGAGTCAACGAAGCTTCGCCGTCGAAGCGAGAGAGGGCGTGGTGTTTCGGTTCGGTGTGGTAACCAACTGCCTGGTTAGCAACGTCATGGCGTCCTGTGCGACATCGAAGCTAAGCAATTCTTGTCTCTCTTTCCTTTCGGTGAATAAAATCCCCGGACTGCACTGGCGACTTCTGCATCGAGGCGGTTTGCTGGAGGTCGCGGACGCGTGTGCGTCCACGCGTCTCAGGTAGACTCGTCCGATATGACCACCACACCTCGGGTTATCTTTTCTTTTTCTCTGGAATCATACCCCAGAGGAAGTAGGCAAGTAAATGTACTTGGTAGGTACCGGTACTGTAAGTAGAGTACTCTAGAATGCGCACATGCGGAAGAGGCCTCCACCTCCGTCTCCGCGCCGGGAGCTTGCTTGCTTGCTGGACTCGCTGGCTCGTTGGCTCGCTGGCTTGCCTGTTTGCTTGTCCGCAACCGCCTTCGAGATGTGGATTGCTGTGCTCCGCTCGTATCCGACACGGCTGCGTACCGCAGTTACCGCACGAGAGCGAAGTAGGAGCACACTCGGCGTCGTAACCTAAGTAAGTGCCGCATCCATCTGGCGCTGGCTCAGGCCCCGAAACTCCGAAACATGCTAATTTAGATCTGCCACAAAGGATTCAGGATGCCCCCGTATCGACTTCGACGGCTAGGGAGGGCTGCACTGCTGCAGGCATAGAGTACGTGCGTAGGAGGCGTCGGCATCCACTCGACCTGGGCGTTAGATACTAGTATTGTTAGCGCAACGCCCGCTCTCCATCTTTTCTTTTTTTCTTCTTTTTTCTTACTCTGCGTCCGAATTGTCTGTAGAAAACGGATGGATTGGGATGGTGGGGATCCGCTGCCCTGGTTTGTGCGAGTTCAAGATGTACCTGTCCGTTCCTCCAATTCGGATCCGTGTGATTTGTATGTACGAGATGCTCCTGTCCGTTCCTTCAATTCGATCCGTGTGATTTGCGTCTTCGACTTGCCAGGATGCCGTCGACCGGACTCCTTGCCCGGTGTGGAGGGTTGGGTTGGGTTGGGGGGAGGAGTATGAAGTATGTGGTATGTACGAAGTGTGTGTGCCACCCCCACCAACAGGAAGCCGCGCCGTTTTGGTTCCGGTCGGGGAACACCAGGGCCAGGCGCAGAGCGAGTGGAGTGCTCGACGAGAGAGACCGCGCGTGTGCGTGTGTGTTACGGAACCGGCATCTCACCGTTGGCTCTTCACCGTTGGCTCTTCCATTTTCCCTCTTCACTCGTCGCTCTGACGCCTGTCGTTCGTCGTCGTTCCGCTTCATATATCTATCAGGTCTATGCCGGCGTAGTTACTCCTTCGTCTGAGGATTCGTGCTCACTTCCCTTCATCCTTCTCGCTTACGTCACTACGTTCTTCGCACGGTTCGGCGCTTCGCTATATATATTCGCATGATAGTCGGACGGGAAACGAATCGACGTCACTTCACTTCAACTTCAACTGCAACTGCAACTTCGATCGAGCAAGGAATTGCACATCGACCGACCAGCCAGCTAGTCTTTTAGTCTGCCGACACCATTTCCAGCAAGCAGATCAACTAGTTTCAGTCGCAGGTCGGCTCACGCTTCATTCGTGCGAACAACAGCAACAGCAAACGCCCTTCAACCCGCGCTTGCCATCGCCACCGTAATATTTCCTGCTGCTTGCGAGCGGCATTCGGCGGCCGAGACGACACCCCAACCCACAATCACCACTCATGACGACAGGAGCAATGGAGCGTTTTTTTAAGGAAGGACATGGGTCCATTCCTTCGGCGCGGTTGGTGACGAGGCGGGCGTTTCTGAGGACTCTGTTTTTGATGGCGGCATTCCTGCTGGTTTACCACGTCATGTCCAGCGTTGAGCTGCGCAGTTCCTTCGCCAACGTTCGGGACTCGGTGGCGCCGGTGTTGCAGTCGACTCCTACTACCGCTGCTGCTGGTGGTGAGCAGGCGTTCAGTAACGCAGGACACAAGGGAGAATTTACGCAGCAGCAGCCACCGCAGATGGGTGGTGGGCCTAAGGTCACGCTGGGAAAAGAGAAGGCTACACTGCTTATGCTCGTTCGGTATGTTTACATCTCGCCCCGTATAGTGCTGGGAATGGGAGAGCGGATTCTGACGGTGGCACAGGAATCGCGAATTATTTCAGGCCCTCGGTATGTCGTTCGTATGGTCGCCCGCGCCTCCCCCTCCAGTATCTGACTGTTCTCTCAGGTTCCATGCGCATGATCGAAGATCGTTTCAACAAGAATTATCACTATCCCTGGACCTTCATGAACAACCGTCCTTTCACCGCTGATGTATGTCCGCACGGCGTGCTGTGGGGTCGAGATGGGTGCTGACCTGTGACTCAATAGTTTATCAAATACGCCACCGGTATGGCCAGCGGCCCGGTCGAATTCATCCAGATCCCTAGGGATCACTGGAGCGTCCCGGACAGCATCAACAGGACTATTATGGACGATGGAATGCGCAAGCTGAGGAACGAGGGTGTCATCTACGGTGGCTCGAGCAGCTACAGACACATGTGTCGGTTCAATTCGGGATTCTTCTTCCGTGAGAAGGCGCTGGAGAAGTACGAGTGGTACTGGCGTGTCGGTATGTTACCTCCACTTTGCGTCGGCGAGGAAGGCAGCAATGTTGACGTGCGCACGCAGAGCCGGATGTCGAGTTCCACTGCGACCTGAACTACGACCCCTTCACGTTCATGCGCGAGAACAAGAAGGTTTACGGCTGGGTGATCAGCATGTACGAATTCGAGTCTACGATCCCCACGCTCTGGAAGCACACCAAAGCATTCATCAAGAAGTTTCCCAGCTTTCTAGCGCAAGACAATTCTCTCAACTGGTTGGTCGACGGCGCCAACGTGACGAAGGCTTTTGACAACAAGGAGATCGAGGGCGACTACAACATGTGTCATTTCTGGTCTAATTTCGAGATTGCGAGTCTCGACTTTTTCAGGAGTCCCGCATACCAGAGCTATTTCGATTACCTCGACTCCCAGGGTGGTTTCTTTTACGAGCGTTGGGGCGATGCTCCCGTTCACTCGTTGGCCGTTAGCTTGATGTTGCCGCGCGAGAAGATCCACCACTTTGCAGATATTGGTACTTCCCCTTCTCCCTATAGCGGGTGATCATCATTCTGACATTGTATCACAGGATATCTCCACGCCCCCGCTGGCCGCTGTCCCGCAGACGACGAGAGCCATTCCAGCGGCCGCTGCTACTGCGACCGGTCAACCAGCTTCGACCACAACCAGTACTCGTGCACGCCACGATGGTTCAAGCTCAATGGCGTAACCACGGGCGCCCTGATGCCGATCGAGCCCAATACGATCTGAGCCCAGGGCACTGGGCACTGGGTATGTGTTGTAGGTATGTGGGTTTACTTTTAGTATCTAGACGGGAACGGCGTTCGATATGGTGTTTTACTCTCTCTCGCTCTTTGCGGATTTGATTGCTTTTTTTCTTGTTTCTTTTGCCCTTTGACGGCGATAGCTGGTGTACATACTACATACTTATTTGGCTCCTGCGTTTTTCTTCTTCTCTTGGTGGTCTCTCTCTCTCTCGGTGGTTGGTTGTGTATATAGATATTGCTCATGGGAAGAACGTGGTCGGACTGTATTTGTGCCTCCCATCACTTGTGACCAGTGAAACTCGTGACAACACCCTTGAACTCTTCCCCGGCCTAGCAGGATTACACAACCATACACGACAATACCACAGTACCGTGAGGCGGGGAAGACGAAGTCCGGACAAGCTCAATGATTGGTGCTCATGAAACGAGGGTGAATCCTCACAGACTCCGGGGTGATAAGGAATCCCATAATACATTGGCTAGGCTCACTACAAAGTTGAAAGCACCCACTTGCTCGTCTTAGACGTGGAGTCATTCAGGCCGTCCATTCTGGACGGCGGGGTATGGGGGGTTTTAAGGCTCCGAGTACCTATTCTAACTTCTAAGACTCCGAGTATTACTGGTATTCCAAGGCTCCGAGTGGTTGCCTATTCCAAGACTGGTGTGCGTTCTACAGAGTTTATGGCTCACGAGTCATTAGCCATGCATACCCGGTGCCCATCATTCGTGACTGGTGCTTGTGGCTTGTAGCTTGTACTCTTGTAGATACTAGTAAACGGCAGTCACTACTCGCAACATGCATACTACTCGAGCTGCGAGCACATACAGTACTACATACTCGCAGCCTCCATTCAGGCTGGGTAAGTAACAAATCGTACCGGCACCCACGGCCACCCCCGCCCCCATTCAGGCCTTCAGGCAGCCGTAGCCCATTCAACCCCCCCACGCATAACTCGGGGTTTGAGGTAGAAGCCGGCGGCCAGCAGGAAAGTTGGCCCTGAAGAGTCTGTGCGTGCGGTAGTTGCTAGAGTGTTGATATAGAGTTATAGAGTACCTACACGGGGATCTGTCTCGCACAAAGTGATGGCAGCCCGGCTGCATCGAGTGATCAAGCTTGTAGAGCAAAGACTCGGGGGCTCGGTGGCTCGGGGCTCGGGACTCGGGGGCTAGTTTCCGGCAGTAGCACTGCTGCCACCGGGTTCTCACTGTCGGTACTGGGCTGGGCCTACTGCTGTTGCTGTTGCCGTTGCTGGCAACCGGTTCCACGAACACCAGGGACCGAGTGACATGGTAATCTCGGGAATCTCGGGAATCTCGGGTGGGACAGGGAATTCACTGCTGGCCGCTGGCGCTCTCGGGGAATCGCCGGGTGGGATTCGGGGAGACAGCATATGTACTCGCCGTCGGTGCTGCAGGGGTGCTGCGGGTAGATGGGCACGCCGCACTCCACTGGCCGTGGAGCTATATACCGACAAAGACCCTCTACCAGTATCCACGTCCATTTAGATGTATCGTACACTCCCTCAGCCCTTCCCATGCTCCTCCTCCCCCCCCCTTCTCCCTCCTCACAGTCCAAAAACCTCCACCCCCCCCCTCGCCCTAGCCCTCCTATAAACCGCGCCCCTCCTAACCACCTCCTCATCCTCGCGCACCCTACGCACCCTATCGAGCGGCCAGACGATATGCGTGACCCTACTGGTGATCAGCGCGATCGGGACGGGGCCGTACGTGTTGCTATCAACCGAGTGGAACATCTCGTCGCCCTCCATCCACGCCTGGCCCTTCGGCACGACTACTAGGTCCTTGTGGTACCCGGCGGCACCTCCGGCGCCCCCCACGCTTCCCGCGCTCCTCGCGCGCCGCGTCCGCACTACGTCCCCCTCCAGCGCTACGATCCGCTTTATCACTTGTCGCTCGGGGTCGATCGGTGATCTGTGATGTATATGTCCGTGTCAGTGCCAGTCGGGCGGGGGTGACGGTAGGAAGGAGGGGCGTACCGATAAAGCACGACCATCCCGCGCCTCAGGCCCTCCGTACATCTCCAGTGGGAGGCGAGTATCCAGTCCTTTCTCGTAGGGTCGGGACAGAACGTGGGCGACATTGACAAGCCCGAGACCTTTTCGAGGGAGGCGACGTTGTCGACGAAGAGGACGTAGGCGGGCAGCCAGGGGACGAGGCTGGCCAGGCCGAGGCCGAGCGAACGCGCGACGCCGCGGAGTGCTGGTGCTGCTGCTGCTGCTGGCATGGTGGTGTGGTCGCGGCTTTTGCGGCGTGCGAGGGACGCACATAGCTGCGTGGGTTAGGGGCGTGCGGGAGTTGCCGTGGGGGAATGACGTCGTTAGTCAGGCACGAGGGTCGGCACATGTTTGGGAAGCAAGACTTGGAAATGCGAGATCTACAGCAAGCACGCTGCAAGGCATCCCACATACGAGACATTCCAGAATTCTGGAGAAACATGGCATTCATGATCATCATCTCAAGACTGTACTAGCCGACACCTAACCATCACGTAGGTACCAAAGACAATAGACAACCCCTCTACAAAAAAGAAATCCATTCCTTTCACCATTTTCAATACCAACAAGCTCCCCTTTTTGGTGAGCACTCTCACAACTTAACACACTCCCCATCGGCAGAGTCGGGAGTCTTGGCACCCTCCGAAGAGGTTTGCACTTCCTTGGTTTTGACTTCCGTAGGTTCTTCCGTGGCCGTGGCTTTGGACTCGGTAGCCTTGGAGTCGTCGGCAGGCTTGGCCGCAGTAACCCTGGACTTGTTCTTGTAAATAGGTTCTGAATCTTCGATCGCCTTGGTCTTGTCCGTATCGATCTCCGCGGCCTTTTCGATGTTATCCGGTGCAGCCGTCTCTCCATGTTCGACCGCCGCAGTGGGGACATCGGGCTGCGTGTTATCCCCTTCTCTCATCGTGGTGTCGACAGGCTGAGAATCGCCAACATCCCTCATCGAAGCATCAACGGCCTGCGATTCCTCCGCTGGAGGAGGAAAGTACAAACTGCCACACTATTAGCAAGCAAGCACGAACCACAACTCCAATTGCCGTAACTCACGAAGCAAGTTCGTTGTAAGCATTCTCATCCTTCTTCTCAAAGTTACAGAAAACGACCAAATCTAGCTTGGCTCCATCATCTGTCTCCATAAACTTTCTGACGGTGTCCAGAGCTACCCGTGCGGCGGGGTAGGATGGATAACCGTAGACACCGGTGGAAAGTGCCGAGAAGGCTATGGCATTGAGACCGTTTTTGACGGCCAGGTCCAGAGAGGTTTGGTAGCAGGATCTCTGCGTTTGTGTCAGTTGTAGGAACGAGTGAGCGCTGTGAGAGAGTTTGCGTCACGACATACCAACAACTCATGAGGCTTCTCCGCCATACTGTAGATCGGGCCTACAGAGTGAATGACCTTCTTGCATGGGAGCCTGTATGCATCTGTGATCTTCGACTGCCCCGTTCTGGCGCCGCTGAGGGTTCTGCATTCAGCTAGCAGCCCCGGGCCAGCAGCCCGATGTATGGCGCCGTCGACTCCACTGCCGCCTAGAAGTCGCTGGTTGGCAGCATTGACGATGGCTCCATTTTCCAGCTCGATGCCGGTGATGTCGGTGCGTATGATGCCGATTTTGGCGTTGATGGCGCTCGAGGCGGCGTACAGTGCCAGCGACTGGTCGACTATCGAAAGCTTGTTTGCCTTGTAGAGGAGGGGCAGCGTCGGGATTTGGGACTGGAGGACGCGGACCATGTTGGGTGGTATTTTATTGTGGAGGGAGCTATGGAGTGGGTGGAGCTCTAGGATGTGGAGCTCTAGGATGTGGAGCTCTAGGATGTGGATGATTCGTTTATTGCGTTGTTTGTATCAGTAGAGCGGGGAGTCAGTTGGTTAACCTTATGTGGAGCTCAGCTTTGTTTCAGGTTCGGAGCAGGGCACCGCATGGAGCTCAATCGGGGTTAGCGTGCTTTGCTCAGCTCCGTCAAAAGTTGTCACCAAGCAATCCATCGCGTCGACCCTGCCAGGTACTTTACACGTAGCCCAGAGCAATCAAAATAATGGCGACGCTGATACAACAGATCGATGGCAAATCCGTTTGTTCCCACATTATTAATCGACCGCGATTTGCGATGCTAATTCATCACTCCATCTAACTAGGTCCATCACCTCCAATCAGGACAGGTCATAAACGATGGCCTGAACTCTGCGGTCAAAGAGCTAGTGGAAAACGCGTTGGATGCGAACGCGACATCGATTGAGATCCGGTTCAAGAATTACGGCTTGGAAAGTCTCGAGGTGATCGACAACGGCGACGGAATTTCCCCTGACAACTACGAGAGCATTGGTACCCTTTAATTTCCATTTCTAAGCGCATCGTTACCTGTTGTCTGACTGTATACAGCTCTGAAGCATTACACGTCGAAGCTGCGAACCTACGCCGACCTCGAATCGGTGACGACTTTCGGTTTCCGCGGCGAAGCGCTCTCGTCGCTATGTGCACTATCCGATTTCCACATCATCACGGCGCTGGCCGAGGAGGCACCGAAGGGGACAAAGCTGGAGTTCGAGAACTCGGGCAAGCTGAAATCAACACACATGGTTGCGGCGTCGAAGGGGACTACAGTATGTGTTGCAAATCTGTTCAAGAATCTTCCCGTGCGCCGAAAGGAGCTGGAAAGGAACATCAGGAGAGATTTTGCGAAGGTCCTGGGTCTTCTACAGGCGTATGCGAGCATTCGTGTCGGAGTGAAGTTTTCAGTGTTCAATCAGCAGCTGAAGGGGTTCGCCTTGCTCTTTCTCATATATGTGTTCTCTACTGGTCCAATGTGCTAACATCGTGAAGAAAGAGGACGCCCGCTTTCGCTACGAAGGGAAATCCTACGACTAGAGAGAACATCTCTAATGTCTTTGGCTCGAAAACACTGGCCGCACTCGTGCCGCTCGATCTGGAGTTCGAAATGCAGCCTACAAAGCCACCCCCGATCGCACCCAGGGACACGGTCCAAGAGTAAGCATTTCAGTAACATGTAGCACCCCCTGTTTTCTAACAGGTATACAGGAGCCGTGGAGTGAAGATAGTTGGGCACATCTCTCGACCAGTTGTGGGCGAAGGCAGGAATGCCCCTGACAGACAAATGTTCTTCGTAAATGGAAGGCCTTGTGTTCTACCCCAGGTAACCATGTCGCTTCCGGAATGCCAACATTCAACTAACCTATAGAAGATCACCAAAGCTTTTAACGAAGTATACAGAGCCTTCAATGTCACCCAGTCGCCTTTCATCTTTGCAGATATCATCTTGGACACAAGTACGTTAACCACCATCCTGCACGCACCGAGGGCCTGACTAACAAGTAGATAGACGCATACGATGTGAATGTATCCCCCGACAAACGGACGATCTTGCTTCACGACCAAGCCGATCTTTTGGAGAACATCAAGGTTCGTCCGGGTCATCCATATTCCCTCCTTGAACCATTACTAACCGGGGCATCAGATTTCTCTGACGGAACTGTTTGAAAAGCATGAGCAAACCGTCCCGGTCAGTCAACTGGGAGGTAGCATGCCAGCTTACAAACAGACAAGCTTATTCTCCTCCACCGCCGCCGGATCACCTATGATACCGTACCGCGGACAGTGGCTAAAAGAGGGAAATGCAATTGTCTCATCCTTGCCAAGAGGGAAGGATGGACGATATGTGTCAACAGGTCCCCCATCACCGCAATCTGATGAGCGTGAGGATATATTGGAGTCGACTGTCCCAGATCGTAGCAAAGGAGCGCCAAAATACGACCTTTCGCGTGGTATCTCGAAGTTTGGTAATGCACGGCTGCCTTTCAAACGCCCTACTCCGCATGCCAGCGATTTCGAGGAAGACGAAGACACGCCTCTCCCAACATACGAAGAACTCCCAAATGGCGAAGAAGAAATTCCATCCTCGCAGATCCCACCAAGTGCTCGGCCCCCACCGTTAAAATCCTCTCGAAGAATGGAAACTCCCGCTACAATCACCATCGGTGATAGATCTCCCGTGACCACCGGAGAAACCCCACGGAAGAAGCGGAGGATCGAAATGCAGCGGGATGGCCCTGTGCCTGCGCTGGGTGGATTTGGCAGCGCCTTGAGCAAGTTTTTGGCGCCGGGGACGCAAGTGACAGCAACCTACGCGGAGGACGATATTTCGGTAAAGAAATCGTTTAAGGCACGACAGTTTGAGAGTATCCTCAGCGAGGCCTCTCAGGAGGATGAGATCGAGGATGATGAGCAACATGAAGAAGAGGAACAGGCATCGCCCGATGGAGGCACAAGTACGACACCTCAGGTATTTCAAAGCGCAGCACCTTCTCCAACGCAAGTCTTCACAGGTTCTGCACCAGCTTCTCCACCATTGTTCCTACCCAACCATATTCTCGATCAAGATGAACAAGGTGACTCTTCAGAAGAGCAGAGGAAGGAACCGGAAATGTCTGTCCCACCCGAAATCGAAAAGGAAGACGATGACGACGACGAGTATATCCCCGAAAAAGCAGCCTCCCTTCGCGCTGCCGCTCGCGCTGCTCGCCTTCTGAAAGAAGCAGAAGCCCGCGAAACCAGGTTGCCGGTCACTCAACTCCTTGAGCGGAATTTCAACACTTTCAATCACTGTCGTCGAGTTTCTACTCTCGGCCTGGTGAAGTTCCAGCAGACGTCTATGGACCAAATCCGGGAATCCGCGAAGCGTCTCCGTACTCCTGCCCCCACTCCTCCTCCTCCCGTGGCTCCTGGATCTACCGGACAAGTAGCTGGACTCGATGTGGAAGAAGACTCAACCGCTGAGCAGCGCCTCACCCTCACCGTCACCAAGTCCGACTTTCTGAATATGCGGATCCTTGGCCAATTCAACAAAGGCTTCATCCTTGCTTCACGCGGCAACGAGCTCTTCATCATCGACCAGCACGCTTCCGACGAGAAATACAATTTCGAAACTCTCCAAGCTACCACCGTCGTGCAAAACCAACCGCTCGTCGTTCCCCGCGAACTGGAGCTAATGGCGATGGATGAAATCGCGGTTCAGGACAATCTAGATGTTCTCAAGACGAATGGCTTCGTTGTCAAGGTGGATCCCGAGATGCCCACAGGTAGAAAGTGCAGACTCATCAGTCTGCCCATGAGTAAGGAAACCATGTTTGGTGTTGAAGGTGTGTCCCACCCCGTCCCCCTTTCACCCTTCTCCCACTGACATTATTACACTCCAGACCTGGAAGAACTAATCCACCTAATCCACCAACACCGCGGCTCGGGGACCGCACACCTGCGCTGCTCCAAAGTCCGCTCCATGTTCGCCATGCGTGCCTGCCGGAAAAGCGTCATGGTCGGCCGAGCACTGCCGGTCAAGGCGATGGAAAAGATCGTGCGGCATATGGGGGAGCTCGACAAGCCGTGGAATTGTCCACATGGGAGACCGACGATGCGGCATCTGGCGGAGCTGGAGGGCGTGGATAGGTGGGATGAGAGGGATGAACTCAGGGGCGGCGGGGGATTGCAGTGGGACGGTGAGGGGTGGGAGGAACTGGTTGAGCAGTTTGCAGCTCGGTAAGATGCGGAGGATACGGAGGATGCGGAGGATAAGTAGACTTTTGGAGTTTTGGATACGTGTAATAGAGGCAGTATACCCCTCGTCATTAGACTATATATAACCATAGATAGACATCGCGAATAGACATCGGACACCCGGTATGGTACAGATATAAGAAACCGTTCTGCGCACACGCAGTACGTACATCTCGCAAGACAGGACAAGAAGAAGAAAAAAACCCCACCGAGAGATAAGCCGCCCATCAAGCAAAGCAAGTTATATATACGTGCTACCTCTGCAAGCAAAAGAAGAAAGAAAAAAGTGAAGTGAATGAAGAACGCATATCAAAGTACAAGAATCCCAAACCCCTTCCAACCCAACCCAACCCAACCGATCATTGTGTCATCCACTCGTGCCGCGTACACACGCCGCTACCGTTTCCTTGATAGCCCCTTCCAGAGCGCACTACCGACCAATCCCGCGGCGAGGGCAACGCCACTAACGATTGCCACACCGAGCAGGCCCTCTGTGTATCGTCAGCCTCCGTTCTCTCCGCACACCCACCTCCCTCCAGCCCACCGCCTGCCCACCCCCACCCGCCCGCATAGGATCACATACCTCTAGCGACCTTATCATCGACCAGCCCGCGCAGACTCAGGGCCTGACTGTTTCCCGGCTCATTGAGCAGGAGGGCCTCATTATACCTCCTAGCCTCCGCATAGTTGCCTAGGCGGTAATGTCCGAGTGCGAGATAGTAGAGACACTCGCGGCGGCGCTCGCCGTGCTCGCGGAATATCTCGGTCAGCAGCCGCACACCTAGCTGCTGCTCCTCCCGGCGGTTCGACTTGATCAGCCCCCACGCGTAGTTAAATTTCGTCTGCACCCCCACGAAGCTGCCCTCCGACTCGTATTGCTTGCGGAGAACGGAGAGCTCAGACTCCTTCAGTGGGCTGCGGGAATACGTCAGTGCTGGTGCGGAGAGGATGCGGGCGTAGGCAAGGGGACGGTGTGCGAAGGTACATACCTCTCGGCGTCCACGGCGTCTAAGTGACGGGCGTTAGCTGGGCTGGCCGGGGCTAGTGCGAGGGGAGCGGGGGAGTCCACTCACATGGCAGGTTGTCTGATGCGGTCATGTTGAAGTTCGGGTTCGAGTTTGCGATCGCGGTGGTTGGTGCTGTGTTGTGGGTGTCGAGTCTTGCAGTTCAGTTTGTAACAAAAAATGTTGGGTTTGGCCGTGTCGTCGGTGATGCGGATGGGATGTTGGTGAAATGTAAGTTGAGTGGCTACGTCGTCGGTTGCAGGGAGCATATGTATGGTTGATTGGCTCTAGACTTGGAAGAGGGTGGCGCGGCGACACAACACAAGGTGTGGCACAGAATGGACAGGAATTCTCGCCACTTTCTACGCTAGCCTATGGCTATGAGTGGCTTTCTATGTCAAGTATCCTGATCACTTGGAACTTTGACGCGTCGTCGCCGGTGAAGCAGGAGGAAGGTCGTATCAGGTCTCGTGATTGCGGCATGTGATGCGGGTACTCCATAGTACATAGCGCGACGTCATTCGGACAGAGCGTTGCTGTGACAACCGCATCCCACCCTTCATCGCCAGCGGAACACACAACCATCGCAACTTCACAACATACACATCCACTCCACCTCAAGCGCATAACCACCACTCCCGGCCGACTCGAGTCCATCCACCACCACAACCACCGCCACCACCCCCGCCACCGCAACGATGGTCCTCCTCGAAGAAGACCCACACAAGCTGCTCTCGAGCCTACAAGAAAACTTCGGCATAGACGGGGACATCTCGCACCTCTCACGCATATCCTCGCACCTGCACACGCTGCGGGCCAGCCGGCAAAAGGCGAAAGACGACCAACAGCGCAACCTACGGACTCTCTCGCGGAACCTGCAGTCGCGACGACAGGCCGCCGAAGAGGCGACCAAGACGCACGAGGAGCAGCGGTTCCCAGAACAGGTGGCGATGCTGGACCGCAAGAAATTTGCGCTCGCGAAAGGACTGAATGAGCTCGAGTCGAACGCTCATACCCTCGAGGGTCAGCTCGCGAGGCTGAGGGAGGAGCTCGAGGCCCTCGATGCGGATGATCCCGTCGAGAGGGCAGTCGTGGAGGGCGCCGATGAGGGGATCACGTTTGTCCCCCCCCTCCCTCCCTCCCTACGCATGTCAAATGGAAATTGCGCGCTGACTGTACGGATAGGTTGAAACTAAGAGTCTTCCGGAGTTTGGGGATAGAGCTTACCGAGGACGGGGCGGGCGGATACAGCAAGGCGGCGATACGCGATAACCGTGGAGAGCTAATTGTTGTCAAGCTCGAGGAGAAGAAGTTTACGCCGCACTTTTATGTCAACTATTTCTGGGATATGCTTTGAGGGAAGGAAGGGCGGTTTGTCTGCTTCAGGGGCGTTTCTGTTTTTCCGTTTTCTGCCTCGGTGTTTGTCGGATGACTCTTGCAATTACGCGCAATGATACCAATGCCTCCAATGATCATGGTGTCTATGTCTTTGAGCCCTTTTCAATATCCGTGGACCGGTCCTGTCCCAAGAGTATTCTAGGTACTTGACTGTGATATGCTCTCTCTATGCATCTACGCATCTATGCGCTACTTAGATGATTGACATACACAACCACTCCGACTTTCGTTCGTCCCTCCCATACTGATGCAATTCCACACCCCACCAGTGACCACCTCCTCTCCTCCCTCGCTCAAGTGCTACCAATTACAGCCCTAAAGTACTGGACCACCGCGATACAACCGAAACACCGCAAATAACGGAACCACGAAATAAGAATAGCAACAGCGCCCGCAAGCCCCCTTGGACAAAGTCCGAAAACCCAAGGAAAACGAAAGAAAAACCCCACCGAAAGCGATCAACTCAAGGATCGGATCCATTCATGGTGTGGTAAGAAGAGAAGACAAAGGGCAGAAACAAGCATCATGTTATCCTAAGGTCATCAGAAATTCCCCTCTAGGACCCACACTCTCTCGGATGCAATACAATATTTAGCTATTCCTCCGCCTGAATAGGTTAGCGAACGAACTGGTGCGGTTGCCATTTCCATTACCGCCGTCACTGTTCTGATTCTGCTGGTTCTGATGTTGTGGGCTCTGATGCTGGTTCTCTTCGTCGTAATCAGCGGGGAAGCTGCCCGGGAATCCACTGGACTGGCCCCTAGATGGAGGAGATTGAGATCGGGCTGATCGGGTCGGCGTATCCTGATTCTGACCTCCTGGACCTGGTGATGACGGCCGTCTTGAACCCCGGGGCCGAGTCTGTGGAAGCCCCGCGCCGAACAAGCCGCCCATGAATGGAAAGCCGCCAGGAATTGGGCCGCCGAATCCTCCACCACCAGGGCCGCCGAATCCTCCGCCACTAGCACCACCGCTACCGCTTCCGCCGCTGCCGCCGCCGGGCGATGAAGGTTGTCGCTGGCTGTTCTCCTGCTGCTGACGCTTCTCCGGCGGAGTGATAGGATGGCGACATATGGGACAAGTCTAACTGGGGTTAGTGTACGCCCTTCAGTGGACGGCGGGGAACAATAGGGACTCACGTCGTGCTCCACCAACCACTTTGAAACACACTCAAAGTGATATGAGTGCTTGCAAGGCAGCACCGTCACTTCCTCGTCCAAGACCAGGTCGTCCTTGCACACGGCACAGTCGACGTTATCGTCTACCATGGCTTGGGTAACCTTGAGCCGAGGAAGACCTTCGATATCCTCTTTCTCTGCCGGTGGAGGGGCATTGCCCTGGTGCTGTTCCATAAGCTGGGATATTATCCTATCCAGCTCAGACTGTGAATAGACATAGTCTCCACCAGCACCGTGTCCGCCGTTAAAAAACCGGGCCACGAATGGTGATAAACCGTCGCCGCCGGTAGGTCCAAACAACGAGTTAAGAAAGCTGTACGATTGTAAGCTATCGGGGCAAATGGAAGCAGGGGACAGAGTTTCTTACGTTTGAATATCGGGAACCGGCACGGCGTCACCAGCTTGGGGTACAGCCGCGTCTCTTGGGTTTAACCTCGGTTCCTCTCCATGAGGGAGAGGGGGAACATTTCCTTCCATTGGATAATCCTCGTCACGGTTGGATCCTTCCGGTCTATTGTAGTGGTCTCTCACGATGTTTCGAAGCATCGTGGAGAACAGATCCGCAATTACCTCTTCCTCCGGACCACGCCCACGAGCCGGGCCACCGCGAGCGGGGCGGACAATCGTCCTAGTGACATAGCTAAAGTTCGGCCCGTCGGCACGGACAACCGTTTGGGTGGTCCCAGAAGCTCCCCCGATTGGGGCTCCGAATGGTACGAAAGGACCAAAGCCAGACATCGCGTGGCTATGTTGGTGCTGGTGTTGGTGCTGGTGATGCGCTAAGTGGGGAATGCCATGGCTGTGATCATGTTCGTCGTCGGGCTCGGACTCGTCGAATTCTAAATCTGGAATACCCCGCGGGTCATTGCCGTTCTCGATCTAACATCCGCCCGTCAGAATACATAAATCAACGAGGTCACCCCACATGACCACATTTAGTCTTGCGAGCGAAGAGAGATAACTAACGATTTCGACGAAGTCACTACGGCAAATTTCGTTTGGACACACTAAACCGTGCTCGTCACGGAACCAATCCATATGGCATTCGTGACAGTAAACCTGGTCTCGCTGTGCGCGTGCGGTCGCCGCTGTGGCCATGGTGGTAGTAATACTCGGGGTAGTGTTGTGGTGGTGGGACAACTGCTCGCCAGAAATCGCAGTTCAGCCACAAGGTAAAATAATACCAGCCGGGCGCTCAGTTCGGAGAAACAGCTGACCTTCCAAGTGATCTCGGGGGTCGAAGAAGATAGTAACTGTTGCGGACGAATGGTACTTATATGCGGGGCTTCTGGATGTCGAAGAAGTCGGAACCGTGACTGGGATTAGCGATTGCTGACGATACAGGTGGATATGATCGTTGCTGGTACGACGCGCGAGGTGTTGGCGGGGCAGCGATGTTTAAGAACCCAAGCTGTAACTGAGAAGTGGTGGAGTGATAACTGGTACTAGAAGTGGCAAGGGTGGGAGGAGTAGCGAGCAAGGAGAAGAAGGGGAGAAGGAGGGAAGGTGTGATGAGCGTGATGAGCACCACAGCAACTTCAAGGGACGGAACTCGATTATTTGCGGGTCCCGATCACCGGTTATCCCGCGGTCCAGAAGCCCTAGCGAAGCTGGTGGTAAGACGTATGCCAAGACAACTTGATTCATGTCATGCCACTCAGCTAGTCCTGATTAGGGGCTGAGCTGCCTCGATTACTAAGGAATATCTGCCTAGGTAAATTTAACTACACTTCGTCGGATTTCGGCGACAAGGTTGAAGGGAGAGCAGCTGCAGAAGACGGGAATCACGGGACGAGACGCACCAAGCACTCTGGCCAATTTACTTATGTATGATACATACGAGAATTCAAAGTCCCCGCAGAGGACTGACGGTTCGTTAGATCGGATGAGATTCGAAGGCGATAGTTACAAAACAAAGGAGTAAAGCCAGCCTTACGACCGGAGAACATCTGGAGGCCATACATACATTTGGACCCTCGTTGATTGTCGCCGCTTTGTGCGCCTAGCTGAACGCACGTTTCCTCGGCATTCATTGCCCGCATCATGATAGGCTGGTAGTGTAGAAGGCCCGGCAGTCGCCACAGTCTACCTGGAGACGCTGTATGCGAAATAAACATGATGCCGCGACTCGAAGCCGTAATTTATTCTACTCCAGTTAGTGACAGAGAGCCATGTGACATTCCATGACTCGACTTTCGCGGAGTCCTGCTTACCTAAGTGCTTAGTCGAGAAAGTGTGGGAGACTCGAGTCTCCACTGTTTGGACCCGGTCGGACAAAGGAAGGCAGTTCTGGGTGCACGACTCGAACACCACACCAAACCACACCATGTCGCGAAAATAAACCAAGCTTGCTCCTCCAAGATGCGTCTCGCGTCTTCACGTGGAGAGCAAGTCGTACAAGACCATAGAAAGCCATTTTTCCTTTTTCGAGGTGTCTCCGACACCCCTGCACACCATCTCTTGAGGAGCCGCGAGAGCCGCCTTCAAAATTCACTGCCCTCATCTTAGCGACAATAGCTTCTCTGCTCTCCTCCTTTCCCACACATCTCCAAATCCCTTGCTGTCGACTCTCCCCAAGCTACACGCTGGCTCCTCTCCTCGCAAACTCAGTCTTCGTAAGTAACGCTGCCTATTGCTCCCGAATCTCATAGCGTTTCGTAGTATCTTGGCCCCAGCTCTATTTGGCAAGGTACCTACCTACCTAAACCGGCCCGTACTAGGTCTGGAGCTATCGGGGCTCGCTACATCGGCCACCTCCGAAATCCTTTGATGATTTGATGCTTGGACATCTTCAGCCGCTCCGTCGTTCTGTACCAACGTCTAGCTCTCAGCCTTCTCATGAAAAATGACTGCTAACACCATCGCTTCTTATCGGCTGTCAGGATGTTCCAAGATCAAAATGCGGAGACTTCACTTACGAGCGGTAGTAAGAGGCTAAAGCTCGACACTCCTTCTACTCCGTCGAACCCTCCCTTCGTCGATAGCTCCCCAGCAGCAGCAAAGCCGAACGATGCTTCCATCACTACTGCAGCCACGCAGCAGCAGCGACAGGAGGTGCCGAAAATGTTTCCACTCGGAGAACATGCTACAGGTGTTGGTGGTGGTGGTGGTGTTGGTGGGGCTGGTGGGGCTGATGGGGCTGATGGGGCTGATGGGGCTGATGGATACTTTCACAAGCCTCCTGGAAATACTGCGTTGAGCGTGGGAGGTGGATTGCTGCGTTCGCCGGGAATGCCGGGAGCATCGGAGGGTGACTCGAACGGGAGTCTGCAGCAGTCCGAACTCCAACCGGACCCGCTGCCACAACCGAACGGAGGACAGCAGGATCACCAGCACCAGCAGATTCAACACAACGCACAGCATCATACTCATCCCCGACCACTAGATGAGCAGGAGAACGCACGCCTACTCGAACCTATCAAGAGTTTTCTCTCGTCCGCCGTCAAACCGGAGCCGGATGTCATCGACCTGACGGAGGATGCCGATGATGACGTTGCCGTCACCGAAATTCCCAAAGTTCAACCAATGGAGATTCCAAAGAGCTACGTCTGTTACGGAATAATCGTAGGCAAGATCAATGCCAACCGAGTGCCCGTCTTCCCAGTCGGCCGCGAACATCTCCCGATGTTCATCAAGATAGTTCGCGCGCCAAATCCACTGTCGCTCGTTGTGGATACGTACGACTGCCATGATTCGCAATTTGGCTACGTGGAGTTGAATACTGCACGAGTAATTGTGCCATTGATTGATTTCCGCACGTTTGTGGTGGAGCCTTACATGTATGCTCTTCCCAGGCAGCAGCCCCCTACCAACACTGTTGTTTCCAACCAATACCGCTTCTTTTTCAATGTCTACGGGCCGGTGACGGAGGCTAGAAAGGTGGTACATATCGCCACACAGCAGGGCACAGTCATTCAGAAGCCTTACAAGAGCTATTGCAATACTAGTGCTCCTTACATGGACCCGTATGTGACAACCACGACTAGGGCTACTTCGTCAGCATCCCGTCCGAGTGGCTTTGCCGTTATTACTCGCACGGCAGACGAGATACGAGCCGATGTCAACAAGGTGTTCGAAGGGTTGGATCAAGCCGAAAATCTACCGGAGATGGACGCGGATCCTCGGATCAAGACGCCACTCCTGAAACACCAGAAGCAGGGTCTCTACTTTCTTACAATGAAAGAGCAGGAGAGAAACTACGATGACAATGATGCAAACAACACGCCAGTGTGGCGCAAGAAGGAGAAGGGCGGGCAAACGTGGTTTTACCATGTGATCACCGGCCAAACCGTCAAGAGACGGCCACCAGATGTACTTGGCGGTATATTGGCGGATATGATGGGGCTGGGAAAGGTTGGACATCTCACTTCCTAGGCAGCGACAGGTAATTCATGCCATAGCTAACATCATAAAAGACCCTACAGATCCTGTCGCTCATAGTCTCGACCCTGGAACTTTCTGAGGAATTCGCGAAAGGCCCAAAGCCTCGTCAGTACACTGTCAAGGACAACAAAGAGCCATTACCACCTAGCATGAATGCAAAGACAACCCTGTTGATCAGCCCGCTGAGCACGATTAGCAATTGGGAAGAACAGATTCAGGCTCACGTACAAGATGGGGCCTTGAAGTGCCATCTCTACCATGGTAACAAGCGCGAATGTGACCCCAAGGTTATCGCTGGATACGATCTCGTAATCACAACCTACCAGGTGATCGCGAGCGAATGGTCCAAGCACATCAAAGATCGCGACTATGTCAGCCCGGTGCAGCAGATAAACTTCTTCCGCATAGTTCTTGATGGTAGGTTTCCATTTCGCTTCTGTGGCGCTACAAGATGCTAACATTGCCATCAGAGTAAGTACAATTTATACATGACGGGCTCAGTGTCGGTTTTTTTGAACTGACAATCATTAATAGGGCCCATATGATCCGAGAACAGAACACTCTTCAGTCGAAAGCGGTGATAGCGTTGCATGCTCAGAGACGTTGGGCGGTAACTGGTGAGTGGTATCCCATATGATTGGCTTTGACGGCCCTCTGAGTGGTTTCGAACAGGTACTCCGGTACAAAACCGCCTCGATGATCTCGCAGCTTTAATGAAGTTTCTTCAGCTCAAGCCGTTCGATGACAAGGCTGTGTTTCATCAGTACATCGCGTCACCCCTCAAGAGTGCCGAGGACAATAGCCTTCGCTCCCTGCGACTCCTCGTTGACAGCGTTACCCTGAGGCGACGGAAAGACAAGATTGACCTTCCGCCTAGGAAGGATCAGATAGTTTACCTTCAATTCAGTACGGCGGAGCAAGAGATCTACGATGCAACGGCGAAGCAATCTTCCAAACGTGTGGATATGGTTGCGAAACAAGGACACATCGGAGGAAAGAATTACGTTCATATCCTACAGATGATTCTCCGGCTTCGCCTCATCTGTGCTCATGGACGTGAGTTGCTCGGAGACGAGGATGTTGCCGACCTTGCCGGTCTCACTTCTTCTGACGCTATTGACGTTGATGAACTTGATGACGAAGGTCCGACGAATCTCTCGGCGAAGCAGGCATATCAGATTTTCAGCCTGATGAAAGAGACAAATGAAGATAACTGCTCGGTCTGCGAGAAGAAAGCGGTGTACAAAGAACCTGTCCTGACCGTTGACGAGGGTATCAACTTCAAGCCCGAGGACAAAGGCAAGGACAAGGAATCGGACGAAAAAGACCAGCCGAAGGGCTCCACTACAATAGGGTTCCTGACTCCATGCACCCACATGCTTTGTGAGAGCTGCATCCCGGCCTACACGGCCAGGATCTCGGGCAACTTTCAGCCCGGCATGCGCGCCGTCTGCCCGATCTGTACACTTTATGGAAGGATCAGTTTCTTCGAGCTAAAGTCTGACGAGCTGAATGAGCACCTTACCGGTGCCAACGCCTCCAAAGTAACGAAGAAGAAGGACTTCAAGTATCGTGGACCGAGCACCAAGGTCAAGGCACTCCTCCAGGCTCTGCTCGAGAGTCGTGAAGAGGGAACACCGGAAGATCCGATCAAGAGCGTTGTGTTTTCGTGCTGGACCTCCCACATGGATCTCCTCGAGCTCGCGTTCCAGAATAACGGCATCAGCTATGTTCGGCTCGACGGCTCGCAGAGTCGTATGCAGCGAAGTGCCGCTATCGCGCAGTTCCGTGATACGCCGGCTGTAGAAGTCATCATGGTTTCGTTGATGGCGGGTGGCTTGGGGTAAGAATACATCCATCCATCCATCCACCCTGACTGGTTGCGAGAAGTTTCTAACGGTGGCACAGCTTAAACTTGACGGCAGCCTGCAGGGTCTATATGATGGAACCTCAGTGGAATCCGGCAGCAGAGGCACAGGCGATCGACCGAATACACCGCTTGGGCCAGAAGAAGCCGGTGATCTGCGTTCGCTACATCATGGCGAACAGCTTCGAGGAGAAGATTCTCAAGATTCAAGAGAAGAAGAACAATCTGGCGAATATCACCATGGAGCAGGGAAAGCTGTCGAAGGCGAAGTTGGCGAAGCAGAGACTGGAGGTTTGTTTCCTTGCCTGGCCTTGCTTGTACTCTGGGGGAAGATGTGAAGCTGACTTTCTTGCAGCATTTGAAGGACCTTTTCAGCGACAAGAAGTAGATTTTCGATTTGATTTGATTGCAGTATTTTCAGTGTTTTGCAGTGTTTTTCTTCATATGGCTGGGTTTCGTCTTGCGTTTGTATCCGGTTACAATGGCTGCCCTCTATCACACGTTTTTTCCTTGTTTGCTGTTTGCTGTGTTCGTTTTTTCAGGGCGTTGCAGAAGGTATCTTTTGCATGGGGTAGCTATCACTGCGGGAGGCGTTGGGGTGTCGGGGTGTCGGGAAGAAGTGAGCGGGCGTGACGCATGCGTGGAATGTGCTCTTTGATTGATTGATTGGTTTGATGTTTGTTGATTGATTGTGCCGTCTAGAAATCGTTAGGATGATAGGGATGGGTTTACGTGGAAATGGCGAATTTGTCCGGGGATTGCATTGCAATGGTGCAGGATGATGATGGGTTGGTTGGTTGATCGAAGATGAATAGACGTCAGCAGATGAAGTTACTTTGAAATGGCCCTATTGTTTTGGAAGTGTAGTGGCGGCCACGGGGAGTGGAGTGGAGTACATAGCGGACGAACGCATACCATTGTAGATACCATGTGGCATGCGTAGAGGTCTAGAATTAGAGGGGTGAAGCGGGACCCTTCCGGCTGGCCACACACGCGCACACAAGTAGCGCTTCACAGGCTCGACTCGACGGGAAAGCCCGGTTGACGGCTAGCCAGCAACCAGCCTATGTAGGACGATGACACGACACGATCATGTTGTATCACTCGTGAATATATCCGCTCAGTACATACTAACACTCAAAACGGCTTTCCAGAGACCTCAGACCATATCTCAATCCAGAATGCATTATTCCCCCTCACACAACCTCCAACTGCCCAGTCGCCGCCGCCTCCTCCCTCCTCCTCCTCCTCCTAGCCTGCAGCACCTGCTCCCTGATCCGTCTCTCCACATGCGTGACGACCTTCTGCAAGTCCTCGCGCTCGAGCGCCAGCAGGTCTGCGGCCGCCTGCGTCAGCGTGCGCAGTGCGTGCGGCTGCTCCTCGTCCGTTGAGGACCAGAGGTAGTGTTCCCCCGGGGCTGGGGCGGGGTTGGTAGTAAGGTCGGGGGCGGGGTTGGGGGCGGGGGATGGGGGGATGGGCGTGGTGGTTGCGTGCAGCGTAGCTAGGCGCTCTGCTACTGACGGTGGGGTGGAAGTGGGGTGTGGCGCGGGCGTGAGCGCTGAGCGCGCGGTGGGGAAGAGGTTCAGGATTCCTTTTGAGACTGCGCGTTGGGTGGGGGTTTAGTATTGGCGTAGGCCGTGGGCAATGGGGGGGGTAACTTACTCCCTCGTCTGCTGCTCTCGCCGCCCTCCAGCTCTGCGTCATCGCACCACGTTTTCTCGTACCAGTCCAGGTACCAGTCCAGCTCGTCCTCGTGCATGTCAAAGACGTCGTGTTCCTTCACGTCGATCGCCAGGCGAGCGCGGCCGGGCTCGCCAGAGGCCTGCGGACCGAGCCGTGCGCCGTTTCCGGCAAGCAGGAACCGCTCCCACGCGTCCCAGTCCACCTGGGTGGCGGCGGGCTCGGTGGCGGAGAGGGGCGTGCGGACGTGTGAGTCCAGGCCGTAGCACAGTTTCGCGGCCACGATAACAAGGGACATGAACTTTGCCTCTGGCCAGTAGTGGGCTTGCACTTTTGTTGGCAGGGACGGCCATTCGAGCGTGATGTAGAGCAGGTCCGCCAGGCGCTTGGTCGCTGTGTATATCTCTACTTCTCGGCATCAATACCCGACATGCACAGGAGGACGGATAGGAGAGGGGGCCGACCAACATACATGGCAATCCCAGATCATTGATAACCCGCCCCAGCAGCAGCTCCCTGTTCACGGGCGGAAACGTGATCCCGAACTTCTCATGAAGGAGCGCAACCATCTTGTGCACAGTCTTGTACAGCCTTCCCTTCGCCAGTTTCCCCATCGGCTCGAGGGCCGTGTAGTACTCGGCACTAAGCTTCTCCCTCATCGTTGGCGGCACCTCCTTGATAGCCCGCACAAACACCAAGTCCCCCTCCTCAACCCACGTATGGATGTCCCCCAGCGTGACAGTATACCGCATCAGCAGCAGGCCGAGATAGCACAGCGCCAGCGACTCGATGAGCCTGGGACGATCCGTCGCCTTCGGAACGCGGCGCTGGCGCCGCCTCCTCGAGGAATACGTCGTGCTCGCGATCGTATCGCTATCGCTGGTGTACAGATAATTCGAGCTGGACGAGTATCCGCCGTCGTCGGCGACGGACTGCGACCGCGAGTGTGCGCGTTGACTCCCGGGCTGCGACGACTGTGTCGCAACACTTTCAGGCAACATATCCGCAACAATCCTCAACCTAAGAGCCCACAGGTCCCTGACCACCTCCTCCAGCCTCTTCCCATCGCCACCCCCATCCCCATCCTGAACCCCCAGCTTCTGTACCAACCATCCCACCTGCTTCCTCAGCAGCACCTGGAGACAGCACAGGTAGAGCTCGAAGCCCTTACGCCCGCGCAGGACCTTGAGCACGCGCTTCTTCTCGTCGCCGGGAGCACGCGCCGCCCGCGCACCCACCTGGCCGAACCCTTCGTCGTCTGCCGCCATGTCGAGCTCCCCCGCTCGCATGTGCCCGTTCTTGCAGAACCATCGGCCGTTCTCGGGGAAGAAGAGGGTTTGCTTGCAATTGTCGATGCCGCACCGCGTGAGGCGCTTATATTCCATCGTGGAGTGGAGACGGGGGCGGGTTGCTGCTGGGTGTGGGTGTGGGTGTGGGTGTGGGCTCGTAGGTGGAGGCGGCGGGCGGAGGGCGGAAGTGCGTGCGAGACAACTGGGAAGACGCGAGGGACATGGATTGGCAGACACTCTACGCGTGCGGAAAATCTGCGGTAACGCTGCTGACTCGTGACACCCACCACCCCCCACCTGAGTAACCCCGCATCTAGAGTAGCTACGTCCTCATCCACATCCACTCCCACATCCACATCCCGCCAGCCAGCCGTTTCCACATCTCACCGAATAGCCCAATTGACGACTACACGCAGCGATGGGCGGACACTAGTTAGGGCAGTGGATGAGGAGGAACTCGCAGCCATAGAACTACCAGAAGTACCTTCAACATCGCTGCATAAGTAGCCGGTATATTTTCGATTTCACATCCCGATTCATCAAGGCTTGGGCGAGACCGGAGGAAAAAAAAGAGAGATGGATAAGAGCATATTGGCGAAGAGGCTGCAGATTCGAAGCAATTCCCCAACCCCAAGCGATTTCCATAAACCCCATCTTGTCATATACCAATATCCAGCATATCATATGCAACCAGAAACTTTTGGGTGTGTTTTGACAGTAATCCAATTTCCCCCCCACCCCTCCACATCAATTGTGTGCTTGCAATCAAAGAGAAACTCCCCCGCCGCTGCTGCCCCAATTGCTCCACTCCACAAATGTTCGATCGGTAAAGGGAGAAGGATGGTTGAAAAAACGAAAAACACAAAAAGCCCCGTGCAAACGCACCTAGACGAAAAAAGACGGAAGAATCGAAGATGTGGAAAAAGAAAGCGAGAAACTAGGTTTAATTTTAATCCTTGACTCCAGCAAAACAATTAGGCCTTGGGGGCCTCCTTGACGGAAATGGCGGCCTCCTCTCCCATGGCGGCGATGATGGTAACCACTATCGAACAGAATCAGCCATTGTCACCGAGAAGATGGCGGAATATGCGACTTACAGATGTCGGTTCCGGCGTCCTCGTACTCCCTGATCTTGTCACCGACCTCTCCTTCGGGGACCTTGACGTCGTTCTTCTCGGAACCATCAGGCTTGATCAGGTAGAGGAAATCGTCGTCGATGTACGAGAACTGGTACTCAGTGCGAGTGACGTTGGGCACGTCCATGTTGTGGGTGGAGGGGCAGAGATCCTCGAGCTTCTTTCCGGTGAAGATGTCGATGGCGACCAAGTGGACCTTGGCGTGTCCGTGCTTTCCAGTCTTGGAGGTGCTCATCTCGACAATCTTGCAAGGGCGGCCCTTGATGACGACGTGTCTGTGTAGGAGGAAAACTTCTTAGCATCCCATAGCTCTCTCAAAGCCAGTCGAACCAGGCAGCCAAGACGAAGTATGGACAGCGGACGGAAGGCAAAAAGATAGACACATACCCGTTCTTGCGCAGAGCGGAACACTGCATGGGGTAAGTGGCCGACGCGCCGGCAGAGGCCGACTCGAAGGTGTGGTTGTGCTACATCACGTCGAACAATCCGTCAGCGAAAAATGTCACCGATTCCGCCTTGCAGACCCAGATGTTGCATGTCCTGCTCCGCTTCCTCGCCCTCAAGCCTTCCCCCTCCCTACGCTTCCCTTATCCGAGACTGCGCGAGAGTGGGAAAATAGAGTGGCTGTCTATTTTTTTTCTCTTTCATTCCGTTGTGGATGAGGGCGAAGCGGAGAGGGACGGCAACGTCGAAGGCGGGGGCGGGGTAGAAGTAGAAGTATATTGTCTTACCTGCTCATCGTTATCGGTATCGGCCATCTTGAAAGAAGTGTACGGTGTAAAAGAAGCGAAAAGATAGAAGGGAATAAGGGGTGGGAATTGGGGGGAGAGTTTGATTTCGTCGGGGATGTGGTAGCGTTGAGGGGTGGTGGGGTTGGAGGAGGAGGAGGATGAGCAACAGGAAAGTGGAGGGGGGGGTGGGGCTTGGTGTTCGTGGAGGAGGGGTGAATTTTACTAACGGCGAGAAAGAAGAAGCGCACGCCAGGACGGACGAGTGAGAATTTGTCTAGTGCGGTTCAGGTTACCCCACTTGTGCCCACTCACCACCAACCACCACCACACAGAGCAGCGCAACGCAAAGCAAGCTTCTTATTTCCTTTTTTTCTTTTCTCCATTTTTTTTCTTCACCTTATCCATCCTGCATCGCCTGCTGTTATCGTCCTAGAGAGAAGCCAGAACTCAAAGGTCGTGTGGCCAAGCCTCATCGCAAACCTCCAATCGCACGCAGGCAATAATAAAAAGCCTTTCAAGCCACTGATCAGATTGGCGACGCTTTAGGGCTCTGCCCTTGCCATCCCGCCACTCGCCGCAAGCCGCTAGCCACAATTCACGCGCATCATGAAAAGACCGCGCACCGGTCCGAAAGAAGAAAAAAAAGAAAAAAAACAAGATGCAAAAAAAATCAATCGCGAACGAACGAGAGCAGAGTAGCACGTAAAGAAGGGCCCCAGTGAGCAACAATTCCGTCCGATGCATCAGCATCTGCATCTGCATTCCCAGTTCCCGCCACTCATGGAGCATGCAGCGGCCACCCACGCACCCACGATCGGTCCTCTTCCTCCTCCACCTGCGGCTCGCCGTCCCTTCCGCGCAGCGCGCGCAGCGGCAGCAGCAGGCCAGCCGCTTCTCAACCACCCAATCAAATGACGCCGCAAAGAGCAAGAGCAAGAGCAAACTCCCCTCGTCGAGCCTGCACAACGACCTCGCCTCGTTCCGGCGGTACGCCACCGATGTCGACCTCCCCGTCGACACGACCGTGTACGTCGGGACGATCTATGAGTACGCCTCGTCCCCGCACCCGCCCCACCCATACTTCCCCCCACACCGTCCCATAGACTTACAGTCCACGTAGATACACCGTCCTGCGCGTCCTCTCACGTCTCGGCATGTTGTTGACACGGGTCGGGGGCCGTGACGACCGGGGCGTAGACCTTCTCGGAACGTGGTCACCACCGCCCGCGCTGCCATCACGGCCGGCATTGCGCATCTACGTACAATGCAAAGCGGAGCGGGCGCGGGCGGGGCCAAAGTTTCTTCGGGAGCTTGAAGGGACGTTGGGGACCACGGCGACGCGGCCGCTGGGGATACTCGCCACAAGCGGGTTCTGCACCCCCGGCATGAGGAGACATATGCAGCTGTCGAGAATGCCGCTGGCGTATTGCTGCGTCGAGCCTAGGGAGGAGGGGGGTTATATAAAGCAGTTGATCTGGAACGCTGCGGCGGCGGAGTTGATTGGAAATAGGGTCAGGGCTACCACGAAGTTTGTACCTACTGGTGAGGTCGGCGAGGATGGTGAGGAGGAGATTCGGATGGAGGCCGTGTTGACGGTGGATGGGCAGCCCTTCGAGCCGGTGGAAGGTACGATTGAGGACAAGGGAGGTGTTCATGGAGATGTTCAGGGAGATGCTCAGGGAGACGATGTTCAGGGAATACCAACATGAAGTATCGCCCACTGCCCACTGCTGCACATCAGTTTCACCATCACAATGACATTAGCATGCATCGATGTTACATTCGAAGAGTACATTGTTAAATATGTAACTTTCCTTGCAGAAAAATATGTCATCTTTCATGCTCGGCTGCTGTCCCTCGCTCGAGCTGCTCTAGATAGAATCCTAATGATCAAACCCTTGTCCTGTTGAAGAGACGCAAAAGTATGTGTGGATGGCGGGAATGGCAGAAAAGGACCAAACATATGGGAACAGAGAAGGAAAAAGAGAGAGAATAGGAAGGAAAGGAAGGAAGGAAAGAAAGAAGAAAGCAAAAAAAAAAAGTTATTTACATGAAGCATTAATACCAAAATATAGTGTACAAGCAGGCTTCCGATCGATATATAACCATATCCACCGTCCGAACAGAAAAAAAACACGAGGGAGAAGGAGCTGGTGGAAAAGGGACAAAGTAAACAAGAAAGGAAAAGAAAGGAAGAAACAGTGAATACAAAAAACGCCATCCAAAACAGTTCAATGCTGTGCTGCCGAATGAACATCTAAACGTGTCAAGAAAATACTCCATAGCCTGCCCGAGCCTGTACAATAACTTCTTTCTCCTTCTCCTTCTCCGCAGTCGACTTTATTCCCAATATTTTTACATGTTCATAGCATGCTTTGCTACTATTGGTGCCGCTTCTTCTCGCCATCTTCTGGATCCTCCAGGAATATCTCCATCAATCCCGCCAGCGTAGGTCGCGTCTTGCTGAAATGAATCGCCACAAACCAGGCTGCCAAGATATTTACAAGGTGATGCAACCGGTAGGCGTACGTCAGTCCGTACAGTGCGGAATATGCTGCTAGGCCCAAGAACAAGCAATTTGTGACGTATTTCATCCTGTCAGGTTCGGTTGCGCGTCAGTAAAGAGATCTTATCCGTTGACCAAGGAAATGAGGGGATTCTTACTTGGTGGTAACACGAGGTATCATGTTCCCCGTTGTGAGAGTTTCCACTAGAAGGATGAATGGCATGATTGAGAGAAGGTTGTGGTGAGATGTGAATGGTGTGAGCCAGTGTACAGCCAGGTTGTGACTCCAGACAGCTAGCACTGGCAAGTTGATGGGCAAAATCCACAGCATGATGACAAATATCGAGTAAGAATAGTTGTAGAAATCCCAAGCAGGCCCGGAATTCTAGATGACAATTAGCAGCTCCTCAGGCACGTTCAGTGGAGGAGGGGGGGATGTGCTTACGTTTTCTTTAGCGTGCTTCAGAGCGCGGATGCAAGTAAAGAGCTGTACGATACAGGCAACCATGTACGCAAACTGATATGGGACTATCGTCGCAACGAAAAGTAGTAGGAATGAAGTGACAACGATCCTTCTCCGGGGGCTGCTCGTCGAGAATGGCCCATTGTTCGCGCGTCGTCGTTCATGACTTTCCCATCTCGGCCGTCTGTCCAGAACGGAGTACACCGTCGCGGATGCATGCACAATGATCATCGTCAGATGGTTGATCAAGACCGTTACACCAACAGCAATCAGCCCGAACAACGGCGCAAGGAACCAAAAGAATGGATCCTGCAGGCCAATGAGCATGTCATTCTTGGCAAACTGCATTGATGCGGTCGTTGAAGGATGACTTTCGGACCGTTTGTCGAGGGGAGATGGAACACCATGCGTTGATTCCGACTTCGCAAACGAGAGTGAAACGGCCATGAGAGAGAGAGACATGAGGACCAACGGCAGAGATTGCGATACGAAAAGATCCATCCCTTCGCCGAAGCTGATGAACCGACCTGTCACCAACAAAGTCATGTTAGTATTCATTGACGTTTCCCCATACGTTAGGAACACTTGGATCATCATTACCATTATTGTCGTATTGTTGGAACTGTTTGCGGAAAACCAGAGCCACGATAAGCAACGGAAACGCCGCAAACGCTGTTCTATACCGCATACCGAGCCTTCCAAGACTGCCCAGAAAATCCATCTTCACAGATATATCGATCGGCGTGTTGCACGTTGGGTCGGACCAGATCTGAAGCGACAGTCCGCGCCTGCTGTTTGGACGTAACGCCGGAGGTAAGAAGGGTGCCGTTCCGTGGAGATTGATATCTGCTGTTTGCACGTTGACGAAGAACTTGGACTCGTAAGGGTCTGCGAGATATTGACGAACAAGCGGAGTAAAGAGCTGGCCGTTGTTGCAGATTTGTGGCCCAACAGTAAGCTTATACGCGAAGAGGCTGCTATGTATCACGGGGATATTGATATCGGTAACCAAGGCACGATCGGCCGGAAGAGTGATGTGTACACCATCCGTGAGGAGTCCCGCCAGACTGGCGTTTGATTGCACGCGGGAGTCTCTCGTGCTGACGAATTCGGCGATAACCCACCCATCGGTCTTCCGACTAGCCTTGTCGACGACAGCGACAAACTCGAACCGGTCGATCTCCTGCTCGGCGAACTCTGCCAGTTCTTCCAGCTTGTACTCGAGATACGAGAATGGCGTTCTATCGTCGAACGAGTGTTTCGCATCCTTCGTCGAGGCGGGCAGGCGAATCACATCGCCCGTGGCACCCCTGCAGGCCAGACGGGTCGACCCTGGGGTGTCCCCCGACAGATCCATGTTCATCGAGAACAGGGCCGCGCCTTGCCCCGACTTTGGCGGCCATACGCTGCAGAATAACACCTCCAACTTTCCGTTCCTCCCTTGTTCGAGCGTCTGGTCCGTCATGAGATTGAATTTGATGCTTCCCGGTTCGCCAACGGGTGGTACCGGCATCAGGTAAGCTCGTGGCTTCTGGGATTCTCCCAGGTTTCGCAATACAAGGCGCTGGCCCAATGAGGTGATGTTCTGCGAGTTGTCTTCGAGGGTCAACAGAGTGGTCGGCACGGCCCGGGGAAGCAACTTCTCGGTGCCCTCCTCCAGACTCGTCAGTAGCCACTTCTTCAACAGTCGCATTCGGTCCGCACGGGGCTTTGTCTGCTCGGCTCTGCGAACATCGACAATATCGAGCATGGCGCGGGCAACCACTTTCATTAGTTGATCGCACCAAAGGATGGCCAGATGGTCGACTCCAAGCCACACATCCGGAATCGAGGAAGTGTACACCGTGAATCCGTGCGTGTCCGGGACCAACGACGAGATGCTGGCATAGTCCGAAGGCACCACACCATCCAAGCCTCCACCCGCAATCGACACCAAGGTCGTATGCCACAGCGGGTTGTTGTTGGCCCACTTCTCGGAGAAAGACCGGCTCCAGAAATTGTTGATGTCGTCGTACGTCTTGACGATCTGCCTGTCAAAAGATACCGGTGGGCGCGCATGGGGCGCAGACATGGTGATTATCGTGTTTATGGACTTGATGCGGTAGTTGGGCATTATCAACATGGTGCGCGCCACGATTCCTCCCATCGAATGTCCAAAAATTATAACCGAGCTGGGGTCGGGCAGATCCGAGTCCATGGTCGACTTGCGAGAGTCGTGGTAGAGCGAGAGAATGTAGGCGACCGCCTCGTTCAGATATTCCGCTTGGTCGAGGACGGTCTGGCCGTGAAACGCGGTGATATCCTCATTGAAATCGACGGTGAAGAAATCTAGGTTCCGAGATCCGGCTTTGGCTAACGTTTCGTCTTTGGAGAGGACATTTTTGAAGTGGCGAGCTGCTTCCGCGGCGATGGGCCGTACCTGTCGATAGCTGCCGGCGTTCCCGGGAATGAACAAGACGGGGACTCCTTTAGGCTGCTTCGTGGTCAGCCTTTTCTTTCTTTTTTCTTTTTAAGTCGCGAGAGAGGGAGGGCGTGAAGTCGCGGGAATCGCGCTCAGCGCATTCGTCTCTTTGTTGCCGCGAGAGCGAAAGGCGAGGACGAGTAACGTACCGGATAGTCCTCATCCACGCCATGTTCCCGGTAGAGATACAGACTGTATTTGCTCGCAAAACGCGTGTGTTCGGTGTCGAAGTCCTTGGCCTTCAGGTAGACTGGCGACATCCGCGACATTCGACAGCCCTTAGCATCGCATTGTCGCTCCCGATAAGACTGAACGATGGACCACAGCACGAACGCCGAGAGCAGTGTCACAGCCAGTGTTCCTAGCGAGCAAGCCCAATTGGACCGTGAACGTGATCGCCTGTAATTCCTCGTGTCCTCCATCTGTTCCTTGCTCAGCCGCGACCCCTGTGATTGTGCTTTGGATGTGGTTATGGTTGTCGTGGTTGTCGGTGTGTCCGAGCCCAGTGGCACCGGGATATCTGTAGCCCCCTCCTCCCCCTCCTCCGACTCCTCCGATTCCTGCTCCCCTGTTGCCGCAGGATTCCACGCACCGCTACCGCTGTCTGGAGAAATCGGAGCCGGAGAACCCTTTTTCTTCTTCACGGTCCCATCCGTCGCCTTTGTCTTTGTCTTGGGCTTCGTCGTTGTCGCTGTCGTATTATGAAACTGCTGGGCAGTAGCGAAGCGACATTCGTCCGCGGGACCGACGGGTGCTTGGTGTTGTTGCTGCTGCTGCTGCTGCTGCTGCTGCTGTTGTTGGTGTTGTTGGTGTTGTTGGTGTTGTTGGTGTTGTTGGTGTTGTTGTTGGTGTTGATGTTGATGTTGATGTTGAGGTTGTTGATGTTGTCGCTGCTCTGAATCGTCGCAGACTTCCCGGGTAGTCGAGGAATCGCGGGATGAGCGTCGACTCCGCATCTAAAACGGAGGTTTATAGTTTCGAAAGCCAAGTCGGGATTGCGAATCGGGCGTTATGGATGCGGGGGGGGCGTTGACGAGAGATCGAGAAGGCGGCAGCAGCAGCAAGCAGCAAGCAGCAGCAAGCGGGCGGGCGGAGACAAGGCAGACGACAAGACGACAAGACGACAAGACGACAAGACGACGACGGGGAAGCGATTCGCGCTGGGTGGTTGGGTGGGTGGTGGGTTGGGTTTTTTTTGGTATTGGTATTTGGTATGGGTATGGGTATGGGGGTATGGGGGGGGGAGTTGCCGAGCGAGCGAGCGAACCAAACGAGGGGGTCGGGATGTAGTCTCGAGAACGCCCTTCTTCAGCGACACGGCGCGTTCGTTCAGTCCAGTCGAGTCTCGTTCAGAGAGATGATGCGCTCGCTCTTCTGGTCGCAACGGGAGTGGGCCGTTATCTATCATCCCCGAGAAGAGAAGCCTTGTATTCCACTATGCAGACAGACATACATCATGCAGTGTCGGAACTTGCTCTCTTCTACATATCTGCCTTGTCTGGTGCTCGTGGTGCTCGTGGTGCTCTGTACCTACTCTATTCTACCCGCGCGAGTCAACTGCCAACGGGATAGCCCCCGATTGATAGCTAGATGCCATAGCTAGAATCGTAAAATTCAGCAAGTGCAGCGTTAATCCCGTATCGGCAAGCATGACTGCGGTACTTAGGTGGTTACTCTAGCCCTGCAACACGACGGCGGTAACCTCTTCACTGCAATATCTAGGAGATTAATACCTCCATCAGGACAAGCTGTATCGTCGGTCGCGCGCATAGGGACATGCTCAGCTAATTGTTGCTGAAGTCATGACAGAGGTTGTCTGAGTGTAAAAAGCTTGTACCATGGCACTACACTGCACTGATCGTCTGTTAAATGGGTATAGGATAGAGTAGATAGATGTTTGGCGAACCCCGATACCGTTTGCATGGTTGGATTATCCGGAACTTGTTGTTGGCCTTCTTCTGTCTGTCCGTCCTTCGTCTTCGGCCCGACCATACCGGTAGACCTTGTCACGGTTCGTACCTAGCATTCCTATGCGAGAGTGGTCGTGACGAGACCCAATCCTACATACCTCAGTCACTCGAGACGACCATTCGGATTTGCATGCGACGACCATTCACCTCATTGGTGACTTCAGTTCCTGACCTGGGTACATGCCCAAGTTTCAACTCCTCCTCCTCCTCCATTGGACCCCACCTCCAACAACTCGTTAATTGGGGCCTAGGTACTCTATTTGAGTACTTGCAGGTCCAAGAGCAAGTACATACGACTGCCAGAGCGGAAACACCTTGGAATACCGGTACTCTGTGGCCTCAGTGCCTCACATTACCACCGAACGACACTTCAAGAGGTGTAGGTACCAGTTTACTGAACGAAGGCAATTCACAGGTGCAGATGTCTCATCCAACGCAGAACCCGATTACAGGCGGCTATGTAGAGTATCGACGTCCTCCCCGACGCCGCTTTCATCATCGCATGCCGTCATGTGGTGGTGGTTGACGATCTCGAGCAACCACCGATGATGCACATGGCGAATATCGAGAAAGGCAAGGAGACAGCTATGGAGCGAGAAGTTGGAACCGTTGTGACTTCTGTCGGCCTTGAGGCTCTGGTTACAGTGTACCGGTAACTGAATCACTGCGCACGTATGTACCACATTTACATGTATCGTACTCGGCTACCTACCGCATCATCACGATTATTTGCGCACGCTTACTACCGTACGTCCGCTTACCTACGAGGCACCTACCACTCGAGCCGCGTTGTTAAGCTTCAACCTGTCAGCTCTCCGTTACATATGTCATATGTTCGAGAAAACACTTCCCGCCGCCGTTGGTCGTCGCATCATGTGCCACGGACCGTCCGTTCATTACACGCGTCCGGTGGTACGTAAGTGAACACGCAGTGACAAAGTGGACCACGTACATACGGTACTCTCAGGGCATACACAGCACACGGAGGACGTGGAAGGCATGGCTGAACACGTCTGATGGACAGCTGCGTTTCGCAGTAGAGTGCTTTCTCAACTATTCCTTCCAAACTCTCAATTCTCGAACGCCCCATCCTCATCTCTCTCTGTTCTCTCGATGCACCACCGTCTATCACTCACTCACTCGCGGCGCTACTCCAAACGCCCACCCCCCCCCCCCCCCCCATCCCTGTCCAGAAAAAAAACAGAAAAACGAAATAAAAAAGAAGCCCCCAGCAAACTAACGCAACTTCGGAAGCGAAGCCCTGAACCGTCTTGACTTTCCTGCCCCTGCAGGAGAAGACCGACCGACCGACCCCCCGACCGACCGACCCCCCGACCGACGCCCCCCCCCGACCACGTCCACCCACGACTCCACGTGCACCCGGAAAAATATTCGCGAACACCATCTGCTACGGTACTACTACTACTGCTATGCTAGGTAGTATGTATGGTACATACCGGCGACCGCCTCCCCCCTTCACCGGATGTCAGGCATGCAGAAATTCGTACAGTACATACGGTACCGTAGTACCTGGCGGTTTCATAACTGCCAGATGAAGGAACCTTCCGTATCTTCTTCTGGACGGAGTACTCTACATACATAATGTAACAATTGTACATAACCATCGTAATCGTAACCAGCGTAGCCACGCATCGCACGAATACCTCAGCCTCAGCACCTCAGCACCTCAGCCTCAGCCTCAGCAGCAGCCTCAGCAACAGGGCGCAACGGCGAGACGACGCTCGGCTCATCGGAGCTCACTCGGGCGCGCGGTACGTGCGTGCGCGATGCAAGGTGCGGGAAGGTGGATCGCCGTCATTTCGTTCCCCCCCGGCCCCCGGCACCGGCTCGGGATATTTGTGTGTACTGGTACGTGGAGTACTCTACGGTGTATGTAGGTAGTCCGAGGGAGGGAGGGTGGGTGGGTGGGGGTGGTATCAGAGTACCCGAGTGCCTGTGATACGTGCTTACCAGAGTACAATACATGCTGCGCCGACATCCGCCGTCCAGATGTCCTATGTACGTGCGATCAACACGAGGAAACAAAACAAAACAACCCAGCGAAAGTCAGAGTGCATACATACTACAATCGTATTCCAAGAGCCATCCCTCACGTTTGGACACATACCGTACCTACCGCAGTAGGTGGGTCCTTCGCTGTGCACGACACGACACGAAACAACACGACAGCACGGCGCAGCCATGTATCATGTCCTGCGTATCTTATGTAAGTACGTACTCTGGAGTACCAGGTAGTACTTGGGTACTTGGGTATGTAGAGTAGACATGTAGAGTGTGTACTGCGCCTCTGCCCAACGATCAGACCGTTCCTTCCCCCCCTCTCCTCCGCCCCTCCCCCGGTATAGGAGCGTGCTGCAGTACGATACGACAGCAGTACTCTACGTAAGATGGAACGTCTAGAAGTTCTTGATTGCAATATGGCCCCCCGTGTGAACACACGGTACCGTAGCTACCGTAGCTATTACATCTTACATCATACACACGACCGGCCAGTACCCCGCCAACGCCGTACCTACTCTACATACATCCACATACTCTACATGTATACATACCTGAGTACCAGTACTTACTTTCCTAGACTCCTAGCCATACCCCCCCCCCCCCCCCCCCCGCATGTACGCCCGGCAGCACATACCACAGCCCGATGGAACCTCGACTTCTACATTCATTATATGTATACTCGGAGTCTCGGAGGTGGGACTGAGACTGAGACGTCGCTGGCAGCGGGCTGCGGGCTGCGGGCTGCGGCACGTGTACCTACCTTGCAGGGGTTGGGGATTCTTAAAGCTTCCGGTTACTCGACTATTAGTACTTGGTACATCGGCATCGACATCGGCATCGGTCGGCACCTTTTCTGGCCCAACTACATACCGGTACCGCGAAAGCTCTCGCCCCGGCTTTTTTTTGTTCATCCATTGATTGCGTGCGACTCATCTAGGTCATGGCAATAACTACCCGTTCGCCACCAGCTCTCGCCCTGGCAGGAGACTCAACAGCCACGACGAAGCCGAGTCGAGTCGAGTGACGGTCCGTGTCCGTGTCCGTGTCAGTATCCGTGTCAGTGATAGTATCCGTGTCCGTGTCAGCATCCGTGTTCGTGTCCGTGTGGACTGCGTTTCCACATCCGCATGGTACGATGGACTCTATTCACGAGCTTCTGCGTCTGCGTATGTGCTCAAGGGGGCATATTGAACTGGCGAGGTTCTGGAAAGCTGTTGGGTGGGTGGCTGGGGGTTTCGTCCGAAAGTGCTGGTGGATTGGACTCGGGATGGCTGTGCGGTTGCTTTGGATTTCTATGTACATACATGTATATACATAATGAACGTCTACTGAACTACTATCGATCTTTTCCACTGCACTCCGTCTCGGTGTATCTGACACGGTGCTTATCGACGTCCTTCAGCACGCACAGAGGTGGAGAAGCGGCTGGGCCCATAGACCATAGTTACATACTGCACATATTTCATTCCGCTTCCAGCGTCTAAACTTCAAAGTCTCATTCCCCACCGAATCCTCAGGCTGTGTAGATACCTTCCGCTCACTGGCTGGAGCAGCAGGCAGTCCCACCGCCGCCAGATACCCACCGTAACTCGAGAAGCACCGTACGGAAGCAGGTGACTTCGTAGCCGGTGCCGCCAGTATTGCGAGGCCTCGTTGATTTGGACTTGAGTGCCCATGCCCATGCCCATGCCTCTGCCCTCACATGGACCGTGATACGGCTCACAGGCATCGTCTGAATACTTCGTGAAGACAGACAAGAACCCGCAAGCTGCATCTCGCAGGGCTGCATCTCACAGTCACGGCACTCGAGATGAAGAAGTCCAAAGACAAGTGAAAACCCCAATCCCATCAATTGTAAAGTCAAGTCAAGTCGAGTGTATCAAAATAGAGCTTCCCATTAACCAACCATCAACCATCGTCATCTTGGTTTTCCGCCATCAGATCAATCCTGTAAAAAAAAGGCCCCCCGTTACATGCAATTGAGAACCCGAAAATACCGCCCCAGATCATCAGCAGAAACGCCCCACATCTTCTTGGTTTTCCGCCATCATGTTCGTCATGTCCATCCTGTAAAAAAAAACCCCCGCCCCCCGTTACATGCAATGAGAACCCGGAACCCGAAAAGACCGCGCAAGATCAACAGCAGAAATAGCCACACGAACGAACGAAACAAATCAGCAAGAACATAGAACTGAAGAACCATCACCCCTTGCCTTGGTGCGTGTATGACAGACAAATCAAACGAGAAAGAAAAAAAACGAGACATCGGAAAGTCTCGAAGATTATCCTGTAGTAATTGGGCATATCTTGGGATGATCTGGAGAAAACAGCAAAGGAACTCCGAACCATAGCCATGGAAATTGCAAATCAAATGCCGGAAAAAGAAGCAACAGTAAAACCGATCTGGAGAAAACAGCAGAGGAACCATAGCCATGGAAATTCGCAAATCAAATGCGGGAAAAGAAGCAACCGTAAAACCGTAAAACTTTGAAGGTGTAGTAGGTGTAGTAGGTAGGTATTTCGAAATCGTCAGAAAAGATGCAACAACACAATCATGGGAAAATTCCAGAACACCGAGCCCATCCATGCCAACCCGAATTCGTGGCAGAAGGAAGAGGGGAAAAAAGAGAAGAAAGCCGAAAAGGTCATCAATCGTGAAATTCGAGGTCACCGAGCCCATCCGTGCCGATGCGAATCCGTGCCACAAACGTAGAGGAAAAAAAAGAGGGAAACTGAAAATGTCGTCCGTAGATCGTCCGTGTTGACCCGCCGTTACTCCAAGGCGGCAGAGTCGCAGCCCACTCCGAATTCCTTCCGGAACTCCTTCTTCATCTTCTCCAGCTCTCGTTCCATCTTGAGCAGTTTGATGGCCAAAGCCTTCTTGCCACCCTTCAGCACGGATCCGGAGTCGGAGAGCGACTCCGGATCCGTGCTGGCCCGAGCCCTACGAGCCTTCTTCCGTACGGGGCGATCGGCCCCCGAAATCTTCTTGCGTTTGCCTGCGGCATCCTTCTTTCCAGCAGCATCCTTCTTGCCAGCAGCAACCTTCTTGCCAGCGGCACCCTTCTTGCCAGCGGCAACCCTTTTCCCGGCCGCAACATCTTCCTCCGGGAAACCCGCACCGTGTCCAAAGACCTTGGTCTCGCGAACGACGAGCCAGTAGGACATATCCTCGGGCACCTCGGAGCCGTTGAAATTCTTCCAGACATTTGCTTGCCGCTGGAGTTGCTTCTTCGCAATCTTGAGGGCTTCCTCGTGAAATCTCTCCCGGTCATGGGACTTCTTGATAGCCCTAAGGCCAGCAGCTGCAATGTCGTCACGATATTGACGACGGAATTTCTTCCACGTTTTGTGGTCCTTAGACCTCGCCAGGTTCAACTTCTGCCGCAGCTGGGCAAAGTTCCACGTCCTATACTTGATGCTCTTCTGGTCAGGACGTGTGGCAGGCAAGTTGGAGCCGGGGCCATCTTCTTCAGCAGCGCCAGGCACCTTGTTGATGGTGGGAACCGGGGCACCAGTCAAAATGTGGTACCGGGAGTAAACCTCCTGAAGGAACACATGGAAGAAGCTGTGACCCTTATTCACAGCGACAAACTTCACTCCAGCTGCTTCGCAGCTAGGTATGTCTTCCAATGCTAGTCAGCTTCTACTCAAACCAAAGTAGATATTTTATACAACATACCTTGGACTTCAATCTGAGTCCGGCTTTTCTGGTCCTCGGCGGCACTCAGCCACACCAGATTGTTCGTGACCATCGCTCGCTCCCATGCGAACGTGTCGCTTACCCGCTCCTTGATTTTATCGTCCCCTTTGGTGTACATGTCGCTGATGATGATCTCTCGCCAGCGAAGCTCAGCGGCCTCATCAACCCGCTCCTCGACACCTTCGAGGACCTCGCGGAGGTTCTTCTCCTCCGTGTGCCAGTTCCTGGCTTCGTGTTCGTCGTCGTCACCTAAGGCTTCAGATGAAGCCACGCTGTCGCCGGCGTACTTCGCCGGATCAAAGCCAAATTCATCCGCCGCTCGGAGTCGGCCGAGGAGTTCTTGATCCAACTCCTCCTCTGGAAGTTGGCCGAGGAGCTCTTGAACCTCCTCCTCCTCTGCGAGCTGGTGTTCCGTCATTTTATCGGGTGGATTAAGTCAAGAAGAAGAAAGGGCAAAGGAGGGAATGAAGTCGAGAAGGGATGAGATGGAGTTATTTCGGGTTAGGCGAGGTGGTTAGAGAAGGTGTGTGGTAATGGATGAAAAGGAGAGGGAGAGGAGAGGGAAAGGGAGAAGGAGAGGACGGGAGGAGAGAGAAGAGTAGGAGGGTAGTGAACGGCCGAAAAGGGAAGCAGTTGCAGTAGTCGCCCGCACCGTCACTCGGTTTTGAATTTCAGCCACTTCGACCCGTTTCACCTTTACACCGTTGGGGCAGTAGGGCGCCGCATCGGACTGGTCGGTACCGGGGCTTTCACCTCGACTGGCCAGGGCGGGCAGGAAAAAGAGTGCGTTGGTTCGCCATAGTCTACATAGGCTGTATGCGAAATAAAAAAGGAAGACCTCTCTGTTTACACCGTTGTACCCAAGGCGGTCACTTCTCTGAGAAAACATCAAGAAGCAAACATGAAGTAACAAAGAAATGTTTGCTTTGAGTTCACATGTAGAAAATATATATAGATATAGGTACATGTATGCATTTTCTGGTTCATATTTTTTGTTTTGCTTCGTCATCGTAGCATTCGACCTTTGCAGATCATGGCTGTATATACCCAGTTCCGCCCCACTGTCTCCGACCGCTGGCCGAGAGCTCGATGTGGGTTTCCTATTGCCCTCTGGTTCATATTCTCCAGGCTTGGAATGAGTCTCCAATCACGCACGGTGAGGTGGGGATGACAGTGACTACTATTGTCGAGGTGCGATCTTATACGCTGTACGAAATTACCTATCAGTGGAATGGCCTTTTGAACTCTTCCGTGCTGAAAGGATCTTGACGTTGGCTGTTGGATATGGATCCACCTGGATCGATGATATACGAGATCCGAGAGAGCCTGCCGTCGATTCCATCTCGTATTTGACAGCGCAAGAGAGGAAATATGCACCCGTGCTAGCTGAGTAGGATAAGGCAGTTTATTACTGTGGTAGAAATGAAACTTTACTCAAGAACCGCCAGCATCTCCTCCTCGCTCACAAACTTCTCCCTCTCCTTGCCCGTCCGTGCCCCCCGCGCCTTCTCTGCAGCATCAATCTTCCGCCACTCCTCCCAGCTAACCGGCCTCATTCCCCTCGCTTTCGCCTCTACGCTGACCGCGGCCCAGCCCTGTTTTCTCTCGTCACCTGCATTCATAAACTCGCGCTCTCCCGTGATCCAGTCATTGACGATTGCATCCGCCGTCTCGAATGCATCATACATGGTGCTGGCAATCACGCCCGTGGGACCCCGTTTTACCCAGCCACTGGTGTATACTCCAGGCACAACCTCTCCGCGATCGTCGGGGTTGGAACCGGGTTTTACGACCCTTCCGTCTTCGTTTGGTACAAGTCCACGTCTGGTATTGAATGGAATTCCAGCCTCGTCGAAGCCGGGGATCGGCTCGGAGAGGTATCCGATGCTGCGGAACGCGATATCCGCACGGCTTTCTTCGTATTCCCCGGTAGGGTGCACTCGCGATGTGGGGGAGAAAGCCGGTTCCTCCAAGAGTGTCCTCTCCAGACGTATTGCGCCCAGTCTCGTAGAGTCGCTGGTAGAAGGCAGAAAGGCGGAGGGTGAACGGAGGAAGTTTAATTCCCAATGTTTCTGCGCCTCCGAGAATGGTGTCTTTGATCCTTTCTCAAGAATCTGTAGGATACGCTTCTGCTGTCGAGATAGCTTACCGGTGTCCTGCGGAAGCAGTGAGGGATCCACCCCCGGAAATCCAATCCCAGGAATTGAAAGCATCTCTCGAAGCTCTTTCGCCGTGAACGCCGCTTGTAGTGGTCCTCGCCGTCCCACCACCCTCACACGTTTGACTCGACTGCGCGATAGTGCATCTACCGCTTGTTCCGTGATATCCGTCTTCCGAAGCACGTCGACGGAAGAGAGGAGGATCCGCGCCACATCCAGTGCAACATTGCCTTGCCCGATGATCACCGCCTCCTCCGCCGAATCGAGAAACAACTTCGATTCAAAGTTTGCATATTCCGGTAGACCATTGTACCAGCCTACAAAAGCGCGGGCGGAGAAGATACCCCTCAGACTGTCTTCGCCGGGAATGCCGAGTTTGCGATCCTTCGAAGCTCCGTAGGACAGAAGCAGTGCGTCGTAATGTGGGGTTATCGCCGAGAGCGGAAGGGACCGGTGGGGTGGATGCGGCCACGATGTGCCGATTGGTGTATTTCCAATGTATGTGAACCGCGGGGAAGACGCTACTTCGTCGAATTTATCTTGACAGTTCTATTGCGCCTTGATCTCAGTCAGGGCGGAGTTGGCATGGAAAGACTACAGGTGCATACCTTGACTTCAGGATGATCCGGGGCCACTCCGAAGCGTACAAGACCATATGGCACCGGGAGCGATTCGTACATGTCGACATGCGCATTGGTGAGCTTGTTGAGGACGCGGTAAGAGGTGTAGAAACCGGCAGGACCGGCACCGATCACGGCCAGGCGCAAAGGCCGGTCAGTTCGCTTGGATTGCTCTGTTATGGTAGAATAGCACCTTGATCGTGCGAGCCAAGGCAGTATCCGAGAGGGGCGTAGGGGGGTCATGGTGGGGGGAGTTGTAGATTTCGTTGGCGGGCTGTGACACAGAGATGAAGTGCATTTTAAGAATCGGCTGGAGCCGCCAACGTCATCCAGGGTCCCTCCGGCCCATCCGCTGCAACTCCCGCCAACTACCCAGACACCTTGGGAAGATTTCCAACGCTTCCTATGCACCCCAGAAGTCCCTATGTCGCCTATGTTGATTTCAGAAAGCTTGGACAAGAATGTCCCGGATTCGCGCCATAGTAGGCTGCCTTTTCCTTCAATTGGATGCGACAGCTGAGCTGAACGCGTCTCACTAGTGTGAACGCGAACTCCAATGTCGACTTCAGGAATCCAGCGGCTGTGAGGTATCTCTTGCTACTCCTCCTCTAAACTCATCGATTGGTCCCAATGGCTGAAATTGATAGGGAACTTGCGAAGAGCCTTCTGGCACGTGACTTTGGTCTCACGGTGGAGCTCCCGGAGGACCGCCTGTGTCCCATGATTCCAAACCGGTACGATATCGCACAAGCCGCCACTGCCTCCCGAGTACGTCTGGACTGACACACTTCTGAAGCTTAGACTACATCCTCTGGATTCAGGACCTAATCGATTCGACCAGCTGCGACCTGACCAGCGAGTCCAACCCATCGTCTCCAGTAACCGGTCTAGATGTGTAATCCTCCCACTCCCGGCGACCCAATGATTGTGCGCTAAGTATTTTGAACAGCGGGACAGGAGCGAGTTGTATTTACCCCCTTTTGGGTTGCACCTTACGACCGTCCTGGCGTTTCATAGCTACCGATGTCGACCACGACTCCCTCCAGAGCGCGAGTTGTAACATTACCGCGAATGCCGTTCTCCTTGGTGACCGCATCCAGCTCCATGAAACCGGCGTCGAATGGCCACTATTCTCCCTCGATACGCTGGGGATAGAAAACATCGACTTCACCATGTGCAACCCGCCTTTCTACACCTCCACTACCGCGCTCGCCGAATCTGCCGCGAAGAAAGCCCTTCCGCCATCCTCGGCATGTACTGGGACACCCACAGAAATGGTTTATACCCCCACGGGCGAAGTAGGCTTCGCCAAGCGAATGCTGCAAGAATCCATCGTTCTGGGCACACGCATCCGCTGGTATACCACGCTCTTCGGCAAGCTTTCTAGCGTGTCCACATTCGTATCTGAACTCCGGACCATCCCGCAGCTGGGTGAGTCTGGAAACTGGGCAGTCACCGAGATGGTACAGGGCACTACTAGACGCTGGGCGGTGGCATGGAGCTTTGGAGACCGCAAACCGCTCCCTGGGGGACGGCCAGCTGCACTGAAGGGGTGCTTCCCGTCGGTGCCGTCGGAGTTGGAATTCGGCGTGGATAGAAGCTACGAGGAGGTGTGTGGGGAGGTCATGGTGTTGCTTGCGGGACTGGAGCTCCTGCAGATCAAACGGGATGGTGGAGAATTTTATGGCGAGGCTAAGGGAAATGTCTGGTCTCGTGCTGCAAGGAGGGCTATGGCGAAGGGATCCATGGATGCCACTGGCGATGAAGTCAATGTGAGGCTAGGGTTCTTGGTTACGGTCAAGGCTGAGGGGAGGAAGGCGAGTGTTAGAGTTAGGTGGAAGAGGGGCCGTGATGGAGTGCTGTTCGAGAGTTTTTGCGGTATGGTCAAGAGGAAGCTTCAGTTAGAGAGATAGTAAGTACCCAAATTGCACATCAAATTTGATATGCCTCGAGAAATAATATCTGGTGTTTGATTCCGGAGAAGAAAAATGTTTCCTATTATCCAATATCAACAGTGAGGACTGTGCCGTATGGTCCACGGTGATGTTGATGTGTGAAGTAGGTATCTTGCAATGGTTGGCTCTCATTACGGCGAATCCGGTGGCCGGATGGAGGGGTTGACCGGCCAAGGCGAGGTAGACCGCTCAAGGCGAGGTAGACCGCTCAAGGCGAGGTAGACCGCTCAAGGCTACGCAGACTCACAAGACCAGGTAGACAGCTCAAGGCTACGCAGACTCACAAGACGAAGCAGACCTCTCAAGACGAAGCAGACCGCTCAAGGCGAGGCAGACCTCTCGAGACGAAGCAGACCGCTCAAGACGAGGCAGACCGCTCAAAGCGAGGTAGGCCGCTCAAGGCGAGGTAGACACAAGCGGAGGTGTAAGGCTACGCAGATGCACAAGGCCACCTATCGGCTATCCGGATCTGACTGAGCGCACATGATACGTACGTCGACGTCTTGAGCGTGGCCCAACTTGCTGCGATCTGTAGCTTCGAGCCAGGGGGCAATAGATCGTAGAGTAGCAATTAAGCTGCTACCAGTCGCAGTACTCACACGGCCGGGAATTTAGGGACACCCTCTTTACCTCCACCCCCTGCAGGTCATTATCTGAGATTGGATCCGTGGCTGAGAATGAGCAGCCAGCCACCCTATGTGACGACACTGAGGAAACTACGTTCATCACTCCGAGAAACCCCATATGTACATACATACACCAAGTAGCCCTCGGTTCTTTGATGCTACGAAGATTGTCCTGTATCGTGAAGGTGTAAATTCTTGTGCGGCAAATACAAAGCTCTCGTCTACTGCAAAATCCTCTCCTCCGCGGAGGACATTGCCGTTCAAAATCAACACGTATACACGGCCAGAAATAAGTGTAGATTAGTGAAAGCTCCCCCGCTTGTTCCATTAGGAATCATAGATCTCTTTACATATTAGTGCCTCAAACGGAGCTACACTTTACAGCTATTCCGAGTGATATATACACGGCGGGTGAGTATCCATGACCGATTGATTGATCATGAATGGCCTTAATCTTCGTCTTGAAATCGCGGACAGGCGGGAGGTCAAATCGTTACATAGATCCTTCAAGTGATGCCATTACCACGGACTTACAGTCAATTACTTTGCGTGACGTAAACAGGTCAACTTTGACCAGGGCCTGAAAGCGGTCGATTGCTCCTGATCAGGCCGCACAAATATTTTGGCCGCTCGAACGTTGCTATCCCAATAGGGACGCCATAGCGACTATAAGAACCCCCGTCCGCCCCTTTCTCTTCCTTCTCTTCTTCTCTCCTCCAACACACGCACAATTTTTTTTCAGCCCTCGGTTGGCATTTTCTTTGATGATTTTGGTGATGATTCCCAGCAATACGATGCTGAGGTTTGCTAATGGTTTCTCGATCTCTATTGAGTGTATGTCCCTATCTTCTCTCCTTCGTGACTGCTGCTTCTCATCACCGCTTCTTAGATTTGCTGCTTCTCATCACCGCTGCATCTGCATCTCATTGCCCCCCCTCCCGCTGCTCCTTCCCCTCACTACCTATCACCTTACGTTCTTTTTTCGTGCCGCTTCTTCTCATTATTGCTTCTGCCCGCTGCTTCCTATCTCTCAATTCATCTTCTAACTCCTGTTTGGTCTTAGATGAAAGTGACAAGTCTCACCGTCACAACACATCTCCATTGGAGATGCCGAGGGACAAGTCTCGCCGGCATATTACGTTCTCAATTGGTGATGCCGAAGACACTCGGTATGTGCTGCTTTTTATCATTGTTGCTTCTGCCCGCTGCTTCCCATCTCTCAATCCATCGTCTAACTCCTGTTTGGACTTAAATAAAAGTGACAAGTCTCGCCGACACATCACATTCTCCATCAGGGATGCCGAGGGACAAGTCTCTCCGCCATGTCTTATTCTCTATTAGAGATGCCGAATGACAAGTCTCGCTGACATATTACACTCTCCGGTGGAGATGCCGAGTGACCACTGACAAGTCTCTCCGCCATGTCACATTCTCCATCGGAGATGCCGAAGACGACGACTGCCGATTGGAAACCCGAGAGCACGATGGTTATCAGCAACAAACCGGACCATGAAGAGACACACGAGTTATCGGTTCCCAGCGGGATACACCTAGCGGTCCACGGCAATTCTACCTATCGGCACTTTCCCCTCTTTTCTGTCTTTGTATCGTCTTTATACTGTCATACCCCGACTTACCCACGAGGAGCGGGAGACAAGCGCGAAGACCCGTATGGTTCTTGCGGTGGTGGTGCCACCAAAGACGCCGACGACGAAGCTGACAGAGGGGTCGACAAGCGCGAGGATCCATGGTTCTTGCGGTGGTAGTGCCATCAAAGACGCCCAAGCAGACAGAGAGGTCGAGAAGGCCCAGGAGGCCTAGGGCTCTTGTGGTGGTGGTGCCACCAAAGACGCCCAAGCAGACAGAGGGGTCGACAAGCGCGAGGATCCATCTGGTTCTCGCGGCGGTGATGCCACCAAAGACGCCCAAGCAGATCGAGGGGTCGAGACGGGCCAGGAAGTGTACGATTTGCTGGGTTGTGTTGTTGATGCTGATTCTTCATTACTTTGTGCGGGGGGTTGAGCTCAATAGAGCCAGATGTTTGGGGGGTAGTCAGTTGGTTGGGTATCACGCCACTTCTGTTGGTTGTGTATCACTGCAATTGTATGCATAATTCTCTTGTAGAATGGGTCATTACTTGGTGCGAGGGGTGGAGCTCAATAGGGAATTCCGATGTTTTGGGGGGTAGTCAGTTGGTTGTGGTGTATCACTGCAATTGTATGCATAATTCTCTTGTAGAATGAATCATTTGCTGAAGACTTTCCCGTTCATGATGTGAAGTGGTGTGGAGATTGAAGGTTCTCCATACGGTATGATACCGTATTCCGCAGCCAAGTCCGTCCCCTCGAGATGAACATCTACATAGTAAACCGAACATCCTATCCATCACCGTGGTGATCAGAAATTCGATGTATATAGTTTCAGGATCACCTACCCCTCCCCCCCTCTGTTCTTCCTTATAGGTATACCGGCGGGAAGTGAAGCGGAATTCTCAGATTGTCCATAACATTGTACCTACCTAGTCTATAATTGCGCAACCCAGTCCTCGCAGGAAGGAAGAAAACAACACGATCTCTCCCTCTCCCTTCATACCTTTTACATCCCAGAACCCCTCGCGCCCGCGGCCCGCCAACAAAACTCCATATCACAGCGGGTATACGGTGGATGGCAACCACCATCATCATCGTCACAATAAGCAAAGTCGAATAGGATAGAATACCTCGAAGAAAAGAAAAGAAAAGATTATATTACATCCCACCCCATCCAATCCCATCCCACCGCATCACATCACTCCCCCTCCGCCTTAGCGCGTTTCTTCCCGCGGCCCCTAGCACCGCCCTTCCTTGAGCCACCGCCGCCGCCAGTGGAAGACGAGGACTTATCGGTTCTAGCACTATCGCTGCGGCGAGTCCTTTCCTGCGCCGAGGTGGTGGATGAGTCCGATATATCGCCGCCTGGCGTTCCGGCCCTAGCCGGCACGAGTGGCAAGCCCGTGATAGACCTACGCTTTAGAGAGGCTGTTGAGCCGCGGCGGGCGCGGGCTGTGGTGGTCGTGGCGGTGGTGGTATGGATCTGGTCCGGATCAGGCGTGGGGGTTCTGCCGCGGAGGGAGGACATTGAGCCTGTGCGGGTGCGGCGTGAAGTGGCGGCGGCGGCAGGCGAGGGGGAGTCCTCGGGGTGCGGCTTGTATCGTCGCTGCTTCAACTCCACCCGCCGCTGCTGCCGCGTCTCGTTCTCTTTGCCCCAGTACTCGACCCGGTACAGCTCCCACCCTTCGCGGAAGTCCGGCGAGAAGCCTTTCGGCAGGATCACGAGCTTGAGGTGTAGTCCGCCTGGGAGAAAGTCTTCGACTTCGTCGTCTTCCTCGTCGTCTATGGTGGGGCGCTTGGATGTGATGGAGGTGAGCGCGGGAGGGGTCGGGCGCCGCGTGTTGGACGATGGCCGGCGCTTGACGGTGTGTGTGCGTGGAGGTGGCCGGGATGTGTACCAGCCCCACCACCAGATGAGCCAATCGCGGTAGGACAGCGGGACTTTGACGAGCTTCACGTTGAAGCCGCGGAGACCCCGATTGGCCATGAAGACGAAGCGCCGGGGCTCGACGATGGTTTTCTCGTACAATCCTGTGGCATAGTAGAGGACGCCGGTGACGACGCCGCCGCCGAGCCCGAGCTTTTCGAGGTGGCTGATGTAGTAGTAGGGTGAGCCGCCGAAGACGAAGAAGCGGTAGCAGAAGAAGGCTGTCCAGATGGTGAGGATGAAGAGGAAGAAGGTGAATTTCCGTCGGCGGACGAGATGCGTCAGGTACTGGGAGCGCAGCGACGCTTCGAGGATCAGGAGGTTGAGGTAGATCTGCGACGGCGACGACGGGACCATTTCGAGGGGATTTGTGGGTTGCAACGGTGGGTGATGGTGCGTTGTAGAGCTTGTGCAGCCTGTGGAGACTCCGCCAGTAGGAAGCGACCCTTTCACGCGGAGATCCAGCTCGGGCGGATCGACATTCAAGGTGTGGGACATCGCGGCGGGCCGTGCTGGAGAACCTGGGGTGTCAGGACCCCTCCTGCTTCCTTCTCGGATCTTGTCTCGGGAATGGAGCTCACCCGCATTGCGCACTGGGGCTTGAGATTCAACTTGGTATTCGGGGCCGGATGTGGTGGTGGTGAGTGAAGTCGGATGGCTTTCGCGCTCTCAGCTCACGACGCACACATGTGTATAGCACCGGATAGATAGTACTTGGACGCGGTAGCTACTCTGCCTCTCTTCGTGTAGGGTAAACAGTCATTACGGCATGCTGGCGCCGGTAGGGGTTTAGCGCAGCTAAGCACTCATTCACACCATACCGTAGAGCTCGCTATCGGCGGCGCTGACGGGATATCGATCGATTCCCATGGGAAATCAGCATGTCACCGAAGGGCTTTTATCAATCGTGAATTCGATGTGGAATGACAGGTACTCCAGGTAGGTACTAGCACCTCGGTTTCAGGCTGACTTGACGTGAATTGCGGACCCGCAGATAGTCTCCATAGCATAGAGCACAACACATCTCGGGGTGCAGTTGGTCAATACCTTGCATGTGATGCCACCCTGCTCCTGTGGAGGAGCCACAGTGGCGCTGCATGGTTTGGGCAGTGGCGGATAGCACGTGACCGAAACTGGTGCTCGGGTCAGGCGTTCAGGTACGGACCTGTATTCAGCTTTTGAAGTAGGTAACACACATCGCTGCGTGCAGCGTCACTCCGATCCTCGCAGCAACCGATGAGTAAACCTACATGCAAGATATCTATCCAAGTAGGCAGCAGCGCACGATGCCAAACTGTGTCCACCCACGAGCACGTGATCCATGCTATTCCGACCTACTGTACCAGGACAAAGGTCTTCGTCCACCGGCAATTTCGCACCAAAAATCCAGACGTGCTTTGTTTGAAAGCTGAGTCCCAAAAGATGACGGCGTGGGCGGCGTGAGATCGTGTGAGCCTCTGTACCTACTCTACACAGCCCATCGCATAGTCCTCTAGACGCGCGCTGAGCCTGAGTTGCGCATTTAACTGACTGTCTTAACTCCGTCACCCAGCAACCGCCGGATATAACGCTTGTAACTACCACCCATGGCAACCTGCTTTAATTGCGTGGTAATGCCGATGGCCAGTGAAACGAGATCTAGATGCGGAGTAGAGTGCGTAATGGAAAGACTCCAGGCCGACGCCGTGTCCGAAGTGGCGGAGCAGCCTGCGGGAAGAGCTTCGGACATCCGGTTACACTGAGCTACCTGGCCCGCCCACTCGTCAACTCAATTCCTGCACTCGCAAGGCAAGTCGGCTACATACATGCTCCGATCATAAAACAATACCACTTTACATACAAAGCTTAAACGCCTCCTCCTCCTCCTCTGCGCTGCCTAAGACTTCTTATATCATACAGCCCATCTGCTCCGTGCCCAAGCTTCCCCATCAAGGCCTTCACGCTGCGACTACCGACCTCTCTCCCATCCACCACCGTTACCGCTCTCTTATCGCCACTCGTACCGTTGTTACCGATCATACCCATCTCAGTATCGTCGCCGTCGGAACTCTACAGACAGAAGCGAAGATTCCTTGCGACGATGACGTCGTCATCTCCTTCGGAATCGGCGCGCGAGAAGAACCCGCAGAGCCCGCTAGCTTCGCAGAGAGAAGCTCCAAGCCAGGAAAAGCGTGCAAGTGGCAGCCGCTTCGGCGGTGCGCTATTCCCGCTGAGCTACAAGGAGGGACTAAGCCAATGGGTATGAATCTCGATGTTGAAGAGGAAAGGTGGAAGAATGCCAGTGCTGATATTGTGTAAAAATAGTGGGCAGCAATAACCCCCGCCACCGCAGAAGCCGCCGTGCTATCGTTCCTCCCGTTTCACCACCCCACTCCCGCCGTCTCCACGACAAATCCGCACTCAGAGTCTACGACGTCACCACCAGAGGCAGATCCATACGGCCCGCGCCAGTGCACCTCGACGCTGGTCCCGTTGTCGGGGAAGGACAGAGCCATCAATGAGTTCAGCATCACGCGGACGGGTGAGCCACCGGCAAAAAATCACTTGGTCCTTGTGCATGGATATGGCGCGGGTCTGGCCTTCTTCTATCGCAATTTCGATGCGTTAAGTCGAGTTCCGGGCTGGAAGCTGTGGGCTGTGGATCTGCTGGGCTATGGGCGGTCTTCGAGGCCGAACTTTACCATCCATGCGAAGGACCCAGAAGGGAAGATCAGCGAGGCTGAGGATTGGTTCATTGATGCCCTGGAGGAATGGAGGAAGGAGAGGGGGATCGAGAGGTTCACATTGTTAGGTATGCATGTCACAGAAACCTTCCCTCGTAGCTGTTGATGTTAACCGCACGACAGGTCATTCACTAGGTGGATATCTATCATTCCGGTACTCGGTCAAATACCCGGAGAGGGTCAACAAGCTCATCATGGCTTCTCCCGTTGGAGTTCCCGAAGACCCATATTCGGTCAAGCAACCCCTCCCGGATGGCGACCAACTATCCAACCTGGCCAACTCTCAAGACTCCATGGCCCGTAGCAATCCTAACCTTCCCGGCGGTCTCTCCGTTCCGGCCGAGGTCCAGCGCTCGACATCCGCGCCCGGCTCCCCAGGTGCATCCACCACCGCCCTTCCCGACGAGCGCGACGCTCTCGCCTCGCAACCTGCCTCACCCGCGCCTCGCCGGCCGCTACCCAAATGGCTCGTGTACCTTTGGGACGCCAACGTCTCCCCCTTCTCTCTCATCCGGTGGGCGGGACCTCTCGGCCCACGCCTAGTCTCAGGTTGGACAACGCGGCGCTTCCAACAGCTGCCATCGGACCAACACCAAGCTTTGCACAACTACGCGTACTCTCTCTTCCGGCAGCGCGGCAGCGGCGAGTACGCACTCGCGTACATCCTTGCGCCCGGCGCGTTCGCGCGGCGCCCGCTGATCTGGCGCGTCCAAGACCTCGCGTCCAAAGTCGGTCCCGGCGGGATCCCGAGCGTGTGGATGTACGGCGACGGCGACTGGATGGACATCGCCGGCGGCTTCGCGGCCGAGGAGAAGATACGGAACACCCCCGTTGCTACGGGCGAGGATGGGAAGCCGGTCGCGAAGGGACACAAAGGCGGCCACGAGTGGAGGGGCGAGAAGAAGGGAACAGGTGGTGAGGCGAAGGTCCTCGTCGTCCAGAATGCAGGTCATCATCTATACCTTGATAATCATGAGCAGTTCAATCAGATGATTGTGGATGAGATGAAGGATGTTGAGGAGAGGGGGCGGGGTGGGGTGAGGACATAGCTACAGAGGAGGATGAGGGCATGGGGGGATGGAAGGGGGAGGGGGCGCATTGGTAGACTTGGTTGAATGAGTTTGGCTTGATATGTCTTAGTAATTTCTTTTTAGTTTTGGTATCTACTTTGGTATCGGCTGGGTTAATTGATGATATTTCTACTCCATTTACGTACGATGCCATTCCGGACTTGTGGATCGTGATGGACTCGGCACAACTGTGTAGACATCTCGGACGAGGAGGAGGAGAGAACGAACGAGTGAGGAAGCCTGAGGAAGGGTATCGGCGCCGAGTGACTGGCCAGGTGATCGGTACCCTGTTTTTCCCGGTTCAATGCAATGTTTCGTCAACTTTCGCCACGAGTCTTTTTTTTCCTTGATAGATTTAGAGCTGTGTGCGATCCAGCTCAGAGTACCTGTATTTAGGTACAAATACTCGAATCCCGAAGTCTGAGACCCGGGAGGGAGAGTGGGCGAGAGCGTGGTGGTGGTGGTGGCAGGCAGGGACTGGAGTCTGGTAGTCGACTTCGGACTCACACGAGCAAGCCAAGATCTCTCCTACATAAGACCCGGATAATGCAACACTTCGATTGTCGATTGTCGATTGTCGGCTGCCGTCCGAGGAGATGTGCGGTACGGCATGTACCTGTGTATCTAATATCTATCGTGCATGCCTCCTAGGAGGTTGGCAGACGAGATAGAGTAATAGTTAGTGCGCTCTACTATAGTAGGAGGTATATATGTAGGCGAGCCTTATCTTTCTTTCTCTCGCTTGACGATTGGAGTGGATTGGACTCGGGTTTGTCCGTTGGCTTGACAGGTAGGAATTTGTTGGCTGTAGACTTGTGGTTATAGTATGTAACCGTCGCGGGAGGCTGGTCAGTGGTGGTGGGATGGAGGCTGCGGGGACTAATTAAGCGAAGGTTTGAGATTCCGTATTCCAGAGAAGCTCGGGTGGATAGGGTGTTGACAGTAAGCAATCGGGATTCGAGACAGCCAGCCACGGGCTTCGGACGGTCACGCACGAGATGTCGTCGTCGTCGGAAGATAGTTACATAACCCGACCCACCTGATCTCGTGTGCATATCTACCGTACCCAATGACCAAGGTATGTACGCGATCACAGCCAACGAGGCGTCCTCGTCGACAGAGAGCGAGAAAGGGTTGTCAATGCCATTCCATTCGAGTAACCAAAGATATGAGCAGGCTCCTTATCACGATTCCCCATACCTATCAAGCACCTCCATCCCACCCACGCAGTGCACCCACCCGACTACCTGCCTACCAAATTCCTCCCGTATCCCGTATCGGCAAATGCCATTGCTTTGCTTTGTGCACCCTCGCTACCTTCTTCTCTACTCGCGAAAGGCTGAAGCGGGCACCTCTCTCTCTCTTGATCGTGCATATTCATACATGAAAAGGCAAAGCGATCATCGGCGACCAGATTTCGCCCTCGCCCGCGCCAGCGCCAACGTCACGTCACCCCCACTCTTTTTCCCCCGCAGATCGTGGGGTACCCATCCCGATAGTTGGGTGGCAACTAAAACTAAGGGTTCGCTTTGCGGTCGAGTAACGGCCTGAAACATCGCTGATATGGTATCGAAACCGCCAGATCCCGAGGGGAGGGGGAAAACAGAAGAAAGGAACAACAAAGAAAAAAGAAAGCGAGAAGGAAACATACGGTGCTTCCCCAGGCCTAGACCTGGACCTGGACCCCCAATCCCAATGGTCGGGTTGCCGAGACGTCTGCGCTGCGCTGTTCCGGACAAAACGAGACGAAAATGCTGCTGCCGAGTGCACATGCTCTACATACGACACACATGACGAGGCTTCTGGATTCTGGAGAGAGCTCGTTGTAAGTATCGTATTGATAAGGGCGCTTGTCATGTCAATCGCGTATGATGTACCTGCACAGAGTATCCCACGATGTTCTCCGAATCAGCGTGCACCCCGGCTCCGGCCCCGCTACTAAACGACGTCTCGTTTCCGAGGAGTTTGGGAGTTTGGGACACTACGGATTCACCCGTTCTGCTGGTATCTGGTATGTACCTACTGCACATCCCCTGGCCATGTAGCGTCGAAGCCGGAATGACGGTCTCTGGGTATCATAGCTTGATACATACTACACATACGGTACGGCAATCAAGCACTTGTCGACGGATGGCCAAGGTATTCCGCTAACACCAACCAACCAGACGGACGGTCCGACAGTTCTCGTCCCGCCGACGCCCGACGCCCGAGTTCCGTGGGACGTCGGCCCCTTCCTGCGGTCCCTTCCTGCGGTCCCTTCATGCAGTCCCCCCCTCCCTCCCCCTCCCACCCTGGATGGATGGGTGGTGGTGGTGGTGGGCTGGACCCTTATCGTATCGGACCTTCCCTGAGTTCGCCGAGAGCGCGAGGGCGCGAGTGAGCGATGGATTGTAGTTCCATGTGTGGGTGCGCGCGGAACCGCCAATCATTCAATTACACTCCCCCTTCTAAGTCGAGCCGTGGGCAGGAAAAAGGAAGAGGAGATGTGTGGGAGCGAGGCTTGGTGTGACCGGGGACGGAACTCGCTGCTGTGGGAAGGAGGGGGGGTGGGAATATGCTATGGGGGGAGGGCGTATACCATGGGGGGACGGGGGAATGATTGATATCCATGCTCCGTCGATACCGATACGCATGGAGAAGGATGGCGATAGCTGCTGCCAGACGAGCAGGTGAAGGTCAACCATCCCGGCCGGCCACTATCCGGGAATTACAGGGCGTGGGCGGGATTGTCGCTCTGCAGCAGCAGCGACCTGCTGTGATAGCGATATATAAAACGGTTTTGAACCCCGTCCCTCTGGAAGGAGTATCATACGTACAACAGACAAAAGTTTTTTGAACACTCCTGACCCAGACTCGACTCGACGAACGGATCCCAACGGGCCCTTTGTCTGTGCTCACCGAGATATCTCGAACTCTCGATCCGACCGATTGCCACTACAATAACCACGCACGATGGATAATGTCGTGGAAGGATACAAGCCGCCGCTGTCCCAAGCCTTTGGGTATGGCATCGTCATTGGGCTCGGGGCGCTCTTCGCCCTGGGCATGATTGCGACCACATGGGCTCTGAAGAGGTATGTTTATAGAAGCTCCTGTCGTGGGTAGTATGGTGCGTGGTGGCCTGTTGCTGATGTGGAGGATCCCTCTGCAGATACCAGAATGAAGTCCAGACCTCGGAGATGTTCTCGACGGCCGGGCGTACGGTGAAGACGGGACTGGTAGCATCGGCGGTGGTTTCCTCGTGGACGTGGGCGGCAACATTGCTTCAGTCATCCGGCATTGCATACAGATACGGTGTCTCGGGTCCCTTCTGGTACGCCTCTGGCGCAACAGTCCAGATCTTGCTCTTTGCTACACTCGCCATTGAACTCAAGCGCCGCGCTCCAAATGCTCACACCTTCCTTGAGGTGATCCGCGCGAGATATGGAACTGCTGCGCATTGCACGTTCATGGTCTTTGGGCTGATGACGAATATCCTGTATGTATCCTCCCCGGTGTAGCTACGGCTGGCGAATGTATGATACTGACGGGAGGAAAGTGTTACGGCGATGTTGTTGACCGGAGGGTCCGCCGTTGTGACGTCTTTGACGGGAATGTCTACAGAGGCTGCATGTATGCTCCTGCCCCTCGGTGTCATTATCTACACCGTCTTCGGAGGTATCAAGTGAGTGACCACTAAGAAGATCTCCTTTCAGCCCATGAACGGGGATGCTGACCTCGGGCACAGGGCCACCTTCTTGACGGATTATGTACACACCGTTGTCATCCTGGTCATTATCTTCATCTTCGCTTTCACCACCTACGCTACCTCCGAAATCTTGGGATCTCCGGCTGCTGTCTATGATGCCCTGGTCGCGGCTTCGGCGAGGCATCCCGTGGACGGAAATTCCGGTGGTTCGTATCTTACCATGCAAAGTCGCGAGGGAGCCATCTTCTTCGTCATCAACATCGTTGGTAACTTCGGTACTGTCTTCTGGTACGTATAACCTTTCAGTTACGAGCTCAGACACGATGGGGAACTGACGCGGGGAAACAGTGATAACGGCTACTACAACAAGGCCATCGCCGCATCTCCCGTATCTGCGCTTCCCGGATACGTCCTGGGCGGTCTCTCGTGGTTCGCGATCCCATGGCTCTGCGCCACCACCATGGGTCTTGCCTGCCTCGCGCTCGAAACCCACCCGTCTTTCCCTTCCTTCCCCCTCCGCATGTCCGATGCCGATGTCAGCGCTGGTTTGGTGCTGCCCAATGCCGCCGTTGCTCTGCTCGGAAAGGGAGGTGCCGTGTGCACGCTGCTTTTGATCTTCATGGCTGTTACATCTGCGAGCTCCGCCGAGCTCATCGCCGTGTCTAGCATCTGCACCTACGACATGTACCAGGTTTGCAACCCCACTGCATAGGCTTCACAACATGTGCTGACAGAGAACAAACAGACATACATCAACCCCCTCGCAACTGGACGAAGTCTCATCTGGATGTCCCACGCCTGTGTGGGCGCCTTCGGCTTCCTCATGGCAGCATTCAGTATTGGGTTGTTCAGGGCTGGTATATCCATGGGATACCTGTACCTCCTCATGGGTGTCATCGTCAGTTCTGCGGTTCTGCCGGCATCCCTCACCTTGCTGTGGAAGAAGCAAAATAAGTGGGCAGCCACTCTGTCACCGATTCTTGGCCTGGCCTGCAGTTTGACTGCGTGGCTCGTCACCGCAAAGGTCATGGACGGACATCTCTCTGTCGAGACCACTGGAAAAAAGTACACAGACCCCATTCCCGTGTGATGCGATTGCCATTTTCTAACAAACATTCTGCAGCTACCCCATGTTGGCTGGCAACGTGGTCGCTCTCCTTTCGCCCTTCATCTTCATCCCCCTCCTGACTTTCGGCCTCGGAGCCGACAACTACGACTACGAGTCGATGAAGGCGATTCGCCGTGCCGACGACCACGACCTTGCCCAGGCTGCGCATGTGGACCTTGCCCTCGTCCCTGGCGAGAACCACGACGAAGCCGCTCAGGAGGCCGAGCAGAAGCAGCTCAGCCGTGCCGCCTTCATCTCCCGCTTGATCACCGTCATCATGACCGTTGCACTGCTCATTCTCTGGCCCATGCCCATGTACGGTTCCGGATACATCTTCAGCAAGAAGTTCTTTACCGGATGGGTTGCGGTCGGTATCATCTGGTTGTTCTTCTCCTCGTAAGTTTCCTGCCCACAGATGTTTTGCTGGTCTGTATAGTACCTATTCTAACACCGCTATAGCTTCTGCGTCGGATTGTACCCACTGTGGGAGGGGAGACATTCCATGTGGCACACCGTCAAGAGCATTGGTGCCGATATTGTCGGCTCAAGGAGGCCCCGCGTCACTCGCGGCGAGACACCGAGTGACGAGCAAGGATCCTCGAAAGAGGCCATCCGTGAGAAATCGGAGGCATGAGAGACGAGAGGAGTGGATATGTGTTTACGAATTTGGGCGTTTGGCTGTGTTGTACTGTAGTTATCTTCATGTGTGATCCTTTGTTGAGTAAAATTTGAGAGAGAATTTAACTTATTGAATGAAATGGGATTATGGTTATGACCGTGCACGGTGCTTTGAGGGGATGGTGTTGGTTCCGTGGGCCTTAGTTAGCCCCGGGATCTTCCGTCTCCCCCTTCACAACTCTCCCTTGCATGACCCTCTACGCATAGCTTCATTCTCACCACCTCCTCCCTTGACCACCCCACTCCTACCCCTCAACCAACAACCAATAATATTCACAGCAAACCACCACCACCACCACCACCACTTCTACTCCCTACCACAATATCGACATCTTCTGGATGAGTGCCGTCAGCTTCACCGAAGACCCTGTGTCTGCGGCAGCAGCAGCAGCAGCTTCAAGCTCTCCTCGACCCGATGCTCCAGCTCCGAGCATAACGCCCACCTCACTCACGGTGTCCCCGCAACCGCAGCGGCCGACTTCGCAGCCCTCCGTGGCGCTGACCGGCTACCTCTCGTCGCGCCCCTCGTCCCCCTCCTCACCCTCCGGCTCCGTCGGGCGGCCCACGCACGCCGCGATCCGGCGCCCCTCATCCTCCATGTCGGCGTCCTCGCGGCGCGCGCTCCTCTCGCCGCCTGACACGACGCTGCCGCAGCGCCTTCCACGCCCGGTGCCAGCCGACGCCGCCGCCTTCGCCGAACTGCACCAGGAGCTCGAAGCCGAGCAGGAGGCGCAAGTCAACCGACTGCTGAACCTGATCCGGCAGCAGAGCCTAGCGGGCGGCGGGTCGATCGACGGGGACATGGTGTCGAACGCGGCAACGGTCGATTCCACGTCGACCCGCGCGGGCCGCATCAGTCGTCGCGGCTCAAATAGGCTCTCCCGTGAGGGCTCGTACTACCGGCCCAGCTCCGTGTCCAGGGCGTCGAGTCCTGCGCCCACGACAGGCGGCGGCGATAGTGCTAGTGAGGCCTCGGCGTGGGTCGGCGCCTCACAGGGCGGCGCGGAGTTTCATCTCGCGGAAAGCCAGATGCTCAAAAGGGAGAATGAAATGCTGAAGCGCCGCATCAGAGAGCTGGAGATGATCGTTGCTGACCTGAAAACTACTACTACGGCAAACAACTCGTCGTCCACTATCGTGGACTCCTCTGCCGTTGCTGAATCGCCTCTCGTGCCCGTGCCAGCTGATTCGGATGTTTCGAGTCCCTAGATACATAGACTTGATTGTTATTTTTTTCTATGCGGGGTTGGGTTCGCGGAAGTTTAGAAGTGGAGCGGAGCGGAGGGGATTGGCTGAGCTACCTACCCACTGTATCGTGGTATTATGATTGGCGCGTGGTCGTGTGGACTGTGGACGGCAAGCAAGGAAGAAAGAGTGTTTGTATTTCTACTCTGTGCTGCGGACCTGCGGTAGGGAACTGGTACTATTTTTTTGCTTGTTTCGGTCGGCGAGGAAGGGGGAGAAGATTCAGGAAGGGCTGCTTCTTTCTTTGTGTTTAGCAAAGCAACTCTTCAGATCAGATCACTTGGAGCTTCCTAAACAGCTTCTTGTGGGGTCTGGCGATCTTGCACTACCTACTAGATACCGGTACATATCTTCCTCGTGTAGCGTAGCGTCATGAGCGGATAGGTTAACTATCGGATAAAACGGGATTCGGAGTTCTTCCCCCACTACCGTACCGTACCAGTCCGCAGCCCGCCAGCCCCGCTCAGCTCAGTCATATCCACAAACCAAAACCAAAGTGTACCCATCTACAGAATGCCCTCCCGCCATCCTTACCGCACCGCTGCCCACCCCACCCACTGTCAATGGCCATGACGGCCTCCTCACTCCTCCGACGCCGCCTCTTCTCTACCACCGCAACCCCGCGCGCAAACGACTTTACGCACTGCGTACCCGCCCCTCCCCTCCTCCCCTCCCGCCACCTTCTAACCAGCGTAGATAATCGGCGGCGGTATAATCGGCCTCTCTATCGCACGCCAGCTCGCGCTCACGCACCCGTCCTCCTCGACCCTCCTTCTGGAGCGCCACCCCTCAGTAGGCACGGAAACCTCCAGCCGCAACTCCGAGGTGATCCACGCAGGGCTATACTACCCTCCCCTCTCCCTCAAGACGCGCCTCTGCATCCGCGGCTCCTCGCTCCTCTACGCGTACTGCGAAACCCACCACGTCCCTCACAAACGCACGGGGAAATGGTTACTCGCCCAGAACGCGGCCGAGCTGGAGGCGCTGCAGAGGCTACATGAGCACGCGGAGGGGGTGGGCGTGCGGATGAGGTGGGTGGGGAGGGAGGAGGTAAAGAGGAGGCAGCCGGGAGTGAGCGCCCTGGCGGGCGTGCTGGAGAGTGTAAACACCGGGATCGTGGATTCGCATCAATTAATGCAGAGTCTGAGGGGCGGGATCGAGGAGGCGGGAGGCGATGTGGTCGTGGGCGCGGAGGTGGTGGGCGTAAAGGCGAGGGAGGGCAGGGAGGGGGAGGGGGAGGGGGGGTATGAGCTCACTGTGGCCACGCGGGGGGAGGGCGGCGGGGAGGGTGGGGGGGAGGAGACAACGATCACGGCGGACACGGTGGTTAACGCCGCCGGCCTGGGTGCGGTGGCCGTGGGCAATCTCCTGCTGCCCCCCAGTCGTCACAGGCGCGCATACTTCTGCAAGGGGACTTACTACGTCCCCACCTCCTCCCCCGCCCCCTCCCCCTCCCCTGTCCCCGCGCCGGCAGTTACAACCCTCCTCTACCCCGCACCCATCCCGGGGCACGCGGGGTTAGGCACGCACCTTACCCTCGACCTCTCGGGCGCGATCCGCTTCGGGCCGGACGTTGAGTGGGTTTCCAGCCCCGAGGACCTAACGGCAACGGACCGCGGGATGGCGGCGGCCAGGGCCGAGATTGCACGGTACCTTCCCGGCGTGGGGGAGCTGCGGCCGGATTATGCCGGTATCAGGCCGAAGCTGCACCCCCAGGGCGGAGGGGGAGGGGGAGGAGGGGGGGTGGCGGGGACGGATTTTTGGATCAAGGAGGAGGACGGGTTTAAAGGGTGGGTTAATCTGCTAGGGATTGAGAGTCCTGGTATGTTTTCTTCCTTCTCCACGGCGGGTGAGTGTTGGTGATACGGGTGAGGGTGGCTGATGCTTGACGGATAGGATTGACGAGCTCTCTGGCCATTGCGGAGTATGTGGAGAGAATCTTGTATGGCAAGGGAGGAGCGGACGCTTCGTTGGTGGGATAATACCGGATTGCTTCTCCCACGGTTCTTCACTTGGAACCAATGTCTCGTTTCCTACGCTGTAGTCATAAAACAAATATTACTTTTGTCAATCGATTTACAAATAGCTCGTCCGAGCCAATACAAGTGCCCAGCGCGGTAAATATGTACGCCCCGATCTCCATCATTCCACATCCATCACAGTCCCTCCATCGCCACCACATCATAACACATGATACTTTTCTTTTTCGTCGTCCATCGTTCATCAAAGCGCGCTTCCCTCACGGCCACCCCTAACACTCGCAAGCTCCCAATCCCTGCGTGCCTTCGCATTGCCCGCATCCTCGATAGGATCATCAATGGGCTCGTCCCTGTAGGTATTCTCACCGCCGACATGGGCACGCTGCCTCCTCGCATCCCTCCCAGTGTATCCCTTCTTCTTGAAGTGCCTCCTGCCACCGCCGATGGCAATAGGTCCGATCTGCCGTCGGTTGCGCATGCAGAAGTGGGTACCACAAACACTCAGCAGGATCAGGCCTACGACCAGCGGCAGCCCCACCGCAAGCCCCAGCAGCGACGGCGGCGGCCGGTTGTTCGGCGACGTGTCGATTGGTACTGCCTCTGGGTTCGAGGTCACGACAAAGACGGGACCGTAGTGAGGACCTCGCGCCCCCGACGTGCTCGCGTGGTCGTTGCTCACGATGAAATACACTTCTTGCTCGTCGACGTACTCGGTCAGGCCCGCGTCCTTCAGCGTTTGGTTCAGGAGCCAGTCTTTCTCCGGGTGCTGTCACGTAGCTTCGTTAGCCAAAGTTTATGTGGATCAGTAGACGGGGGGAGGGGGGAGGGGGGGAGACAAACGATGCTATAAAACCCCAGCGCGTTAGAAATGGTCCACTCCTTGACGACAGGTCCCGCCCCGCCCTTAGTCTTGTAGTTCAGCGTGAGGTACACGGTCGAGTTCATGTCCCACTCGTCGTTGTCCCACGTGACGTAGTAGTTCCCGTCGGTGCGCCAGATATCGTGCGTCGCCGGTGCACAGAACGGGAATGCAACTATCCCGTCTTGTCGGCACCGCGTCGCTGGGTCGTCGTCTGGGTCCGCGATGGAGGACGACGACGCGGAGATGCTCGATGAGGTCGAGGTGGAGGTGCCCGTGCTGCTGCTGGTGCCGGTGGTGGTCGTAACGGCGGTGCTGGTGGCCTCGGAGGAGGCGGACGAGGCCGCGGCCGATGAGTCTTGCGCGAAGACCGACGACGCGAACAGTAGTGCCGCGGCGGGCAGGAGATGGAGGAAACGCATCGTGTCGAGTCGGGTCGTGTCGAGTCGGGTCGTGTCGAGTCGGGTCGTGTCGCGTAGGGTAGTGGGAATGGGGGGGAGATGTCGCTCACGGCGGTGCAGTGTATGTATCTGAAGGAGAGAAGGGAAAAACGGGGGGGGGGGGGGGGGGGGGGGGTGGATGAGGGATTTGGATTTGACTTCCTGGAATTTGGCCACTGTGTATGTAACAACAATGGCGGTGGTGGTGGTGGTGGCCGGCTCCCTCGGAACACAGACATCCCTTCCTTTCCTGGGGATGGTCCTCACTGCTGCTGCTCACTGCTCACTGCATCCGCGCCGTCCGTTTCAGGGTCGCACGGGCTCTGATGGCTGATCTATCCATCCATTCATGCGGGAGTGATAGGTACCCAAGTGCCCATCCATACTCCACAGACATACCAGCCCCCCGGCTTTCAGGCAATGATGCTTACTCACTCACACAGCACAGCACTCTGTGTCGTAGAGGTACTCTGTGTCGTAGAGGTACCCTGGGTACTATATCGCCTTGAGTTCGCCGTCTTTGCCGGAACTGTAGGTTTCCATCTCTCGCTGACATCATCCACGAGTTCTCCGTAGATGGCCAAAGTTCAAACTCGGAGGGCACATTCCATTCCTTCGACATTTCATTCCACATATCGTTCTGCTTCGAAGTTCAGAACTGCTCGTATCCCCCCCTAGTTCCTGACAGCTCTAGCAACTAGTTCCACAGGCCAAGCCTTTAGGCTTTAGCATGAACTGGGCAGTGGGCGTCGCCTAAATTGACGTTGTCGAGGGCACTAGGTGCACTAGCCGGAAGTGCTAGTTAGTATAAGCTCAGGAGGAGGAGAAGGCGGACCGTGGAGGAGGAGGCTGGGGCTTGGAAGTTGCGGGCTTGGAAGGTGGGCTGGAACTTGAAGTCTTGGAAGCGGTAAAACGTTCTTCCCTGCGTTGCAGCGTTGAGTCTGAATACGAGTGTACCGACAGTGAAATCAGGCGGATAATTTCCTTACACGAGCTCTTATGTAGGACGGAACACGGATGGTCTTGTCTGATTAGTTTGATTGACTCCAGCCGAGAGACGAGCATGTGTGGACACTGGACAGACGGGGGCTGGGTGTGGCTTGTACGAGTAGTGAGCCATTGCACTAGCCACTACTCGTAGTTGTCATGGTGGGTGAGTTATCGTGTCCGGGAGTCGGCGACGGTCTCCTGTGTAACGCCGTCACCGGTAGCAATAGGATTAGTGGCCAACACTGGCCGAACGCCTCGCTACCTGGGGGAAATGCTCGTGGTGGTGGTGTTGGTATAGGAAGTGAACGAGGCCGGATGACGGTGGGAGTCAAAGTGGCATGGCACAACGAGGTCGCATAGGGTGAATGAGTAGTGTTTTGTGCAGGTTTTTGAGAGTCAAGTTCCCATTGATTCTGGCGCCTATATGTACGCAGGATTACCCTCCACTCCGCTCTTCCAAGCCCGCTCTCCCAAGCCCGAGTTTCCAAGCCGGCCACTCTCATGTATTTACAAGCACGCCCAATCTTTCCATGCGAAGTTCCCTCTGACTGCAACCGCGCCGGCCCAGAGGAAACGGCACTGTCAATGAATGGGTTCGCCGGATGGAGAGCAACCAATTGCTCCAAGAGTCAAGACCGTCTTTTCAGTGCGCTCTTCCAAGCGCATGCCCGCTCCTCGCAACCATAATCCTTCCAAGCCCATACTTCCAAGAAACCCGCTGCCTTCCAAGCCCACGCTTCCAAAAAAACCTGCTCGACTTCCAAATTCCGAGAAATCTGCCGCCTTCCAAGCTGTCCACCTACTAGTAGGTGAGCACGAACACCCAAAACAAACGACCAGATCCTAGTGTACCTAGTCCAACTATCAGTGCCTCCGATCTGCCGTCCGGACTGGACGGACCGCATCAGTCCAGTCCAGTCCCGTCCCGTCTACAAAATGAGAAGACGGTTTGAACTTTGAATTCAGTCCGTCCACAAAAACTGCCGCCTCGGACTGCTCGACTGTCAGTCTGCGACTTCTGAAATTGTTGGGTCGACCTACCTGTGTAAATGTCCGGCATGCATACGTGATCGCCATCTCTCTGCATGCATTCCGAAGTAAAATTTGAATACTTTTGGGGGCGGTGGGGTGCGAAGCTTGGATGGATTGCTTCGGCTGAGGAGACTATGGTGCAGGTTTGGAAGCCTGGGAGGACGAATACATTGGCTTCAGCCTTCAGCCTTCGGGGCTTTGCAACGTCAAGGGGAAGTTTATTTGATGACGATAGAGTAGGTAGGTAGATGCACCGTTTACCGTGAATATAAAGAGCAGATGGATCATGGGACCGCAAGCTCCGTACACTAGGTACAACGTGTTGAGCATCGAGATAGGTATGATGGAGGTTTTCCAGCAGGCCAAACCGCCTTCCTGCGATTAATTCCATTGATAATGTGGCCCAGTATGTACTGGGCGAAGGCATCACATGAACTTGGCTGGAAAGATCTCGCCAGAATGGCCCTCGGGTATTTGTGCATTCCCGCCATATATGAGCGCAGAGCCGGAATGAAATGATCTTGTAAGTAGCTGATACAAAGGGCGTTGTCAAGGTGATAGAGACTACCTACCTATACTCAATGCACTGTACTGCGAGGAGGATTTGCAATAGCTGTACATACTACCTATAGAGTGTAAAAAAAGTTCATTACTGATCTCAAACATTTTCATTCAAAGTCCCAGTCCATCCAGTCGACTGCAGTCCATCCAGTCGACGGCAGTCCATCCAGTCCATCCAGTCGACGGCAGTCCATCCAGTCCATCCAGTCGACTACAGTCCATCCAGTCCATCCAGTCGACGGCAGTCCATCCAGTCCATCCAGTCGACGGCAGTCCATCCAGTCCATCCAGTCGACTACAGTCCATCCAGTCCATCCAGTCGACGGCAGTCCATCCAGTCCATCCAGTCGACTACAGTCCATCCAGTCCATCCAGTCGACGGCAGTCCATCCAGTCCATCCAGTCGACTACAGTCCATCCAGTCCATCCAGTCGACGGCAGTCCATCCAGTCCATCCAGTCGACGGCAGTCCATCCAGTCCATCCAGTCGACTACAGTCCATCCAGTCCATCCAGTCGACGGCAGTCCATCCAGTCCATCCAGTCGACGGCAGTCCATCCAGTCCATCCAGTCGACTACAGTCCATCCAGTCCATCCAGTCGACTGCAGTCCGTCCAGCCCCATCAGTTGTGCAGACTGCTCAGTCTAGTCCACGCCTCCAGCCGGACTGAACCTCTCAGTCCAGTCCGACTTTTGCCGAAAGACGGACTGGACTGGACTATCGGAGGCACTGCCAACTACATACCTACCTATACCTCAGCTCTCTGAGCATGAGACTTCATACACAAAGTCTGACCTTTCCACCGGACGGGTCACGGGATTGGAAGGTAGGTACAGGAGTCCCCAGACCTGTGTGAACACTGCTCTGGCTGCCGTGATGGTTCCCGCATTTTCTATATTCTGTATTCTGCCGTAGGTATGTAGGGCTAAGTGTATGTAAATACTGGTTACCACTATGGAGTGATTACAGCTGCGGACTAGGAATAAGAAATCCTGCCTCAAAAAGAGCGAACTTTGCAGAACCGGTATCTATGTCGGGCTCCAGCTCTGGGCTGATCACCTTGCGCCCCGGATCATTATATATGGCTCGGATGTCAACTTTAGTCCCCAGGTTCCCTGACTTGTCGACCGGAGCTTTGCCCCTTTGCTTTGGAGTACATAGGTGGCTTGCGGAAGTACACATAGAATACGGCACTTGGGTACTCACTAGGTACTAATAGTCAGGATGTCTCCCCGAAATCGGCGGGGATCTTGGCTGAACGTAAGAGTCCATAGCACAACGCGCACTGTGAGTACTTCTGTAAAGTAGAACTGGACACGCATACTTCCAGTGCCTTTTTTGAGGGAGAGGAATCGCAACTTGCGAGCTCTAATGTACCATACTCCACAACCACCGGAGCTCACCTCCCCTCTCCACCCACCCAAATCCCACTTAACCGATCCCTGACGTCGATCTCCCGCGGCCGACTAGGATCACGGGTTAACAACTTATCCTGAATCCTCCAGCGTCAGTTCCTGAAATCTAGACTTTCATAGTTTGCACTTGCAAGGGCAGTTTCGATATGCCAACCTATCATATTCGACGGAGGCCTGTGTATCAGGTATTCTTATCTTCCAATATGTATTGTACCTGCTTCCACTACCACCTATCGTGCAGCGTGTGGCGTTGCTATGTACCTACATACCTAGCTCATTGTCGCTGTCTGGATTCCTCCGTGTACAATACATACTAGTGCATACCGGCAATCCTCGTCGTTCCGTCCGTACACATCCGTGATGGTGCGGTCCTTGTGATGTGATGGCGGAGAATCTATTCTGTCCTGTCCGCATTGTAAAGGCCCGGCCCGTTTGGACGTCCGGGCGATGTGCTGCAGTCAGTCAAGCTAGGGGGTTCCTGAGCGGTGGCTTCTCAGTATCCATTCTCGGTGCCACAGCGAGCAACGGCGTTCCGTGCCTGTGTCCATCGGAGTTCCTTTGTCATGCTAGGTAGTATGCATACATATAAAAGGGGGGGGTTTGGAAGATCGTCGCGATTTCGCCAAAACGACAACGACAATTGTAGTCGAAAGCAAAATAGTCCAGAATCCGTTTCCCCAGATAACCATCTTCCAAAACGCTCGCTTGGAGTATCTAGCGTTCGTCGCGTCTGCATGGAAGGATGCCCGCAGAACGTGCTTAACAGCGTCCGAGCACGGCGGAAATTGGTTTTTCGCGGCTTCTTCCGTAGCGTTCCCATTCAAACGTTCACCACTGATGTGGCTGTGGTCAAGCGAAACTATTATTGACCGTTCTCTATGTATGTACGCGGATCATTGAGGCCGAGTTCTCCACGCAATAAAGATCTTCCGGCTCGGCGTTGTGCCTGCTGGGTGGCAGTGTTGGGGAACGAGCACCGGAACGCAGGCTCGATCGACGGTGAACACACTAGAGTCCCTAGTGTCGAGGGATTCGGCGATTCCGCGCAATCCAAACTGCCAGCTGGGAGACCAAGGATAGGTGCCTAATGTAAGCTTTGGAGGACCCTGCGCCGGCCGATTCGGATAAATATTCAGCTAAAGGGGCCGGAAACGTTGCTGGTCTGGCCCGGGGATGCGGAGTGGTAAGCGCTGCCGATCGATATCCCGAGTGAATCCGTTTTGTATGGCTTCTTGATGGTGTCTCCCTCTCGTTGACGATGCTCTCGAAATCCTTGAAAGCTCTTGCTTCAGCGGACAGACAGAGCAAGATGCATTGATCCCCCAAGGTACCCCACGCTGCCCCTGTGCCTTCAATGGTGGGATTATACGCTTCCGTTGGAGCTTCTCTCTGCGCCTGTTTCAAGGAGTGGACACGGACTCCGAGACGCAGCCAAGCGGCAATTGCATGCCACCAAACCGCGATGCGGCTTTGGTGTTCTTCGGTCAACTGGCTGTGGGGTTCATTAGCCGGTGAAGAGTCTTCGAGCGGAGGCGATACATAGAGTACATACCAGCCGAAGGCTCCAACGGCGCCATGGTCCCTATGTATTTCCCGTCTTCGAGGTGATCACCGGTTATCCATGGCGAAGGGTCCCGATGGATGCTTTCGATCTCTAGCTTTTCGGCTTCAAAACGACGACTCACGCGGTCCACCTCGGAAGCTCGAGCTGGAAAAACGTACTTGCGTATCGTGTGCGATCTCACCGTCACATAAAAACAACAATCGGCAACTTGGAGTTGCAATGCAACCCTGAGCCCGAGGCGTCACCCACACCATGTGGCTTGGCTCGGCTGTTGCTTGTCGTAAACTGGCGACCCCCTGGCAGACCTCAAACGAATGGAGTGATTTAAGCACAGCTGCACGAAAAGGCAGCCTGTCCGTACGTCCTAGCTTGAAAAGGGAACATCTTCACTTCACTTCTATTTTCCCGTCATCTTCCCTCCCTTCTCTCCGGTTCTCTGCTGCCCCTCCATTCCTTTCGTTCTTGCTCTACAGTACTTTGCTTCAGCTTCTCCGCTCTTCTTCTTTGTTCGTCTCCTGAACTAGGGAGCCCTGGATACCCCTTCTCTAACCCCTCCATCGTAGCATTGCGCTCCACCAGCCCAACCCAACCGCGGCAACTCCCCACCACGACCAACCTCCACGACCAACCGACCCTCCGCAAACATCCTCCGCAATGCTCGCCCCACCACAACCTAACGACATCTCGCGGCCGCCGTCGCCGCCGTCCCACCACCCCACGAATGCCTACACCACGGGCCTTCCGGCGCCACCACGAATCCTAATCCCCCCGCCGTCATTGAACCCCAGCGACAGCAACGGCCTTCCAGAATGGCAGCAGCCCACGCTGCAGAGCATGATCCTGCAATGCGACCCGATCCTGCAGGGCCCCGCACAGGACTGGCGGTACGAGTTCCGGCGCGAAGCGCAGCAGCTCCTGCCGCACCTCTTCCTGGGGCCTCTGTCAGCCACCAAGAACCAAGACTTCCTGCGCAGCAAAAACATCACGCTCCTGCTCGCGGTGCGCTCCAACATGACGGCGCGCGCCCGCCTGCTGTCCTCGCAGCTCGCCGGCGTTAGATACGAAAGCATCGACGTGGGCTCCAACCAGGAGCTGATCTCGCAGTTTCAGCGCGCGGGCCACATCATCGACGAGCACTACATCTCTGCGCTCCCCGCTGGGGTCGCCGCGGCAGCGGGCCTTACCATCCCGCTCGACGGCCGGAGACTCCGCGGCTTCCAGGAGGCGTTCATGGCCGCGAACCACACGCAGCAGCCGCCCGGCGGAAGAACACTCCTGTTCTGCGAGAGCGGCAATGAACGCAGCGCTATTGTCGCCGCAGCCTATGTCATGCAGCATTTAAGAGGATCTACCATTCAGGCTATACAACTCGTCCAGGCGAAACGCTTCTGTGTTTGCTTCGACGATAGCATGAAGTGGATGCTCTCTAACTACGAGCCGATCCTGATTGCGAGACGCATGCAGCAAGGAGCGGTACAGCAGCAGAATGATGGTGGAGGTGGTAGTGGTGGTGGCGGCGGTGGTGGTGCGGCGGTGGTTGTGGGCGGAAGTGGGAAGGGAAAGAGACGATTCGATGAGGACGACGGTGACGAGGAGTGGAATGGCGGTGGCAGAGCCCCATTTCTGGACCAGTATGAATCCGAGGATTTAGATATGTCTTGAGGTGGGGGTTTGTGAGAAGGGGCATTTGACGTCGGTTTGCCTGCCTGCCCCGATGATTCTGCACGCCTACGCTACCTAACCCAAGTACTCTACCTACCGATCACCGATTTCACCTGCGTAAAACTCTCTTACTTTTTTACTCCCACTCAACAGGATTCCCCGGGTAGCGTGTCGTTTTAGCTACACGGCTCACTTGCTTGCTTGCTTGACCTTGTTGCGTTTGCTTCTTTGCGTGTGTGCTGTGTGCTGTGTGCTGTGTGCTGTGTGCTGTGTGCTGTGTGCTGTGTGCTGTGTGCTGTGTGCTGTGTGCTGTGTGCTTGACGTCCGTGGCAGCGGATAGATTTCTGCGGGAGCCATCAGGGGAGAGGAAGTTGGTGGAACCATGGCATTAGGATACCGGTTATTTCTACATATTCCGCCGAAGGCTTGCTTGCTTAGCATAGTTAGCCTTGGGGTTTTGGGCGTTACTCATTTTCATTTTCTTTTCTTTTCGTCTCTTGGTCTGTTATGTACTGTACTTGCGGGATTGCGGGAGAGAGAGCGTATGTACTGGTGCCTTCTTCTTCTTCTTCTTCGATGGCATGGTGGATAGCATGGTTGATAGCATGGTTGATAGCATGGTTGTATTCCTACCTTACTCTACTTACTCTCTCTACTTACTCTACTTACTCACTGTAACCTCGGCTGCGTTTCTGCTTTCATCTTGGCTGGCTGGCTTGCTGGCTGGCTGGCTTTTCTTGGGGGTTTTTGTTTTTGTTTTTGTTTTCGGCTCTTTTCGTAACTTCTATGCCATACCATACCGTAATGACTGTAATCAACCTTTTTATGAACTGGACTGTTTGTTGCTTCACTTAAATTGTACTCCTAATGAAGGGCGTTTGTTTTTCCTTCGTCTTCCTTGGTTTGCTTTCCTTCCCGCTCTGTTTTCATCGCGGCGGCTGGAATTTGGGATTTGAGATTGCATAAAGGCATGGACTTTGGAGCGGAAAGGCTGGACATCACAGCAGGAGTTTTGTATAACTAGACCCATGATAGGCTGCGGACACCATTTTGAACGAGAAATAGACAGATAGGGTATATGATCAAATTGGAAAGGCAGGGTGGTCTTCTCCTCTCTCTAAACTCTTACACCCGTCCCAGAAGTCCCAGCAGTCCCAGAATTTTAGAACGCGCTGCCCACGATGTAACAATCCAGCACTGCGCTGCGTCCGCCCTCGACCGCCGCAACCGCCTCCTTCAGCTTCGGGCCTAGCTCTTCAACGCTCTTGACCGTGCCGCCCCAGATCTGTCCGCCTGCCGAGGCCACTGCGATTCCAGCCTATCACACATCAGCACTCACGTCCTTCCATTCTCTCACCCGCTTCTCACTCGAATGGGGGGTGGGGGGGGGGGGCTTACATAGTCCGGACTCGGATCGAAGCTGATATTGAGCTCCCCATTCGTCGCGCTAGCGGTGTAACCAGCTGGATGTACTAGCTGCGCGGACTTCCTCGGGGCGTTCCAACCGCTATTGTTCAACACGATGGTGAGGAACGGCACGCTGTAGCGGCGCGACATCCAGTAGACCGACGAGGGCACGCCGAACAGGAATGTGCCGTCACCCACGATTGCAGTTACAAATTTCGACTGGCCAGTGTGCATCAATCCCAGTTTCGCGCCGACGGAGGCCCCGCCGAACCAGCCGACTGTTGGATGGTTAGTAACTGTAACTCTGGGGGGAAGACGAGGGTAGTGGGGAAGGGGAAGGGGGAACTTACGCCCGCCGCCGCCGGAGTTGTAGATGCTCCCAGGCGCGCTGAGCTTGAGGTGGTCGAAGACGATGGCGGTCATGGTGACGGCTTCGACCATGAATACGGAGTCTTTCGGTACGGCGTCGCGAATGCTGCCCATCAGGTAGTTGGCGCTTAGAGTTCCGTCTTTTAGTGGCTGCTCATCCTTTGCCAACTGCTCCTCTCGTGCCTTCAATTCTCCATCCAGCTCGGAGATCCTGGCAGAATTGACGGTGGAACCCTTGGAGGCGATGTACTCGTTCAACTGCCGCAACGCTGTCGTGGCGTCTGCCCTGTACCGCGCTTTGGCATTGACGTAGAAGACCGGCATTTGCTGCTTTAGTGGATCGACATCGATGTGGTAGATGAGGGCCTTCTCGTTGGGTTTACATCTGGCTCGTTTGTCAGTTGCCACGGACCAACCGGAAAGAAGTGGAAATATATCTACACACCTCGTGGGAATGTATGGGATATCAACGTCCAGCAGTAAGAGGACATCTGCCTCCGTGATCTTGTCGTGCACGCCGTACCGTACTCCCAAGTACGACCTGTGATCCGCCGGGAAACACAAATCGCTTCCCAGGGAGTCCAGCACCCTCGCCCCGACCGAATCCACCAGCTTCACCAGCTCGCCCACGGACTCTTCCTTCCGCCCCGAATACCCCACGATGACTAGCGGGTCCTTTGCCGCCAACAAAGCATCACAAATAGTCCTCACGCCGTCTTGCGACAGCGCCGCCGGCTCAATCGGTGTCCAGTAGCTCTGATCCAGCACATACGGCTCAATATCCTCCTCCATAACCTCTCTCGCGCCGACCAGGTATACAGGTCCCTTGGGATCACTTGTGGCAAAACTGAGCGCGCGATTAACCATCTGCTTGATATTCCTGCCCGTCTTGATCTCGGCAGTGTAGCGGCAGTACTGTGCGACGATCTCCCGCTGGTTATGCACGTCCTGTGTCCAGTGGATGAACTCCGTCCTGGAGCCACGCATCTCTCCCTCCTGCGTAAACGGCGACAGGCCGGCAAAGATCAGAACGGGCGCCCGCCCCATCGACGCGTTGTGCACCGCTGCTGCCAGCCCCTGCGTGCCCACGTCGACGTGCACGACGACCGCTTGCGGCTTGCCTGTTGTGAGCGCCATCCCGTGTGCGGCGGATAGCGCTACCATCTAGTCTCCGGCGTACACTCGTAAGCATCCACACATGCACTCCATGGGGATGGACATATGCATGCGCACTCACCTCGTTGGGACACGTGATGATCTTGGGGAACGAGTCGGGTGTCTCCCGCTGGCCCTTCACCATGGCTTCCAATATACCTGTCGCACCACCACAGCCGTCAGTAATTGTACATACTTTGCTAGGACCGAGTGTGTAGGTGTAGGAGGACTGTACTGGGATGGTCCGAGCCCAGGTTGACGAAACAATGGCTTACGCCGGCCTCCCACAGGGCTTCGAAGAAGGCAAACGAGGCGGTATACCTGCCCCCGTCGGTATGTGTTAGTCCACCAGATACTTGGAGCCAGCCGGGAAGAGGGCTTGTGGCGCTCACATGGCTATAGCGGATCGGGGATATGAATAGGTTGTTGTTGATCGTTGTAAGTAGCGGGTTGAGGATTTCGGAGGTGATAATGGGGGACGCCGCGAGCTTTATGTAGCACTTGGGGTCTGGTATGATACAGTGATGGTGGTGGTGGTGGGGGGGGGGGCGCGGGGTGATGATCATCGACCGCTTCGGACCACGCATATGGATAATGGAGTCCCAGGTGCCTGACACCTGATCAGGCCCCTCCCCCCCTCTCCCCGTGCCTACCCTTCCCACCCTAGGTACCCTATGTATGGAAACCCCTCTAAACCAACCCTTCGCCAGCCAATAGTCCTCCGGCAGTCCCTGGCCATCATGGGCCATGCACATCTCGGTCCCGTCCGGCCAGTGTTATTCTCGCGGTCGGTTCATGTGATCAGCCCAATCCCTTGCCTTCCGCCTGTTCGGAGCTGTTGTGGACTAGGTAGGCAAGGCGTCAGAACGGATGTGACGTTGGAGCTTGGAGCTTGGAGCTGCGGCGCGGTTACATTCTGGTGGAGGCGGCGCTGGGTAATGCCGCGGGAAGCCGACGCCAGCACCCGCGACAGGCAGGCATGGGCTAGTTAGGGCGAAATAGCTACCGGTAATAGTAGGCATTCTACTCTAGCCTGGGGAACTTCATGTTGCACTTTCCAACTCTCCTCCGCAGGAGTAATTGCGACGGATGGTAGCGGGCTTGAGGCGGGGTGCGGATAGACTCATAGAGTACGGTGTAGATAGTTGGTTAGGGCCAACGGAGCTTGCCGCAACCATTCATCTTCGTCACAACACAACGTTCGCGATCTCCGCTGCGGCTACACTTATACATACAACCTAACCTTCCCCACAATAGTCCAAAGCTCCCGCCTTCCCTCTAATCTAGAGCCAACTGTAGCAGATAACTACAGCTTCGGTTGAAGCAACGACGTTTGACGAGTGACAGACTATGTACGAACGGAAACGCCCAACTCTTGCCTGCCCTGTCCTGACTCTGCATACCCGAGGTGTCAGGGATTTACCCCACAAAACGGCTCCACATGGCGAGATGATGGATGGAGGTGATGGGGGTGAAGGTTATGTACGGGACGGGACAAGACGGGACGGAGCGGTGATGCATCGGTTTGTCTCATCGGCAGAGGGGCTATGTACCCCAGCTATCAAACAGAATGAATAGAAATCCCATGATGGGCGAAAATTCACTGTTAGGTATTCAAACTACATATCATATCCGCCCCATGCTCTATGCTATGTACGGACCACTCCCACCGCATATATGCACCCACATAAACAAACACCCCACAAAAACGCTTCATACATTGCAAATTACAACTTCGCCGGCATCTCAGCATGCTTCTCGTTCACCAGAACGAACCTATATCTCGGGGCGCCCTCCTCGAACGCCACCACAGCCTCGTTGACCTTGGTCATAGGCCAGAGGTTGACCCAGCTGTGCACGGCCTTCTTATCTGCCAGCTCGATCATCTCCCTGATCTCATTCGGGCTACCAATCATGGACCCACCGACCTTAACCCCGCGTCCAATGAGCACCATAGCGCTGAGCGCCGGTAGCTTATCCTCCGGCGCGCCGACCTGAATGAACTGCCCATGTGTGCGGAGTAGGTTGAGGTACCCATCGAGCGGCATATTCGGCGAAGAGACGGTGCAGACAATGAGGTCTAGGGAGCGGGCATGCGTCTTCGCCCAGTTCTCGTCCTCGTCCGTCGAGATGTACAGGTCCGCGCCCATTTTGAGCGCGTCCGCCCGCTTGCTCGCCTTGCGCGAGATCGCGACGACAGTGTCAGCCCCTAGGGCCCGCGCGAACAACACGCCGAAGTGCCCGAGCCCGCCGAGGCCGACGATGCCGACCTTCTTGCCCGGGCCGCACCCGTTACGTGCCAAGGGGCTGTAGACGGTCACTCCGCCGCACAGCATCGGCGCGATGATTTCCGACGGAAGGGAGATGTGCGACAGCTGGATCACGAAGTGTGACGGTACCCGAGCGTAGTCGGCGTACCCGCCGTAGGACATACTGCCGTCGGGGGTACTTGCCGACGTATGTTGTGACCATTCCTTTGCACTGTTTGGAGAGACATCAGCATGGGTTTCCTCGGTATGGAGGGGGAGAGAGGGGGGGCTATGCATACGTATGACTCGTTGTCAGCGGAACACTCCTCACAGTCGGCCTTCAAGCACGAGGCGCTCTGGGCACCGACACCGACGCGGTCTCCGACCTTGATGCTCTCGACTTTGCTGCCGACCTTGACGGCGGTGCCGACAATCTCGTGGCCGACAACGCACGGGTAGGGGGTTGCTCCCCAGCCGGACCGCAGCGTGTGCAGGTCGCTTCCTGTGAGGCCAGTCCTGTCAGATAATCTACTCATGACCATGGATGGCAGAGGTGAACTTACCACAGATACCGCAGTGCGTGATCTTGATGTCGACGTCGGTCTCCTCGAAAGGCTTCACGTTGTACTCCTGCTCCACCAGGTTTCCGACCGAGTTGGCATCGAGGCCCACCCATCCGCTGAACTTGTACTCGGCAGTAGTCATGATGTCTGAAGTCGTAGTGATAGGTATAGGTATAGGTATAGGTGCGGTCGGTCTGATTGATTCGAAGAGGTAGAGCGTGTAGGATGTGAAGATGGAACTCAAGCTGCTATGGAACTTCCAACACCAGCGTCGGGGGCGGGACAGCAGAGCTTTTGTAGTATTTCGCACAGCCCAGCAGCTCCCACCATAACGTGGCTTCTTCTTTCTTCATGGCATCGATCGTACGGTACGGTACATAGTTTACCCACGCATCGCCACCGCGCTCATCGAGAACCCGTCCAGTTCCAGTTCAGACTAACTAGGGGAAAATTCTTCGCCTAACGCTTCACCTCCCCTCCCCTCCCCTCTCCTCCCCTCCAGAGTCTTCCTTCAGGTTCAGGGTCCAACGTAACTACGTATCTAAAATCCGGGCGTTAACACCGGATCCGACCGAGCTGCGGTTAATTCTTCACAACTGTGAATCGCCGCCAAACGCACAAGCTTGGCTGGCTGGCTGGCTGGCTTATAAACCCACTTGCGAAGAAAGAAGCATGCGAAAGTTCGTGATGTCATGTTGGTGTGTAAGTACCTACATACAGTACTTTACATGGAGCACCTTCCATGTGGTGGCCAGGAATTTCGCATCGCATCGCGGCAGCCTCGGGAAGTCGCGATCCCTGTACATAGGCTGCTGCTGCTTCCCACGCCAGCCGTTAGATCCTGATTGAGATCTGCCCGACTCGACTCCCAACTACGGTAGGTAGTCCGGACCGGACGGCGAGATTCTGGAAGGTTCGGTTCTTCGGCTCGTCGATTGTTTGATCCTGCAATTCTTCGATTCTGCGATTCTTCGATCGCAATCGCTGGGGGCGTTCGAGCTCAAGCTCGAGTGATGGATCGAACTACCTGCTTACATACCTAAGGTAGTACAAAGCTCCGGTCAGAGTGCAGACCAGACAGGCTTTACTCTACTCTACGGCCACGAGGCGTGAGGATACACAGGTATTTTTGCTCTGCTCTGGCAGCTCTGCTCTGCACGTGTCCCGGAAAAACGGTTTCTCCATTCTCCGCTACGTGTCGGGCTGGGGAGTGGACGTTGGCGTCCCACTTGTAGTGGGGTTGCGCTTACCGAACGGGATGCCGGTCTAGCTATGCGGTGGAGTAAGGCGTTACATGTATCTTATCTCCGGCTGCGCTGCGTGGAGTGCGGGCGGGTCGGCGGGCGTCCCGCATATTCGCTGCCAGCAGCAACAAGAAGCAGCAGAGGGAAGACTGTGGCATTTTCCCGATGGTGGATTCTGGACAGACTACGTACTCGGGTGTAAGGGTAAGTGCTGCCTCACCAGTTTTTCCCCCATACAGCTTAGCGTTTTTCCCCATACAACTTAGTCACAACTACTCACTCATTTCATTGTATCTGGCTTAGTGTGCTGCTAATATAGACTAGTGCTTATAATTCGTAATGGTGGTGAGGCACCACTTATTGGCAGCTCCTGGTACAGGGGAGAAAGGAAGAAGGGATATTCACTGGGTGCGCAGTGGCGCGAAACTCTGCGACGCTGCAACGCTGCAACGCTGCAACGGACGCACGGCAACAGCGGGGTTCAAACTCCTGCCGTTTGCACTTGCAGCGTGGTCCGGAAGGGTGGGCTGGTTCGCCACAGCAATGTATGTAAGTGGGTACTGTAGTCTGGACTCTGGACTCTGGAGTCTGGAAAGGTTTTATGTACGCGAAATAGATTGATGGTTTCCGAATACCTACGGTACCCTACACCTGTCCTCGTCTTCCCCGAGTCCTGTGTAGGTACTCGAAATAGTGGTGTCCTCCCACCACCTGTACATTCTTACCAGTTCCTCCAATTAATCCACAATGAACGGCGACTCTCTCATCTCTTCTCCTCCTCTCCGGGGACCTCTCGCCCAACATTCGTGCTCCCTCCAGACCTCTAGCATAACTGAGCTGCATCTTTCGTCTGCAAATATTTCACATATGTAAACCTTAGCCTTCCATTTCTTCATTTTTCCCCTCATGCGCTCGCAGGATTGTACAATTCTCGAGAAGATGCTCTCGGGTCTGCTTAGTGCAGCATCTGGCACCGCACCGTGCCGTGAAGTCTAAGGAGGTGGACGATGTGTTGGCTTGAGCACAAGGAGGTGTAGGTATTGCACAGATTTCGTGGTTTACAAAAGGACACTGGAAAGGTTATCGAGCAGTTGTCCACTGCCTACCTAGTTGTTTTCCCACCTACGGAAAGGTCCATCTCCACGGCCCGAATGGACTAGCTGATCAAGCGACGTTGCGTTCCTTGCCGAAAGCCGGAGACCGACGGATGCCTGAGTTCTATCAGGCCGAAAGCCAATGGATGCCTGAGTCCGATCGGGAGCAGTGGCTCTTGAGGCGAGGGGTCACGGCTCGGGTGTGTACGATATGGCATCCGCTATGGTTACCAACATTCCTCGGGAGTTGGGTATGTACAGCGATCGCCATGCACACTTAAACTCATGCTGCGTGTGCTCGGGCTTGCGCAAAACCGGGGTCAACCGTCAAACGTGCGCAGTCCGAGTGATTTCTCAGAAACCCGTGAACAGGCATCAATACCGTATTCTGGTCAACAACCGACCCATCGCAGTTCACGTCGCCTCCCCCATCACATCAACACTTACACTCACCCAGGACCGCAGCTTGCGACACCTCTTACATACTTCGTACAGAGCAAAAATGAACAATGTTACAACGATATGAATTTTCCGTTCCCGGTCATGCAGAGATACAACAAAGGAAACCCATGAGAAAAAGAGAAAAGAAAAAAACAAAACAAACAAACTGAAAAGCAGATGAAACTATAAACTCCTGATTCTTTTTTCAACTTCAGTATGTATCTACGTAATATTGAAGACCTTCTTGAGGTTGACAAGCAGATGCCAATCCTCCTTCGCCACCTCGTCCCTGTAGAACTTTTTCAGCGTGTCGATGGTGAGACGGCTGATCTGCGAGTAGAGCACATCCTTCTCGTCCAGATGTCGTCCGTACGTGGGCTGATTGGGTCCTTCGATCTTGATGGCAACACTGGGGGAGCCCTTCTTGGCGATCGGGATGTTCTTGTGGTTGAGCTGGATGCTGGTCACACGGCCGAGCAGGACGGATTCCATCTCGCCCGTGAGAGGGTTCTTCTTGACGGCGGCTATGGGCGTTCCCATGCGGAGCGAGCCCTCGACAACATCGACACCGAGAACGATCGGGTCCTTCTTCATGAAGACGGCAACCGTGTTCAGAATGCAAGGGAAAACGGCCTGCGCAGCGGCTTCGAGACGTTGAGCTTCCAGCATTTCCTACCGCACAAATCCAATTAGAGTGTATTACACTTATTAGAGTGCGGGCAAACAAACCTTCTGATGAGCTGTGAAGTTGTCGAACAAGTGGTAGATAATCTCAGCACTGAAGATCTTGACACCGACTTCTTCGGCGTATTGTGTCGCTTCCTTGTCAATCTTGACGTCGAAGCAGAGCATGACAGCATATCTGCAAATCAGATTAGCCAAAGGGCATCAACTGTGGCTGGGTGGAATGAATTGCATACTCCTTGTGTTTCTCCAACATGACACCAGCTCGCATAACGTCACGCTTGAAAACGGGACCGATAGAGATAGTGCTAACGGGAATCTTGCTGACCCGCAAGAACTCGAGCAACGCCTCCAAGGAACCCAGAGTGGACGCCTGGACGGCCACACCAACACCCGAAGTAGAAACTCTGCTCAACAAGTTCTCGAGATCTCCCATGATCTCCTCCTCGAGATCCTCCTCATCGTCGTCGGGTCCAACGACCAACAGTCTCGAACCAGCAATAGCACCCTCAAGATCGTTGGCAGCGATCTTGACTCCCATGGCTGCCTTGATTTCCTTGTGGTGGACGTACTGCCCCTTGACACGCATCTCTTTCATCGGCTGTGGTGTCAACAGTGCTCTGATGTTGGTCGAAATCGCGCCGTTCAGTCCACAGACGACTATTCGGTCTCCCTCATGCAATACACCGTTACTCAAGATAACATCGATGGTGGTTCCCAGACCCTCGACAACCTTGACTTCGAGAACGGTACACTCCAAGCTCGAGAGGTACATCAACTTCCCGGCCATCCTCTGCTGGGTCAATTCGACCAGGAGCTTGAGCATATCGGGAATTCCCTCTCCAGTATGTGCGGACGTGGGCACGAGAGACACGAACTTGGCAATGCTCTTGTTCTCCCAGTACAGCTCGGAATTGAGTCCCTGCTCGGCAAAAGCAAGCTTTGTCTTCTCGAGACGGTCGCGGAACTCGTTCTGAACAGACTTCTTCTGCTTGGCCAGCGACATCTGGAATCCATTGTTGGGAATTGGGTTCCAGCCGTAGAGACGATCAATCTAAACCAGTCAATCACATCGTTACATTTAATAGGCTGAAGAGACGAACCTTGTTCAATGCGACGATGAAAGGAGTCTTCTTGTCTCGCAGCAGTCGGATGGACTCGAGCGTCTGGGGTTCAAGACCGTGCATGATATCAACGACCAGAATGGCGATGTTACAAAGCGAAGATCCACGAGATCGGAGGTTCGTGAAAGACTCGTGACCAGGCGTGTCGATGACGAGCAAACCCGGAGTCTTGAACTCCATTTCGCCCTTAGGATCCACAACCGCAGTTTTCGTCTTGATGGCTTCTGTAGGGAAGTAAGTTGCACCAATCTGCTGGGTAATACCACCGGCTTCTCCCTCCTGAACATTGGTCTGACGAATCTTGTCCAGAAGCTTCGTTTTGCCGGTATCGACGTGTCCCAGAATACAACAAATAGGAGAACGAAGATTGTCCGTGGATGCGGCCGCCTTGGCTTCCTCAAGTTTAGCTTCTCTCCGCTTGGCCGCCTCAGCTTTCCTCTGAGCTTCTTGTTTTTGGGTCGCCGTAAGCTCCTCGTCAGAATCATCCGAATCATCGTCATCGTCATCATCATCGTCTTCATCCTCATCCTCGTCTTCCTCTTTCCCTGTGGGTTTCTTGGTATCCTTTTCTGCTCCATTCGCTACCCAACATTAGTACATATGGAACAACTGGTGAATCGGAGCCGTGCTTACCTGCTGTCTTCTCGTCATCACTGTCGTCATCCCAAGATTCCTTGATATCACCATCCTCGCCGATTGCATCTTCCCAACTTTCAAGAATGCCCTCCTCCGCCTTGGCCTTGGCAGCTGCCTCCTCGGCTTCTTTTAGTTTCTGAGCCTCTTCCGCAGCCTTCTTGGCTTGCTTCTCGGCTTCTATCCGTTCCTTCTCCTCCTTCAGTCTCTTTTCATCGGCAGCTTTGGCCTCAGCCTCGGCCTTTGCCTTTTCTGCCGCTCCACCCTTCTTCTTCTTCTTGTCGTTGACAGGCTTCTTGGGTCTGTCGGGGGCGTCCAATGCTTGCACGATCATACCGGCATCACGCATCTGCTGTAACCGCAGCTCGGCTCTCTTTGCCGCCTCCTTCTGTGCCGGCGTCATGTATTTACCCTCCTTCTTGAGCTGTTCCTTCTTCTCTCTTTCCTTCTCCTTTTTCCGTGCCTTGGCTTCCTCCTTCCGCTTCTCTTCCTCCGCGATAAGACGTTCCTCTTCCTCGGCCTGTTTTCGCTCCTCCTCTTCCTGTCGCAGTCTCTCCGCTTCCTGTAGACGAAGGAGCTCCTGTTTCTTGGCGAGCGCCGCAAGGGCACCTGTGAGCTTCTTCGGCTTTCCACCGGCGGCGGCGGCAGGCTTCGCGGGGGCGGGAGTGGCGGCAGCGGGAGCGACTTCTGTAGGGGCGGCCTCAGCAGCGGCGGCAGGAGCAGCTGCAGGTGCGGTGCCCTTCTTCTTCGCAGCCTATTGCTGTGGTCAACAATCGGTGAACACTTAAAATTGTCATAGCCGGAACCAACCTGCTCCTTCTTCCTCTGTTTCTCTCTTTCCTTCTTCTCTTTCTCTTTTTCTTTCTTCGTCTTCACCCTTCCGCCATCCTCCTCGTTGTTCGGCGTGGCGGTTCCAGAGTCGGCAGCAGGAGCAGCAACAGCGGGAGCCTGCTTGCCACCCTTCTTGCCCTTCTTGACGGGACCAAAGTCATCCTCATCGATCTCGGTGATCTCGGTGGGGGCGTGGGAAAACGGAGAAGCCACATCAGCTGGCGTGCCGGAACCATCAGGTGTCGCATCTTCGTCGTCGAGGGCCACGGCCGTAGGAGCTGACTTCTTTCCCTTCTTTTTCTTGTTGGCCTGGTTCTTCTTGAGGGCGGCGAGGAGTCCGCCGCCGCCGAAATCATCCTCTGTAGCCTCTGTAGGAGCAGCAGGGCCGGGCGCAGGAGCAGTCTCTTCCTCCTTCTCGGCTTCGACTGGGGCGGCGTCGGCGGTCTTATCCACTGGGACGGCCGTCTCAACTTCTTCCTCCCACGAGTCGTCGCGGACCTTCTTGTTCTTCTTGTCCTTTTTCGCCATGATGAAGTGTGTCTTTTGCGGGAACTATTACGAGCCGGCGATTGATCTCGGTGGTGGTCTGGAAGTTGGTTGAGCGGAGGGTTGCTGAGTCGTTGACCAGGATGAAGTTGAAGTGGGGCACTCTGGTTGTAGAATAGTGGGGATAGTGACTTTGGTTTGCTAACGCCGGCACTTACGCAAAAGAAATGTGTCTGATCTGGCAATGCACCAAGAGATGGATCCAAGAGGCAGAGCAAACTGAATGGGGATCGGCCTTTTGCATGTTTTTTCTAGGTGTGTCACGAGACCGCGTTCCCTGCTTAGTAAGTGGCACATGACACTTGGCGACTCATCATGTGTCTGCTGCTCCGCGGTGTGGCTGCTGCTTTCTATTGTGGCTGCTGCTTCCTATTGTGGCTGCAGTGGCGGCGGATAGCGGATGCGAGTGGCGAGTGGCGAGTGGCGGTGGCTGAAGCATGCTTTCGTCACAAGGTCAAACTGAATGCGAGGAGGCGCGAGATGCAGCACGGACAAGTCCAAAGCAACACAAATCTCAACGGTCAAATATCTTCCGCCTCCCTTCCCACCCTTTGGAAGAACTCAAAGAAAGGACTTCTTCTACGCGCTCGCAGCCCCCACTCGATCAAGCCATTCCTCCAGCCCAGCATTACGACACCCCGCCTCGTCCACAAACGGTACCACTCCTACTAATTGCCCTTGGGTACCCACCGGTATTTAGTATTGCATTGTCCTGCTCCGCTCTCCTGCACACTTGTCTCCTACACTTCTGCGCACTTCTCTCCTACACTTCTGCACCACTCTCCACTCTGCCTACCACTCCGTCAGCTCCTCGCTCTCTGCATCCACACTGCAGACGCAACAATCCCAGCTCCAGCTCACCCTCACCTTCCCCCACAGCTACCCCTGCTCTCAGCGTCGCGGGGCGTCAGCGGCGTAACCCATCGTTCCTCGTCGCCACTCCAGCTCCAGCTCCAGCTCCACGATGCCAGTCAAGGTGGTGATCATTGGCGTAGCAGCCGCGGCAGCAGTGGGAGCAGTTGTGTGGCGCAACCGCGAGCAGATATTGGAAGTCGCGGAGCAGACCCGCGACGAAGTTAGAGAATTTGCGGGCGAGAGAATCGCCGAGCTCGCCGAGCTCTTGCGACGCGTGGCCGACAAAATCTCGCCGGAGAGGCAGGAACAAATACCCATGCGCGGCCGCGCTTTCGGGTTCTCCCCACCGTCGTCGCCGAGCTCTTCGTACAGGAGTGGAAGTCCTCTTAGGTCTTCGACCAATCCGTTCGCCAACCCCCAGGCCAACTCACCTTCGGGTTCTCGCAATTCGGGGTTCTACCAGCAGCCCCCAGTGGCTACGGGACGTGACAGCGAGCACGCGGACGGTCTGCGACTCCGAGGTGCTGGCGGCGTCGTACCAGTGCCACCAGCACCACCAGCTGTTTCCCTCGATAATGACCACAAAGAAGAGCCACGGGCGCCCAGCGTTGCCTCCAGCACCTCCACAATCCCGTCCCCAGCCGTTGTATCACCACCCGCGCACGTCGTCTCGATCCCGCAATCACCCAGCGTCGAAACGCTCGTCGCGGTCTCCGCGGTGTCGCAGCAGCTCCCCTCAGCGTCAGAAACCATATCCTTCCACTCCACCTCCACCACGCCGACCATCTCCTCCGGCTCCTCAGCCGTAGCCGCAGCCGTAGCCGCAGCCGTAACCCCGCCAGCAACAGTAGTAACCAACCCCTTCGAGAACCCGCAGCCATTCTGGAACATCCCCGAGTGGCAGGAAAACACCGTGGTGGAGGCGCTCGACGACACGCCGTCTTCGTCGCCTAGCTTGGCCGGCAGCGCTGCCGACGAACTCCTCGATACCATGTCGGATCTGGCTAGTGAGTCGGGAAGCGAGGGCAGTGAGGGCAGCTGGATGGAGGTCGCGAGCGTCACTAGTGATGATGATATGATCAACCATTAAGTGCAAGGCGGTGGCTTGTGTTCGATTCTTCGTGTCAATGCTTGATTTTTGTGTTTCGGTCTGATTCTCTTCGGTTTGCTTTCCTGTCGGCTCGTCCATTGTTTTTCCATGTTACATTTGACGTACAAGTGAACCTCTAGGGAGGTGGGAGGTGGGAGGTGGGAGGTGGGAAGTGGGGAGTGGGGGGTGGGGAAGGCATTCCCTTTGAAAGGACGAGTACGAGCACGGGCACGGGTGGACAAGCTGGTGACAGTGATGGTGTTGGTGGGTGGGATACTTACGCTCTACATTCTTACTCGTGAATCGTGATATTTCTTTCATATTGTTCTTCTTCGCATTTCTTCTTATTTCACTTGGATTGGAAACATACATTTGGGTGTTCTTGGGCTTTCTTCTTTCTTCTTCTTTCTTCTTCTGCTTCTTCTGCTTCTTCTGCTTCTTCTGCTTCGTCTGCTTCGTCTGCTTCTTCTGCTTGTTTCGTGTGCGTGTGGGTGCGTGTCTGTGTGTGTGCTCCCTACTTCCTCTGCTTCCTCTGTTGATTCTCGCTTTGACTACTGACTTACTTGGGTGTTGCATTTTGGAGGAATCGTGGGAAGTAACTACGGGATGGGATGCGGTGGGATGGGATGGAAAATTTCCAGTAGGAAGTGGAGAATGGGGTTTAATACAGAGCACATTGCATTAACATCTACCCATTGACGTCTTGTTGTTGTGTGGAAAGCGCGAGTGATATCTGTGCATCAGGAGCAGCAGCAGCGAGCAGCGATTTTTAGAAGTCGATGGTTCTATGAACGATGTCTACTAGTAGCGCCCGAGGAAATGCACAGAAGCCTGAAGGAGAGCGAGAAGGAGAACCCATCCAATCCATCGTGTATGTACCAGTACCTAATCTATCCCCCCATCTCCGTTCCCCCACCCTAAAATGACAGGAAAGAAAGAAACTGTAAGAAAAAGCACACAACAAAAAGCAAAATCAAGCAAAACACCGCCCCGCCGTACGCGCCCCCAAAATCGCATGCAGAACCTCGCCGGAAGCAGCCATCAGCCATCAGACATCAGACATCCGACAACATCGTAAGGAAGGCTGAAGTAGAGCTGAAGTATCATAGGTAAGTAGAGCCGAAAGTGCGTGCGTATCATAACTACACGGATAGGTAGGTAGATACCATACAGTACTTATCACAAAACGGCATCATTCAGCAACCCATCGACCCAGTTGATGACAGCCTCAAAGACGTCCTCCGTCCTCTTCGGGTTGACGGTCCTCCTCGCGAGGGCCACAAACCCATCCGCGAGCGTATTCTCCGCTCTCGCGACGGCCTCCCTTAACCACGGCGCGCCGAGCTCCACGATTGGCGCGAGTGCGTCGCCGTTGATGTGCGCCTTTGTCGGATCGCGCTCCCATTCCGCGAGCCCGGTCATGTCCTCGGCGACCATCATGTATGCCTCCTCTGCCTGGTGGCGGGGCCGGTACAGGTCCTGTAGCAGCTGCAGGAGCCGCAGCGCGGACTCGTCGATTACTGTCAGCTGGAAGAAGGAGCCGTCGACGCCTGCGGCGATCAGGTTGGAGCCGCCGCCGACGATGCCGGGGAGGTGCCGGTCGTGCGGAACCCATGGCGGACGGCAGATCCCGCGGCGGATGCGCGAGACGCTGGAGTCGAGCTCGGCTTCGAAGATGGTTTTGAGGGATTGCAGCGCGCGGTTGTCTACTTGTGTTAGTGGTGGAGTGAGGGGTAGAGCAAGTAGATGGGAGACGAACTGGGGGGCCGCCACAGGCCCACGACGCCGTACTGCTTGTCTGTAGCTATGAGTAGGTCCTCCAAAAGCTTGGTGATGTAGAAGCCGTTCCTGGCAATCTCGTCGCTACAGGGGATGTGTTAACCAAAACTCTGGGCCACATAAATTGAAGCCATCGTGATAGCGCTGACACACCTGAAGCATTCGAATAACCTTCCATTCTCATACTTGATCACCAGAACCGAGTCCATCGCACAGGAAACACAGATCAACGGTTCAGAGACCGAAATCTGTACTGCTGGGCTTCGAAGCTTCACCTGTGCTACTATCTCCAGCCTACCCAACATTCAGCTCCTGCAACGCACACCTTCGAGTCTTTGGGGGGGGGGATGGAGGGGGTCTACTTCTTCGTCTTCGCATTAAAATCCTTAAAGCACAGCATATTCCCGGTACAGCAAACCAAAGAACTGTTCAACATTAGCCATCAATACCCCTAGACACTCGGGCGGGTGGGAGAGAGAGCTGACCTAGTTCCATACGGCGCCACCGAGTATACCGTGTCATCGCAGATCATGTGGTATCTCCTTCTCACAGCAACAGTATTATTTTCGCCTTGGTGCAGAGTGAGGATGACCAGTCTCCCAAAGGGCACGCCGTGATTGATAGCGCCTGTTCCCACAGCAATGAACTGATACCGCTCTCCGCCGAGGTGCATATTCCATTCTGTTGAGACGCTGGTGGTTAACTGTCTGTTCGGACGAGACGGGACGGCGGAATGCTTGCTGGAGCAAGAAACTTACCCGCGAGACAGTAGATCTGCTCGTTCGGCTTCGAGAAAATGCTTTCACCAGTCTTCATATCCTTGAGCGTTCCATCAGGAATACAGGACTGTCCACTAGAGTGTGAATGACCGTCAGTGAGCGCCTCATGAACGTGTAGGGTTCGGTTGGTGAACCAACGTTCTCGCATTGAGCACCTTCAAGGTGCATATGGCAGTCGGGTCCTCGATCTCCGTAGAGCCCGGATTCCTGCCGCAAGCGACGATGTAGCAATTCATGCGTTCGTAGAACAACAAGCGGCGGGGGGTTGCATTCAATCTCAGTCTTCTTCCGCAGATCTTCCTACTCTGGCCGATGTCCGTGCAGAATATCTTGCTGTCGGCCACGCAGATGAGGGTGTTCTCTGAACCTAACGCTTGATCACCGACCTGGACAATCGCTTCGACGTTTGGCTGGACATCACTCTTCAGCACACTATCAGATTGGCGGAAAGTCTGGGACGGCACTTACGTCTATCTCTTCGTTGGGCATAACAATAATCACTTGCGCTCCCCGGAAACTGTCACGAGGCATATCGAAGCGGTACACCTCGCGGCCCGCCAGAGCAAATGCCGAATCCTTGCGATACACGTCCAAGGACAGCAGTACCGGAATAGGTCCGAATTTGATCTCCTGACGTTTCTCGAGTTGCAGGGCTTTCAAAATGTCAGTACTAGGTCCAGAGGGACACACACACATAAAAAGAGAACTTACACGATCCAGTTATCGTAAATTGAAACACAACAACAATGCCGCCCCGTAATCCGCACAGTAGCTTTGCAGTGGTATTGGTTGAAATCAAGACGGCCGATTCGCACAGCCCGAGATCGTGCAGGTCGTCCGCAGCAGGATTTTCAAGCACTGCCACTTTAAGTTAAGCTGCACATGGAATAAGCTGGATAAAGAAACCCACTTTCTCGTTCAGCGAAAGGACTGAGTCCCTCGAAACCATCACAACTGAATATCTGAATTGTCACTCGCCGTGTTCCCACAGCTACCATCAATCGGCCATGCCTATAGACACTGTTAGAAGCCATACTCCATCGTCAAGTGCAAAACTTACAGCTCCAAAAAGCCCAGGAATGTGGGATCATCCTCCATAGCCACCGGTGCACCAACAGGCACCAAGAACTCGTTACTTTCGGGGCCCTAGTCAGCATTCAGACTGCTCTTCGTCCGCAATCATCAGTAAACGTACCTGTCCGACTTGATTTCTATCGAAGCCAGAACAAGGCTGACATTGTCTCCGTTGCGCAATGCTATCACGACGAATTTTCCCCGGAGAGCCGCCGCAACGATCGTATCGCCGCCCTCACATCTGCGTTGCAAGCGGCGCATCCCCGGATCATTATCGTCCACCTCCATTTCCCCATCATCCTTTGGCAGCGTGTCGCCCTGGGCCAGCCGAATAACCGTAATCGTGGATGGCGTGACCTGCACAGACCAGGGCATATCATCAGTCGATTCGAGCGGCCCGGCCGCCAACGTCGGCTCGTCGAACTCGAACGTAATTTCATTCCGGCACTCGAACCAATCGCCGTCCTTGCCGGCGGAGCGGAAGCAGAGGAACGACTCGTTGAACTGCGACGAGAGGACGAAGCAGCCTCCCTTGTGCTTATCCGTTTTGCGGGAGACGTCCGGCAAGATGAACAGCCTCCGGACACCCGCCATGTAGTCCGCCGGCGTCTGCGCGGTGGCTTGCACGCCGTACCGAAGCTCGGTGATCGCTCCGTGTTTCCCGCGGCCGGCACACGCGAATACCCGGTCCCGTTTGGCACTGTTGCCTTGCCCGCGAGCGGATAGATCCACCAGCTCGAAATCGATCACCGGCGCCCAGTTGATCACTGTCTCCTCCAGCTCGGCGCGTGAATCCACCGGCCACGCGGCAATTGGCAACTGCACATGATGATTAGCTCACTCCCGTCTTTCCTTCCCCTCTCCAAAGCACCGCTCGCATCGTGTACTGCTCACCAGATATATCCCCCCGCTACTCATCTCCCCACCAGCCACGATCATATCGTTAGACCTGAGTCCATAATCGAGGGCGGTAAAAGCCGTTCCGATGGCACAGTCGAGGTAGCTAGCCTTGACGACGCTCTGGACAAGGGCATGAGCACTCCCATCGACCTCGAGGTAGTAGATGCCGCCGTTTTCCATAGCGAGGTAGATAGCATCGAGGGTGCCCGTATAGTTCGGATGTCTATACGGGCGAGACCAAGCGGTGACCAGGCCTTCCGCTGCAGCTGTCAGAAAAAACAAGCCCAACCAAACGAAAGAAGAAAAAAACGCAGGAATATATGTAAATTAGAGACCCTCACGCTGATCATTGGACGGGAACGCCACGTTGCGGAAGTTCCCATTTCCAGATATGATATCTAACGCACTGACAACATACGTGGAGAATTCCGTGACTATCAAGAATGCCGAGCTGATGACTAGAGGAATTACGTGCAGAGGTATTGAAATGTCTGAAAACCGAATGTTAGAAAAATGAGGTTTTTTCGTGGGTGATCCACCGGGGTATGTGTTCACCATCTGACACACGAAGGCCCTGCTCGCCCGGCTTGTCCGCCGTCCACAATGGCTTGTTTGTATCCCATTCGTACAATCGCAACCGAGACTTCGATTCTGCACTATTTCAATGAATTTCGATCAACAATCCGGACACATCAAAAAAAATGATTTGCGATTTAGATGGAAAGCTGGAACGGCGGACTGACTCTATGAGGAAAAGTATTATGATTACGTGCTCAATATCCGACGTGTAGAGAAATTCCATATGCACTACAAAGCAACCATGAACTGCGAAGGTTCTCTCTTCTTTAATGGGGTTCAACGGTAGGCCTTCCGCAATCTGCCGCTGCAGTTCTTCCATCGGATGAAGAGAATATACACGGAAATAGTCTTGGTATGCCGCAACCGCCATCGCTCGGGATCTACACGAGAATATAAGCCTCTGCCGCGCGCTCTGCAACATCTTACTAACTTACTGAGGGTCAACCGCTATGCACTTGCCGAGATGCGAGGGATGCACTCCTCTGTTATCGATGCGCCTCCTCGAGACCACGAAGTCCACCTGTCCCTGCTCGTCACAGTCCCTCGCGTACACGAACTGCAGATATCCTGCGTCGGTAGTCATGGCCAGAATTTCGGCCGGGAGGCGAGATTTTATGTCCTCGTCCGAATCCCCACGACCCTCGCTCAGGCCCGTTTCCGGAGAGCCGGGGGAGAACTGGATTGGCCGCTTGGCGCCAAACACACAAGCATCGCGGATTTCCGCTCCGATGTCGGTTTTGGATCCTACTTTCTGCAATTTCCCGAGCGGTGTGAGGAGATGGAGTTCAATGTAAGTTTCCTATGCAAAGTTTATCCTTAGCAACGGAAGACGTAAGGGGGGTCTAGGCAAGCCTTGGCGGACGGATGAACTGGTACGAACCCCAATGAAAACAACGTCGTTGAGGTCTTGCCTCCGGATTCTTGCAGGTAGTATCTTCTTGACGACCGGTGAATGTATGAGAGTCCTGGACAGCAAGCCATATACCGGAACATCATCCTCCGAGGGTGTCGCCCGTGTCTGATAACACTCCGGGACTTCTTCTCCTTCATCCGCGAAGCCCCATTGGATAGCGCCTGTAGTCATGTTTGGCAGAATCTCGTTTCAAACTAATCTTGATAACGTCTCAATGACCACGACTTCTATAGGAACTGAAGGCGGAGGGAGGAGAGGGGGAGGGTAGAGCTTACGGTTGAGGTTAATTGAGTGCACCGAATGATTCAATGCCTGTGAATGAAGTTGGTCACGAGCAGGGCTCCTGAAGTGCAGATATCCGGCAGTCCAAGGTCCGTCCCCCAATGTTCGTTGCTCAGTAGTCAATCGGCTCCGGAGGGCAATGATAGCCCGATTGCAAGCCCGAAGTACCACGGATGGGCCTGCGAGGTGTTGATGGACTCAGGAGGTGATATCGTATTCTGTCTAAGAACAGGTGGGGGAGCTGTAGAGAACCCTAGGTCAACTTGCAGGTAATCGGTCCAACGCCAATTGCTCGGGGAAGCCGCTGTCTTTTAGGTTTCGAAAGAGTGTGGAGGAGCGAGATCCCTGTATCTCGCTGACCAGAATGGATGGATGAGGGGCAAAGCGAATTTTAATCTTGAAGAAGTCTATGCGCCTCGATAGACCGGCGGACTAGATAGAGGATAACTACAGCCAAGCAGCGCTCAATCCTGGTTGGGCGGTGAAGAGCTGCAAACGGAAGGAAGGAAGATCGACCAGCTGGCAGCCGTTTGGGTGGGGATGTTGGCGGGACGTTGGGGTTGGATTTGGGTTTGGTTTGGGTTGTGTTGGGTTGGGTACGGGATTGGAAGTGGGTAGCGGGGGGCAAAGATGGTGATGGCGGAGCTCGATAGTGGTAGCGGCGGCGACGGTGGAGGGTTGGATTTGGGAGGGTTCGTAGTGGGGTGGGCGGCGGTAGTGGCTAGCCGTATAGTTGGAGGTGAGTTGCTGATTATGAGGAGGACGATTCGACGGTAGTCTGATATGTTGCCATCGATATAGTCGTTTAACGCTGCGCGTGCTATCCGTGCAACTTTCTTCTTGCTGGCGAAGGGGAGGGTTTGGCCGAACGGCAGGCGAGAAAAGCGAGGGGTGGGGCACTAGAGTGCGCCGTATCATCCAAATCAAACGCATGAAAGAACGGGATCGAATCGATATCACGCCGCCGCAGAACGCCAGATGTGAGCGAAGCCATCAACCCCAGACCCCGGACATCGTGTAGACTTGTCCATGTATGGCGTGCACTTTGGGGGAGGGGATCTAACTCGAGGTGGCGTAGTGAGGATCACATCGATTCACACGTGTGGACTGGGTGGGTAGATAGGGCAAAGGCAGAGGTCTGAGGCAGAGGTCTGAGGCAGAGGCCGCCTAGCCCCCCCACATGGCAGTTATTATTATTGGTGATGCTGCCGGAAAGGCATCTCTCTTGTTCGTTTTTTCCCTCTGCTTCTCTGGGATCTTCTCTGCCTTGCTGTTGAGCTTTCTTTCAAGACGGTCTCTCTTTCGTTTCGCCCAACTTTCGTCTTTTTCTCCATCTCCTTCTCCTCCTACTTCGCTGACGGTTTCTTCCGGACGGCAAGTGCACAACTGGCGGGCCACGGATGCTGTCGCTACATACTAGTAGTGTGCGTGCAGGGCAGCCAGCAGCCCTCATGTAGAGTAAGAACTTGGAAGTTGATGTATGTAGGTGGGTGCTTAGGCGGGTGCGTAGGCGGGTGCGTAGGCGGGTGCTTAGGTGGATGCTTAGGTGGGTACTTATGTATGTATGTGACGGGAGAGTTCTTCATCAACATCGACATGTCAGTTTCTGATATGTATGCACATGGGGGTTTCGGTGTCGGCAGAGAGGGGGTAGGTTGTGCACTTCTCGGCGGGTCTTTGAGTATGAAAATGAGTATGTAAGTAGATAAGTGGGTAGGCATTCTATGCAGCCAGCATAGCTGAGTACAGGAGGGGGTCAGCCGTGGGCTGGTGGTGGTGGTGATGATGGTGATTGTAGTGGTGGCTGTAGTGGTGGTCGTGGTGGCGGGGAGAGTTAACGAGACGAGGAAGCACTTTCGGTTGTACGAAAATGGTAGTATTATTATTGCGCTCTTCCGGACTAGCAGGTTAGTCGAATCTGGAGAATGATAGAGTAGAGTAACGGAAGGCCGAGACATGGAGATAAAAAAAGAAAAGAAGACAAGAAAAGAAAGAAAAAAACAGAAACCGCCCAGATCAGAATCACAAGTGAGTAACGATCCAGTTGCACGTTGTCGATGTGATTCATCCACCCATGGCCAGCAGCAGCCAAGGGGAGGTATGTACCTACATTAAGTGAGTGCCTGCATGCCTTTGGGTGCTCTATCCGCGAGGTGCTCGTCTGTATGGGCTCTAGAGTGCCCCGCCTCACGAGTGCAGTCGCATGCAACGCAGTCCCTCAGTCCCCTCCTCTATGAGTGCTAAGCCGTCCCCGTAGGACGTTCGGTGTGCTAGCATGTTCGCCTGGCCAGAGTACTCTGGAGTGCAACAGCGTTGACTACTGTGCTCGAGCACACAGCTGTGAGACGGACTGGATAACTGACGAGCTATTCCACTCTGGAGTAGAGCACTCTCCACTGACCGCGCAAGGATGCAGCGACTAGGCTGGTCAACTAGCTGGCAGGCACGTCAGATTCCTGCAGAAAAGTGCCAAGAGGAAAATCAGATCTGCCAAGCTTCAGACGAATCGATGCGCCCAATCGATATCGTGTGGAGCTGGCGAGAGCTCGAGCGGGAACCCCAACATCCCAGCGTGGACCGGCCTGTATGCATGTACGTACTCTACTCAGATTGCTCTGCAGCCACTCACCGTGAAACGAAACACTCCGTGTAACCTCCTCCTCCCCCTCCACACTCCACCCTCCACCCTCCACCCCTCCACCGAGAGCTCGAGCTTAAGCTCCCCCCATCGCGAGCTATCCACTCACCCACCCACACAAACCAAGCGTACCCGCGAGGAAATGCGAGACGGCTGCGTGTTGACTGTCTCCCTACTGCTGCTCCCCCATATCGGACACGGATAGCCACCCTTCACCCGACACAGTGGGCGGTCGCACGGTCGACGAAAAAGCGTGAGGTGGATCACCGCTGGGTAATCCGGATACCTAGCCAGTATGAACTATCGAGGGGCCCTACTCTAGTGGAGTTGAGTTGTCTGCTCCTGCTGCTGCTGCATGGTCATATTCGCATTCTCGACCGATAATGGCTGCAAGCGGCCACCGGCCCGTTCATATCAAGGGAAGTGTTGTCGGTGATGGAAGCAAAGAGATGATGTCCCATAAACAGGAATATGACGGGTCGGTTGTCGACGCCTTTTCTGCCGCAGCGAAGATGGGGCCTGGCGTTCACGTTGGCATGACTGTGGGGGGAGGGGCCAGGGATTGCAGCATGCCTACTCTACCTCCCTACCTATCGGCGACGATTGCGACGATGGTGAGCGGGGAGGAGCAATACGAGGTGGGGAAGAAGGGGAGGGGGGACGAGGGGAGCTTGCCATAGCAATCGTATTGTCGGTGAAACATGCGTCGAATCTGCGTCGTGTGGACGATCAGTTGCTCCCGGGTTTCGAAGCTTGCAGACCGCCGACGGAGCTCGAGACGGTGGTTGCTCCAACTAGCGCGGCGGCACATGACTGACGCCACAGCCGGGGGAGACCCCCCCCCCACCCACACGCCCACCCCCCTCCGCGCGCCACACATCGGTTGTTGGGCCAAGGCACTGGACACCCTCGCTCGCCCACACCCGTCACTCAGGTGCGGAACTTTCTTGCGAGAAAGTCGTCAGCCGACCAGACGCCATCCCCTTTGGCTTTGGCCGTCGACCATTATTCACGCAAAAAATTACTAACTTCAATGGTCCGATTTGTGTGGGAAAACGGTGATCGCTTCGAAGAATCCCACGGAATGTATATGCGTCCGTATCGGGCATAGTGCGCTTTCTTTTGCGGATGGGCGCTGGCACTGGCAGCCTGGCACTATCGATGCCTGGAGGACACGTGACGGTACCCAATCAATCACTGGGCCCGAGTTGGATGGCCATTTCTGCCTCGTGCGGATCGCTGCTCAGTGGTCGCTATGCAATGAGCTGCTCGGAGTCCTTGCGCGGGGTTGTCCACTAACTATGCTGCTTGGTATGTGGTTCCTCTACCTCTTCAGGTATGAGGTATGTACTCTAATTGCTCCTCGTCACTCTATTCATAGGTAAGGTAGTTGGCTCTGCAGTGTGCACTGGTCTGACCGAGACGAAGTTCGTACAGGACTACTTGAAGCTCTTTCGGCTAGGCAGAACAATCGTCAGCCAAAGCATGTCGTCGGTGAAGAATAATCGAACGAGCAAGTCCGGCCTCCCCAACCAGAAGACGCAGGCTTCGGGCAGATCTTGCAGCACGCCTATAGAGTGGTAATGCTCTAGACCAGTATGATAGGTGCTCCGGAGCACAGAGGAGGAGGAGGCCTAGGTGGTGCTCCAAGGAGCGCTCACATGCAGTGCAAAAAGAGAGCAGCAGCATATTGGATCGTATGGAGTGGCCGGTCTGTCCGCAACTGCAGATGATCATGATCCACGGACGGATGGATGGATGGATGGATAGACACACGTCCCGCAATATTCATGAACTCACAAAAAAAGCTCAACTCCCGTGAGCTATTACCTACACCTGGAGGCAGTTCCATTAGTCCAGGCATGCGGAGGATGAGAATTCTCGGCCCCATAACGACCACTGAGAAGCCGACAGAATAACGACCAACAGCATTGAGGCGAGGAAATGACCCTGGTTCCAAGCTGCTTCGACTCGGTGGTGGAGACGATTGGATCTACGGCTCCCCGTTGGATCCAAAGTGGGAAACCCAATGGTCGGTGGGGCGAGATGTAGAGGTATGTACGGACTGGGGGAAGAATGTGGTGTATGGTGAGGGACCGGGGCTCTCGACGAGGTCGTATATGACCTTCAGAGTGAAGTTCAAACGAAACGCTGATCTACAGCTCCAGAACATGGGGGAAGGGATCAGGCAGTGGATGCATCTAGCCGGCCATCCGGCCCTCCCTCCCTCCCTCCCTCTCAGATCACCGCCTTCAGAGGAGTCGTCCTGGCCACATACAGTTCGGAATGCGGACCAAAACCGAGCATGAGCATGAGCATGACCATGCCAGTACCAGTGCCAAGTGGCCGGCGTGCATCCAACATGATCCAAGCCACCAACGAACGATGGACCGTTTCCGATGATGGATCATGGTTTCGATCTTTTGATGTGATGAACTGATGGATGGATTCCTGCGTTTCGTGCATGGGCATGGGCATGGAGATTGATTGCTCGCTAATGCGTGGCTCCAATTGAGCCTTCTCCGCTCGCCGAATGCTTCTTCCCAGGGTCCGCCAGCTACATACATACATACCTAATATCATATCTCGCACGCAACGAACGAAAATTCCTGCGCAACCGCCGTCGATGGATGGACGGACGCTGTTGCGTGGCACAGTACCTAGTTGCCCGTTGGCCCGTTGGCCCGTTGGCCCCAGGCATTGCAAATAGCATTACGGCTACCGGGTCGGAACTCTGAAGTCGGAGTTGAGTTGGGGCTGGGGAATGATTGAGCTACCAGTCGGATACGTCAACGTCGAGCTGGGTCTGGGGGCATTTCACTTCGAGCTGGGTGTTCCAACTTCGCAGGCTGCAATCACGGTCGTCGTCCCCGGCGGCGGCGGCGGGTGGCCACATGACGGCCACTACATATGTACAGTATGTACATACATATCCATCCCAGTGACCAGTCCCAAGAACGGGTCAGATGGATGGAGAGTTTTTCCGCCGACGTCCGTTCAGGTGAGAAGCCAACAAACAAATCCACAATTGATGTATATAGGTATGTATGCATATACAGCCGGGCAGGCCTCTCGTGCTCACTGCTGACGACCGAACGTCCACCTGCTTGCATGCGCCATCCCCCACCTCGAACGACGAAGCCTGCCATCAGCTCCACCACCACCACCACCACCACCACCACCACCATACCGGATGGGTCCGATCGTCCACAGAGCCACGGCTGGTGCTCCGGTCACCACTCGAGACCAACGCCTAAGTAAGCATGGAAGTAGACACCTCCCCCACACATATCTACTCTGTCGCCAATAGCTTACTATAGGCACATCGTCTGCAGCTAGCCCCCCCGCATTCCTCAAGCGAAAAGGGTTCGCCACCCACCAGAGATTCCCCAGTGCATACATACCTACATACCTACATACACACATACACAGGTAGTATGGAAGCCGCATCAGCATCAGCATCAGCATCAGAATCAGCAGAAGGTTTCCCCAGCAACTATGTATGTCCGGGTGCTCTTCTCTGCTTTTCCCAATTCCGCCAATCATACTATATTATATCATAGGTATCCAGTTGGAGAATGGGGGCAGAATTTAGAAATCGCTGCTCGACAGGAAGCCCATACAGGAAGCCCATACATACAACTCGATGCTCGATGCTCGATGCAGCTCCGTGGCAAAGATGCATTTGCTTCACCACCCCCCAGACATCCTTCCCTTTGCAAAAACTGTATGTATCATGCAGTAGATAAGGCAAAGCAAAGCAAAGCATGAAGTCAAAAGCCAACTTAAATTTTGCTCGCGGGTGATGCGGGAAATCTCAATCTCTTCAATTCCTCCCCTCCCTCCCCGCATATCGTGTTTTCTGACAATTGCTCATAATGTATAGTTAGCTGGTAGCTATGGCGGCCCGTTGCGGTAAGCTCTGATATCTGGATTCTGCTGGAAGGGATTGGCTCATGATGCAAAAAAATTGTGAGTTTTGCCATAGCCATAGGTTGTCCCGAACCAAATATCCAGTTGCCCTGCACGTGAAGCTTTCGTTGAGCCGAGTCGTCTCATGGCTCACCGCTTGAATGCTTAGTTTCGTTCGGGCATTCTGCCCGTGGTCCAGCCTCCAGGACCGTCTGATATGTACCATACTTACTATACATACATACCGGTACCAAGTTGCCAACAAACCCGCCGGCAGATACCTAGCATCTAGATGCAACCAGTCGTGCGTATGTACGGCCTCGAGACTCGGTCCCGGAATCAGTAGCCGGTTTCCTGGGTCGGATAAGTACGGTAGGGAGGAATCATGCCCCGCATAAGCAGTTAGTTGGTTAATTAGGTACTCCTAGCGACACTGGCTAATTAGGTTCCAGTGTTTGGAGTTTCACGGACGTGGATCCGCTCCGCACTTCAGCTTTCGGGGAGGATGGTGGATCTGCAGGCTGCTCACATGGGGTTGTAGGCATGAGGTATGTGGGAATGTGGATATGTGTGTTTGATACTGTCAATAGTGGATACTGGACACGGCTTCGTTCCGGGAGGAAATCATCGTCATCGTGGTCACCATCGTCATCGTCATCATGCAAAACTGCTATTGCTGGGGATGGGAATGGCATGCCGTCGTATATAGGTAGCGGTGAAAGAAATCGTGCATACATAACCAAGTACCATCATAACTACCGGTAAGTACCGGTAAGTACCGTACCTGTAAGCAGATGAGCCCCCAAGTTCCAACCATTATGTAACTCCTCTACTGACGACCTTGCGCGAATACACCAGACGACAACTTTTATGGTATGGACAAACCACGGCAAACTCGGCAATTCCAACCTACCAATTGCACCGTGCATCCTGATCATGAATCGTGACGTGATGAAGCAATTCGCAATTCGCACTTCGCAATCTACTTCCTTACTTCTTTACTTACGTGGTTACGTAGTTCCTTGTGGAGATGATGTTCGGTCGATTGCTGTGCTGCAAGTCGCTTAAGCTCGATGGCACAATCGACCCAAATTTCTCCCGGATGTGGTCCCTGGTGGTGGTGTTGGGGTAGGCAACAGCAGCCACCAGCAGCCACCAGCACGCACCACTGGCCCGCTCTGGAGTCTGGAGTCTGGTAACCGCTGTAAGCTGTAAGCACAACTTCTCACCGCTGTGTAGGGCTGCCATCCGCTACCGACTTCCGACCACCGAACACCGAGCACCGAACACCGACCAAACGACGTAGGATGTATGTAGGTGAGATCTCAGGTAGAGTAGATAGATAGACGCAATCCGCAACCACAACTCTCGGAAGACGTCGTCCCACCCCATATACGGCACCATACTTCCCGATCCAAGTCACGGCATGTACGGTATATACGGTACGTAGTATTCCCGCACCGTCAGTCTTCTTCCCTTTCATCATGTTCTTCTCGTTCTTGTTTCTTTTTTCGTTCTGTCTTCCCTTTCTCGACGTCGACGTCGAAAAAGTTCAATGCTTACACTTTCTGGGGTCATTTTCCGACGTAACTAACTACGGGAAACCCGGCTAACAAATCCCTGCTCCAAACTTTGTACAGTACTCTCTAACTACCGATACTAACTGCTCGAGTATATAACGAACCCGCTCTTGTTGCTACTACTCGGTACTTGAGTACTCGGATCTTGTGGCTTCGGAGTCCGGACCCGATATCGAAGTGCGAGAATCTTGGACTTGAAATTCGAGAGATTATTGCGATCTGGAACCGTCGCTTTGGCGTTGAGCTTGTGTTTGGGCTGTGAACGAACACTCCCTTCCACAATCAACCATCCGTCAGTTGGATCCACCACAGGTCCGCAGGTTTGTAGCAAGTGGAAGTGTGCTATGTACATACCATGTACCTATGATGTGCCTATGCGCCCATGTGCCTTTGTACTTACGTAGCAACATGCAACATGCACAGAGACGAAGCTTGTTGACTGTTGGCTGTTGGCCCTGCTGTTGTCGGTGCATGAAGGCTGTCGTCGGCGCGTGAGTAGGTACTGTGCCTAGCGAGATCTTGCCGCTGTTAGAGCTTTGCCTGTGGACTCTGCTTGCGGACTCTGGAGATCGCAACGGTGGAGGCTGTGGAGGCTGTGGAGCTGGTGGTGTGGCGCGCGGGGAAGCAAGCCACGATTACTCTGCTAGGTAGTACCGTAGGTAGATCAATCTGCCCATTGGCTACACGTGAACTCCTATGTAGAGTATGAACATATACCGGTATCATATGATGAGCTGGCCGGTCCGTTGTAAGTAAAAACGTTCTATGTATCCGGGATCGACGTTCGTCTCTCGAAGCAACCCGCCCGTCCCCAGCCCCAGCCCGCGTAAATCACACGCTAGATCGTTCCCGGTTAGTTAGGGACGACTGTCGTGTCATGTCATGCAGCTGCTCGAATTTATCCAGGTGTTCATTTTCCTCGAGCTCTTCACAGCAACAGCAACAGCAACAGCAGGCAGTTCAGGTACCTTCAACTCGTTCACCTTCCATCTATCCCCCCACCAACACCACCAACACGACCACCACCACCACCACCACCACCACCACCACCAGCACCTACACACTCTGGCAGCGGCTGGCCTCCTATCCACAACTCAAGCAGCTTAACCGGGTTACTCGAGCCAGCTACCTACCGTAGTTATTCGTATCGGGACCCCCCACCACGCACCACGCACCACGCACCACGCACCACGCACCACGCACCACCAGCACGATACGAAGCTCCCCCCCCACCCCACACAGTCTCGATGGATGAAATCGACACCGGCACCAGCGGCAGCGGCAGGAGCAGCCACCGCAACAGCGGTGAATCGGGACGACCACCACTGCTGCGGACGACCTCGATCCGGTCCTTCACGAATGCCGAAAAGGATAAAATCAGCGCCATACGTGCCGCATGCGAAGCAGGCGATCGCGGATCTCTCATCCAACACGCCATCTCGGCGGATGGGCTCGTTAGCGACGACGTGCGGCGCGAGGCTTGTACGCCACACCTGATGCCCCCCCCCCACACCGTCAAACCTCCTGCGGCCTAGGCGAGGGAGGAGGAGGTGTCGTGTCGTATCCAAGCGAACGCTAATCAGCTGGTTTCATGTTGGCGGCAGGGCCCTTGTTGCTGGCAACTACCGTCCCGCGGGTTTCCGACGCCGTCGACGCCGACTGCGAACATGACACGGCCGCGGCGGAAAAGATACCCGAACGAGTGCCGTGGGAAGAGCTGCCACTTCACGAGGACGAGCGCCAGGTGCAACTGGATGTCGATCGATCGTTCATATATTACCCCACCAGTAAGCGACAGTCCGGGGGGGTTCATGCATCGCGGTATCCCGGATCCTGCTGAGTAGCACTGAAATGCAAAGCATAGATATGTCGCCTCGGCAACTCGACGATCGGAAGAAGGAGCTATCGGATCTGATAGTGGAGGTCCTGCGCAGGCATCCGATGCTGGGCTACTTCCAGGTTCGCGCTCGCAAGTCCGCAAGAGTACTACGCTCCCCCGATGCATCATGTTCCTGACCTCGTTCATGGCAGGGCTTTCATGATATCTGCCAGGTGATCCTACTGGTCATGGGACCGAAAGCGGCGGTTTCGGCGGTGGAGCACATTGCGTTGCTGAAGATCCGTGACTTCATGCTTCCGTCCATGACACCCGCCATAAATCACCTCCGCCTGCTATATCCACTCCTTAACGATGAGGATCCAAAGTTGTGCGCCCATCTATCGAGAACCCAGCCTTTCTTTGCGTTGGCTGCCACCCTTACCCTGTATGCCCACGATATTCAGGAATACAGCAATATAGCCCGGCTGTTCGATGTCTTCTTGGCGTTGGATCCGGTGTTTCCGCTGTATCTGTTTACCCAGGTAATCCTCCTCAGCAAACTCCCCGTGGAACACACGCTGACACCTCTGGACAGATCGTGATGGAGCGCAAAGAGGAGCTATTCGAGATACCAGACGACGAGCCGGAAATGCTCCACTCGATCCTGTCGAAGCTCCCGAAGCCGCTCGACCTGGAGGGCTGGATCTCTCGCGCCATCTTGCTCGTGGAGAAGCGGCCGCCGGAGAAGCTCTCGACCTGGCGCTGGGTGTCCAAGTACAGCGTACTCAAGACCTCGCGGACAACCAGTCCCACCCTAACCCTGGAAGCAGCAGAGAAGATCTTCTCGTACCAGTGCCAGGAGCTCAAAAGCGCCGAACTACGAAAGCAACGGCTCGTTGCTCTCGCAAAACACAAGACGCCGATACTGGTCGGACTCTCCGTGCTCATCGGCGTATCTTCCATCGCTCTCGGGATGTATGCGCGCAACCACGGAGGCGTGGGCTCCCTGCCCGGAATGACGGTCGTATGGAGGATCTTTGTCGCCATTCGACGGCTGATGTGATTGGATCTCTCTCTCTCGCTTTCTCTCTCTCTCTTTATCTGTCTCTCTCTTCTCGTTTCATTTTTCCTTTTCTTTTCTTTTCTTTTTCTGCGTCTAGACAAAAGTTTGCTTGGCTTGGCTTGGCTGGTTCGGTTGCGTGGTGATTGGGTTGGGCTGGGTTGGGTACGCCGCACGGCGCAGAGCACGGTTTCCTTATTGTATACTAATTGCATTCCTACCTATACTAAAAAAGCTCAAGCCATTTCCCACCCACTGAAATGTTCCCAGTTCCCACCGGCATTTTTGTGCTCACCTACTTGCCTATCCACCCTTCGCTTGCGGATAGATGGCTGGATGGCTGGATGGATGGCTGAACGTATGGCTGGGTGGGTGTATGGGGTTTGGGTGTATGGGGATGTATGGGGTGTATGGATGTATGGGTGTCTGGAGCATGTATGGGTGTATGGAGCATGTATGGGGTGTGATGAGCTGCAGATGTGACATATGCAGGTAGAACCTGCCTCACATACATGCCTTTCCATATGTATGGTACATACAAAGTACCAACAGCTTGCTGGCTGGCTGGCTTACCCAGCAGCCGGACAGGACTGGGCATATTTTCTCCGTTTCGGGTATGTGATGCGGTACTGGTGGGTTGCTGGTGGGATACGGTCCCCCGCAAATGCTATGTAGAGTAACTGCTCACTGCACGAGTAAGGCGTAAAAACAGGATCTGTGCAGCGCAGGTTGGGCGTGGGTTGGGCGTGGGTCGGGCGTGAGGGGCGGGGGGGAGAGGGGGGAGAGGAGGGGCGGGGAGGGAAGAGGTGGGTCCGGAGGGAATGCCGGTGCGATGTGTGATGTGTTATGTGTGATATCTGATGGAGGTAGGGTAGGGTAGAGGGTAACTAGAGGGTAGATGGGATACCCTATTTAAGTCGGTGAGGACGGAGTTGGGGGGTACGTTGGGGATGGGGGGTGCGTTGGTGGTGGTAGACTGGTAGTGGTGGAATGCTGAGTTCTTGGAGGGCCGGGGTACGTTGTTATGTAGCGGGACGGCAGTTGCGGGGGGTTATATGTGTATGTGTATGTGGTGTATGTGGTGTATGGGTATGTGTATGTATGGGTATGAGTATATGCAGGTATGGTTATGGGTATGTGTATGTGCATGTGGTGTATGTGTATGGGTATGTGTACCGTATGGTTATGTGTATGGTTATGTGGGTGTATGTGTATGTGTATGTGTACCATATGGATATGTGTACCATATGGTTAAGTGTACCGTATGGGTATGTCTACCATATGTGTACCGTACGGGTATGAGTGTTATGTGGGGATGAGTGCAGCCGGCCTTGACCGCTTGACCGCCTGACCACTTGACCGCCTGACCGCTTGACCGGACTGGAAGTGTATGGTTGCGTATGTAGCCGAAATGTCACTGATGTAGAGTACTATGGTTGAGGTTGGGCACCCACTACCTACTGTTTGCAGAGGTGGTGGGGGCATTCGTAGCCGGGGGGATGATGCCGCAGAGGGGGGGGGGGGGGTGGGGGGGGGGGCATTCATAGCTGGGGGAGGAGGTGAAGCCGCAGCGGGCAATGGGTCGTGTGCACAACCAACAACCAGAGTTCCCAGAGTGGAGCAGATGCATAGACACATAGATGCATACAGTAGATATGCGCCCACCACTGGCGATCCCGCAGCCGTCGCCCCGTCCCGTCCCGCGCCGCCCCTTGTCCATACCCGTCCCGTCTCTTCCCGTCCCCTTCCCGCCCCGTTCGGTGCGAGCGGGGGGCGGGGGGCGGGGGCCGCGGGGGAGGAGTGCGGCAGTCCGTGCGTGCGTGTTACCAGCGCCACAACTTGCTGCGTCGTCGTGGCGTTGCTTGCGTGCGAGTGAGAGCGGGGGGATCTTCCATCTGCTCTGCTCTGCCCCCGCGTAAGAGTGACTCTATATGAACATTCGGATCCGGATCAGATCCCGTCCGCAACCGCAACTGCAACCGGGGGGAAGGACTGAAGCACGAGCACGGAACGGAGGAGGTTTCCGTCCTGCAACTTCCGGCGCACGACAGACGCCAGAGAGAGAGAGATCTTCAAGACAGACGACAGACGCCAGACGCCAGACGACGACGTGACCGCCCGTGAAGCACACAACACACGTGATGACGGTGCAACGCGCTCGCGTGAAGGTACTTGTAAAGCGGGCTGATCTGGCCACCGGAAGCTTAAACTACTTGGTTAGTGGACTGACCGTCTGCTCTCCTCCGCACTCAGCATCTCAAACTCCACAGAACCGTCCTCCATCTCTGTGAAAAGTGTAGCAGCCTAAGTTCCATCGTGGTCGAGAGCACGCCCACTGCTCGTCCTATGAGTCACAACTCCCCCACTCGAGCCCCGCCTTCGTTCCCTCCTACGAAGCACATGATGCACCCTGCGGCTCTGCGGGAAGCAACCACACTATGACACAAACTACGCATCTCGCTTAATCCGGCATGACGCCATCAGGCATCATGTCCACTGTTCAGCAGCATCGCTTTTGTCACGCACTCACAAGCTTTCTCAAAAAACACAGTGCACACATCCATTCTCATTGTACATACAATATGATATCAGAGAGCGTATACACACGAAACCTAAGGAAGTATGCGGTACAATATCCAAAAGAGAGGGGAAAAAAGAGGCCAAAACAATCCCCGCAGGAATAATGTCAAAGATAAAAGAGCTCCAAACACCATTACAAAAACCCCCCCAAAGAAAAGGAAGTTCGGTCGGTCCAAAAAACAAAAAATACAACCATTTGCACCAGATACAGGAATCGAAATCGAAATCGAAATCGAAATTGTTGAGAAGAGAGGAATGGAATGGAATGGAAAATGACGAAGAGTTGAGGAAATATCTGCTCTAGACTACCTCACGATCGGCCGCCTTCTGGACCTCGAGCAGCTTCAACTTCCTTGCCAGCAGTCCATGGCCCTGGCCCTGGCCTGGAACCTTCGTCGAAGCTGACAGGTCCAGTTTCTCGTATGTGCTCCTGGTGCTGCTGGTATCACTACCGGCGTCACGCTCGTCCACGTCCATCTGGCCGTTTCCGGCGCAATAATCTGGTGGCGACGACATCATGGACAGAGGCAAAGACGGTGGCGCATCGCCGCCGCCCCTCGTCATGCCAAACAAACTTGCACTCCTCTGCCTGCCCTTTGCCGTGGGAGTGATCGCAGAACTCGGCGCCTCGGCTCTCCATGTTGAGAACTTTGGCTCGGGCCAGAGCGTCTCGTTGCGAAGCCGCTCTTTGCCGTCCGGCACACGGTTTGCAAAGACCACGCGGATGGACTTGAATATGTAGTATCTACCGCGCGAGGGGCAGACGATATGCATGTGAATTAGATAGCGCAGTGAGTCCCGTTCTTTACCACGGGCCAGTGCCATTGTCGCGTTCACTGGAGAATCGCCGCCCATCCCCCCGACCGAATAGGACTTCTGTCTGATGAATGTCTTGGTCCCCGGCTCCATGTCGCGGAGATCATAGGGGACCAGGAAGAGCTTGACCGCGGTTTTGTGGGGATTCTTTATGACAATCTGCAGCTGTCCGCGCTGCGGTATGCGGTAGGAGCCACCGACACCTGGCGGGGGTTTCTTGCCCTTGCCGGACTGGGCGCCGAGAGCGGAATCGAGATCGAGCGATCCGACGTAAGGTGACGGTGAGTCATAATCACCAACCGAGTAGAAGTAGGCGGGGAACGGCAGTGTTACGTGTGCTGGACACCTCAACGACTGCTTGCATTTCCCGAGTCCCAGCACACCAATCTGTGCCACGAAATTGAGCGGTTTCGAAGGCGTCGTGGACATGCGTCCATTCAGTATGGATTCTTCGTATGAGCCCACGAAGGACCCAAAAGGTAGCTCCGAAGGCGTGCCGCCCATCCCCGACAGCCGACGCGACTTGGGCGATAGCGATGATCCGTCCCACTGGGCCGAGTGGGCTGGCATGCCGGCACCGAACGTCTGACTTCGAACAAAAGATGCTTTCGTCGGCGAAAACTGGAGAGTTGAGAGCGCCGACGGAGGCAGTGATTTGCGGCGGGCCCTACGTTCCGAGAAGCCGATATCGATCGGTCGTGCCGACTCATCGCTGCTGCCATCAGTGTCAGGGTTCGACGAGTGCACGAGCGGCGATGTGGGTGTCGTCAACACGAAGTTCGACGACAGCGATGGCGTTCTGATATGACGTTGACCCGGCGGAGGGACCTCGCGCCGCGGGAACGCCGTGTGTAGGGGAGGCGGGGGTAGAGTCGTGCGGCCGGTGAGCTCATAGCTGCGAAATGGGTTTGCGGCTACCGGGGGTGACCCGAGCGAGAATTGCGAGCTTCTAGCTTCGTTCGTGAATATGCCCTGATGCAGGGCGGATTGCGGTCTGTCGGGATGTTCATCTGTCGGACGCGGGGAGCTGCTCGGCGTGTGATTGGGATAGTAACGGTCGGAGAGCTACACGTTCCAAGAGCGGCCAGTTAGCATTTCCTTTGACGATAGCTCCGCGAAGCTGTCTCGCTCCGCAACCACCACCGCCACCATCACCACCACCGTCGCCACCTCTCAGAAGCGAGCGTACGTTTCTGTTTGGAACCCATGTCGGTGTTTCGCCTGCCTTGATACGTTCGATGAGCTCAGCTCTGTCGGTAACTCCGGAAACAATGGTATGCGTGACGTCGGGACGGGTCAAGTGTGCTAGAGGAGAAGCAGCTGGGTGCAGTGGTAATGGTAGCGGTTGGAATGCAAGCGTTGCATCGGGGGTGTCATGCGGCTGTAGTGGATGTTGCATGTTGCACTCGTCGCCGTTGCTGATGTTGTGGGCGTTTGGCTTCAATCCTGGGCTCGGCGATGACTGCAGCGGCGGTCTTTCGCGAATACTACTGTATGAGAAGGGCATGCGGAGAGTGTTTTGAGGGTTTGCAGCAACAATTTATGTGGGTGTTTGGAGTGGGAGGAGGTGGCGGAACAGAGTACATGTAAGTGGAAAGAGAGAGGAAGTTCAAGGACGGAGGGAGGAGGAGGGGGGGCGGACTGAGGAAGAGGAGGGAGAGGGAGAGGAGAAGGGACGAGAAGGAGAGGGAGGATGAGGATGGACGGGAGAAGGAGAGAATGGGGAAGAAGAGGAGGAGGAAGAAGAAGAAGAATCACGAAGCGGAAGAGGAAACAAGAAGAAGAAGAAGAAGAAGATGAAGGGCGTCTTTCACTAATAAATAACAGTTAGAAAAGTGGGACTGTACGCAACATCGACCATGACGCTTGCCATGGGACTAACAACGTAAGAACTATCGAAGGGGCCAGGGACCTTGTTGGCGAAATGGCAGCTCGTCCGGCAGTCTGTTTGTTTGTGCTGTCTCGCTTTTTTTTATCCCTCGCGTCTGTGCCGATTCCGCCCTCCGCACCGATAGGTAACCACGGCTATGGTACAGCATCAGCGGAATTGCTCAGCACACGGCGGGCCACCTCAGTTATCTTCAGGATCCATGGATCGAGAATCAGGACTCATATACGATACTTTCGGGCACGGTGTAGAGTAGGTTATAGAGCACTATCTAGTGGCGTTGTGGAGGCGGGGGAAGCTTTTCGCCAGGTTCGCGTGAGGACCAGTGGGCCACTGGTCTTCTGTACTCTATGCTAGCTAACGGACATAAATAGAGTAGAGTGGACTCCTCACAGGCTCACCTAGCTATCTACCTAGTTCCATTGCGGAGAAGAACGACATCTAGACAGTGAGCTCTCGCCCGCGTGAGCATCACTCGCGATCGGTGGAGATGAATGGCGGGAAGGGAGGGGTTCGTCAGGATATCGCACATACTATGGGGAATGGATGGATAAAGCCCCCCACTGACCGGCTACGGCGTACCTCCCGCAGTCTGCACTGCACTGCACTCTTTTTTTCTTGTCCTCGCAACTGACCCGAGCTGACGAATTTCAGATCTTCAGGGCCAAGGCACTGGCCGGATGTTGGTTCAACACATTCTCCGAAACCATTGTGATCACCATCGATCCCCTTCAACTCGAATCGCCCACGCATCGCTGGTGTGACCACCCGTAGGAAGTCTGTTTGTTGTGCGGTGTCGGATGGGAACGAGAATACCACCCAAAAGTATTTCTCACGACTCCAGCTGATGTGAATTCTAGAGCTTCTCGGCTGTCCCTTGGTCGCCGCTATTGGCGACGTAGGATACGCACTACGCCCGCCTTGCCTCGACCGGTGATGCCTGCAGAGATGGCTGCATTCGCTGTCTATGTACGGTCTTCGGTGCGGTATAACAGCTGATTGTCACGTTGAAGCACTCGAGCCTTGAGCCGGTCTTGGGGAATGCGTCAACACGACGCCTCTGAATGAAAGACGCCGCCCAAAGACGAGACGGGCTGCAAGATTGATTGACTGGTGCTTCAAGTCGATTAGGTTTGCTGGATTGAGACAAGTTGTTTCATTCTTTACGGGTTTCTTTGGCTTTGAAGATACCCTCTTGTTTCCCTCCGCCTCCGCGATGGCGTACAGAGTATGGGATTGGACATGGACGTGGACATGGCCTAGGTATTGTCCTCTTGTTTCGCGCCGTGAATGCAGTATCGGACCAAAACCCCAGACAAAGCCCCGTAGCCGAACCGTCTTCTTGAAGCTCGGCTCCGTGGAACTGCCCAAGGCAAAGGCATAGGTATTTAGCTTCTCCAAACATTCCACCCACGGTCGATGCCCTCTCAGCTGCAGCTTTGGCTTTTGCATGTACTGCTGTTCCGTGTTGCGGAGTAGAGTGCACTTTGCTCCGCTGTTCATCGGGATCGTCATATTGACATCGATCCAACCACTTCCGCCACCCACAGAGTAGTCATAGGCACTCGAGTAACGGCTGGTTGCATGCGTGCTGTGTTACTCGACGGCCAACGCGCTACAATATACTCGCAGATAGCGGGAAAGATCCCACGTTTTCTGCAGGCTCATCTTCGATTGTGCGGGTGAAGTGGACTCGAACTGTGATTCCCATAGCTGAGTGATTTCCTGTGCTGTCCTCCCGCGGAGGGAGCGAACTGGTCACTCGTGACCAAGTGTACGCGTGGGCCAGGTTCCTCATATAACCTTGCGGCTTGTTCCTCAACCCCACGTTAGTACTCGAGGTGAAGGTCACCTCTCAACACCAGCCCGCACACGACTCGAAAATGGATATCACTACCTTCATCCACACCCAGCGCCAGGAGGCACGGCTGATCGGCGACAGCAATGCGTACCGCAGCATGTGCTCCCGGCGTCTCGCAACCCTCCGCAAACGTCTCGGCCGCTCAAACCCAAAACGCTACGCTGCACAAGCACCGCTGACCCCCGAAGACCTGGCCAAGAACCCAACGTCAATTCCCCCTCCTCGGGTATTTGGTAATGGGGAAAGCTGACGCTCCTACAGCAATGCCCACCTGCTGCTTCTCGCTTCGGAACGTGCATGGGCGCATGCTACCCACCTCAAGGCGTTGATGACGGAGGACCCCACCACCGCTACGGGGAGCACACGCAGCCATATCGTCTCGCGCTTCCACAAAGCATTCAAGCACGCCTCCGAGCTTGTCGATCTCCTCTCTGCGGCCGAATCGAACGTGACGAGCACTGATCTCCTCGAGGCCACCGCCTATGCCTCGTCGTTCAAGGGCTTTGAAGCGCTCGAGAAGGAGCGCTGGGAGGCCGCGCTGCAGGCATTCGCCGTGTCCAACAGCATCTACTCGACCCTGTCCACCGATGGCAAGAACGATGCGTTCCCGGAGCTCCTGACCGAAATCGTCGAGCCGAGTATCAGGTTCTCGGCGTACAAGCTACAGTTGCCTCGGAGCATGGACATCGCCGCGATCGCGCGACAGTACTTTCCGCGCGATGAGGAGCATTCGCGGGTGGTTGCAGAGCTCGAGAAGCTCGATCCCAATGTTTTCACCGAGCCGATGGAGACGGACTCTGCGGTTGTGGCAGGGACGGTGACTTCCGTTACATGGCGTGGCAGAACAGCCCCCGTAGAGGGTGCGGATATTTCTGTCAAGCTTTCGAACGCCCAGACGGCCGAGGCAGCCTACAACTCACAGGATCACCAGGGGTCGACAGATGCTTTCGATGCGGTGCTGTTGGCGTGGCAGGATGCGGTGGATGCGACGCGGAAGGCGATTGATGAGCGACAGGCGGAGGGGATGTCAATGTCCGACCAGAAAATGCAGATTCTACAACTCACGTGGACGGTGGTGAACTATTCCATGATCTGCTGGCGGGTGGGTCGCAACCGCGTGATGATCTCCAATATCATATCTGGCCCGAAAAAGACCAGCAAGAAGGGGGAAACGGTGCCGGTTGAGGAAGTCTCTGGAAAGAAGATCAGCCATCTGAAGGAGGAGATTGCACTTTACGACGCCATCCTCCAGGTATATTGCTCCAACACCCATCCGAACGAACATACATCTAACCCCCTCACAGAGTCTGGAACAAATTACCAACCTCCCCGGAGTCGCCGCCGACGAAGCCTTCACCACCGAGCTAACCAGCAAAGCCTCCTTCTTCCGCGCCCTCCGCACCTCTTCCATTGCCCGCTCCCACGCGCTCCTCGGCAACCGCAAAAACGCCCTGGCACTGTTCCACCAAGCGCACAAGTACATCGCCTTGGCGATCCCCACACTGCCCACGGCGCCCTCGGAGCTCTCGCACAAGGGTCTCTCGATCCCCGCCTCTGAAGCCACCGCGCTCTGCGACTCGCTGTCGGGTGAAGTAGCGCGGTACCGTGCCCTCGTCGAGATGGACGCTCTAGCAGCCAAGTCGGATGTTGGCGAGCAACACGGAGTTCTCCTGGAGCGCCTGGATCAGTGGCCGAATAAGGTAGACTTCGAGAAGGGCATTGTACAGTGGCCCCCCAAGGTCCAGCCGGTCCCGGTGAAACCACTGTTTTTGGACATTGCGTGGAACTTTGTGGATTATCCGGGTTCCGGCGAGGGGAAGAAGGTGGAAGCCCAGCAGCAGCAGCAAGTGCGGGCGCAGAAGCAGGAGGCGGAGGAGAAGAAGGGATTATTGGGGAGACTGTGGGGGAGGTAGTTGCTACATATTACGGAAATGTTTTCAGGGTGCGGGTACCGTATTTGTCTCCCTTGCCATCCAGTGACCACCGCAACTCTCTCTCTCTCTCTCTCTCTCTCTCTCGGTGCCATTAGAGTATCAGTGTTTTACATAGGAGAAGTATCCAAAAAAACAAGATCAACAACTGATCCAACGCCAAGTCGTCCGTTCTATTTTGCTGATAGAAGCTGTATCGCCTTCCTTCCTTCCTTTCCTTCCCAAACTTTTGTTTTACCCCCCTTCCCTTCCCTTCAGCACATTGAACCAAATCATACAACGCCGTGTATAGTAGAAAAACAAGAATAAGAATAATGAAAGCCCATTCACTCCCACCGCCCCTACCAACCAAAGAAAAAGATCCGCCTGCCATCCGCCAGCCATCTGCAAGCACGAAAAAAGTCTACATATGTTCTGCCTATACTAGGTCTGCCTCCGGCATGTGGTAGAGGTCGAGCGTAGCCCGGTTGATTGTAGTTTTCGATACGATGCCGCTGTTTTTCCAGCACGATTAGCATGTGGACTTCCGAGTTGTCCGGGCGGGGGGTCGGGGGTGGGGCAGGGCGGGAACATACTTATTAGTGACAAACATAGTGACGAACTGGGGTTCGATCAGGTCGACGAGTGGGTTCGGATAGTCGGCGTCGAGGAGTTCGCCCCGCTCGTATCCTATAGCAGCGGGTGGTCCCATCTCGACGAGGCCCTCCTGATAGTAGCTAGTGACGGGGCAGAGGACGTGGCTGCCGGCGACGACGACCACAGGCTTCATCAGCGCCTTTGCTGCGCGGGCGACGTTGAGCGCGCCGGAGGTGGCGAGCACACTGCCGTCCGCGAGAACGTACGTCGCCGCCAGGAACACCTTGTTGACGCGCGAGATGAGATTGTAGATGTCGACGTCAGAGATCACGATGACCTGGACGCCGCGGTCCTGTAGGGATTTGCGCGCGGTGGCCGTGTCGGTAATCGTGATGTCGGCGGCGTCGTCCTGGCTTGTCGCCGGGATCTTGTTCATGACTGCGGCGTGGGTGCGCTTGAAGATGTTCTGGGAGCCCTCGACGACGACGACGGTGAAGTCGTGGTCGCGCTTGTGCGCCGCGCGCAGCAACAGCCGGTGCACCGTCGACGGCAGCCCGTACGTCATGATCACCTCGTTCTTGTGGATCAGCTGCGGCGCGTACTCGGCGATCGACATCTCGCTGCTCTCGAGCTCGTCCACCAGCTCCTTGATGTCCTGGATCACAGCGGGGCGGATGTCCTTTTGCTGGGTGGGGGTCTTGAAGCTCTCGGCGCTGACGGCCGTCAGCTGCACGGGCGTGTTAGTCCCGGTGCCGGACGGGCTCGTTCCCGTGCTCATGGCGTGCGGGCTCGCGCTCTGCGAGATGATGCTGAACAGACCAGTGACGCTCGCTTGCGTGCCCGACGCGAAGCTGGTGTGGGAGGTCATGAGGGCTGGGCGGCCGCTGGACGATGGGCGGTTGTGTGGCAGCTCCGACCGCGCCGCAGCCTCCGACATCTCCATCGCAGCCTTGAAGTGCTCCCCCAACCCGGCATTCTCGGCCTCCTCGCGTATTATGCCGAGGACGCGGCGTACCATGTTGCGGATAGACATCTCCCGCGGCCGCGCCTGCGACAGCTTCGTTTCGAGCGACAGCACGTAGTCCACGAGTCCTTGGATCGACGCGGGCTTTTGCGCTGCGATCAGGCGCAATAGCAGCTGGGCCGTTCCCACCGCGGTCGGCGTCGGATTCCGAACGGAGCGGCGCTTCAAGGTGCTATGTAAGGTCAGCGCGGTGCGAATAGTAAGGAGGAGAGTCACACTTGACAAAGAGATCAACGCTGTGGACCGGGTGAAAGTCATTTTCGAGATGTGCGAGCCACCATTTTAAATCCGGCGTGTGGATTTCCACCATTTGCGAAGTCATGTTGGATGTTGTCGTATGGTAACAAGTCTCAAATGGTGATGGTAATTGTAATGCGCGGTGACTATGAAGGTGGAGGTGGCTTGGTGATTGGTGAAGGTTAGTGGTTGTGGATATCTATGGTGGGGCTGATTTACGCGGGGCAGCCCGCAGTTGGTGGGAGTCACTGTTCGTCCCTGAACCGATGCCTGAGATGTCGCCTAAAAGTGGCTCTCCGCAATCCGAGAGATGGCAGCTCAAGGCTACGGTTATTGCAGCCGGACTTTGAATGGCAACTGGCGGACACCCGAGAACAAATGAAACCAATCAGGAATGAGAATCAGATTAAATGATTATCCAATCATGTCCTAGCACTCGTGGACATTGGTGGCTACTAGTAGCACAACCATGTCCCTCGTTTCGGAGCCGCGTAAGTCCAGTGAGGCAACGTAAAGCTTGAACACGAAACAACCACCCACCACCACCTCACCTCCACCTCCACCCATTACCACCATCATGGCGAACAGCGGCTACGATGTTGTCGTAGATATCGACGATGACGGCGATCTCGGCCACACCGACCTTGCGCCTGACCTTGAATTCCACCAATCCAGTTTGCGCGCCCCACCAACCACCAAGCTGGTGATGAGAGCTGCTGAGCTGACAAGCTCCCCACTTCAGACTACAACCAGGACCAGACCAGCGGGAAGATTCCAAGAGATAACTCCGGTACGTGCATACTGTCGATCTGTAAGAGGGATACTTTGGGCTTTAGTGCTGATTCCTTCCGTGTGTAGGCCGCGGCGGCTTCTTCTCCGGTGCCGGCGGAGGCCCATCAGGCTCCGGCGGCGGAGGCTCTGGCGGCGCAGACCCGAACACGAAACGGTATTTATGGAGTGTCGACTTCTACGCGCAGTTCTTCGACGTGGACACGGACGAGGTTGTCAAGCGCTGCTGGGCAGCGCTCTTCCCCAAGGCGGTGTTCCTCGACATCCTCGAGGGCAATCCAGATCTCTACGGTACGGTTTCATCCACCACCACCCCCACTACCACGGCTACCCACCATCGACTAACCCTCGCTCACTCGTTGTAGGCCCGTTCTGGATCACCACCACCGTCGTCCTAATCCTCTTCCTCTCATCCACGATCGCCCAATACTTCGCGCGGATGAAAGACGTTCCCTACACGTACGACTTTGGCCTCTTGTCGGGCGCCGCAGGGCTGATGTACGGTTACACGGCGTTCGTCCCCGTCGCGCTCTGGGGCGTCCTCAAATGGTACGGTAGCGAGAGCGCCAACCTGCTGGAATGCCTCTGTCTCTACGGCTACAGCAACCTGATATGGGTCCCCGTGGCTATCGCGAGTGCGTCCCCGATCACAATACTGAACTATGTCTTCGTCGCGACGGGATTCGCTGTCAGCGCACTGTTCCTGTTCAGGAATTTGTATCCAGTCGTTGCCGCGACGGACGCGAAGACTACGAAGGTGCTACTGATCGTAGTTGTGGCCCTCCATGCGGGATTGGCCCTGGCGATTAAGATTCTGTTCTTTGCACATGGAAGCCCCGTGGCTAAGGATCAGCTCACGAAGGACAAGCCTAGTTTGATGTTTTTGTAAGGGGGAGACTATGAGAGCTGGTTATATCGTCTTTTTCTTTTGCATACTTAGGTTGGCTCGAGGGGTGTGTCTTTTTTTTTCCAATTGTCGCGATCAAGCCGTGGGAAATATATCACGAGTGATGCTTCATGGAACCCATTCGTTCGTTCGAAGGGCCGGCGGATGAGCTTGGGTCGAGTCCGCGAAATGGGCCGTATCTTATCAGATCGTCTCCAAGACCCTACCATGTGATACATAGGCCCAGCGGAATAAGGTCTTCTTCTTTTCCGCACACCGGCTGTGTGTATGGCTGCCGACTGTGTCCGGCAGAGCGCCACTTTTCTCCGTATTTCAGAGTCTTTGGTCGAGTGCTGACTACCGTTCCCGGTCTAGCGGACTGTTTGGGCTTCCGTGCTTGGTAGGTATGAGGTAATTGCGGGAGTTGCAGCGGTATGTATCCGTATCTCAGTCGCCGAAACGCGGTTGGTGCTGTTACCCCGGACCGAGTACTTTTCAAGCGAAAGAACTTTGGACGGAGAAAGTAGAAGACAAGAGCCGCCGGCCTCCTCCTAAAGCTTACGTACAAATTTCTCTCTGTCTCTCCTCCTCCTCATCTCTTCCTGAATCTGGTCCCAAGATACCCACCACCTACTAACCCCACCACCTCCACCACCACCACCCACCCCCGCCTCACCCACATTCCCATAATCATCCGCAATTTCCCGCGTCATGTCGTTTGCACGATCCATCTCCGTCTCCACCAAGAGGCTCTCCGCCGCTCCGTTCATCCGGGCAAGAGCTGTGGGTCAAACCTGTCTGCTGGGGCGCAATTATTCCGCTTCGTTTTCTGACTTGAAACTCTGTTTTAAAGATTGGTCTGCGCACATACGCTACCACGGATTCTCCGGTTGCGCACTTCAAAGGAACGAAGAACGCCAGAGTTCGTAGCTACAATCCACTCCACTCCGCCTCCAGAACACCCCCGCTATCTTACGCGCATAATGCTGCTGTGGTGGTGACGATGAGGGAAGCGGGAAGTGTAGGAGACTGGGAAGAAACGGGAGAATGGAGGTTGACCAGTGTGTCGTATTCTCTAGGGAAACTACACCGTGACTTTCATCGAGGGTGACGGAATTGGACCCGAGATCTCTCGCAGCGTCAAGCAGATTTTCGCGGCGGCCAAGGTATTGGTCCCGATTCTGGTTCATTGGCGACGGCGAACTCACCATGCTCCCGGGTATTAGACTCCGATCGAGTGGGAATCCGTCGATGTCACGCCTATCATCAAGGACGGCAAGACTGCTATTCCAGACGACGCTATTGCGTCCGTCAAGAAGAACTACGTTGCCCTGAAGGGCCCCCTCGCGGTATATTGCGGTCACTCACGCCCCCGGCTATCACCCAAAGTGCTGAGAAGGATATCTAGACACCCATCGGAAAGGGACATGTTTCGCTCAATCTTACGCTGCGCAGAACGTTCAACCTTTTCGCCAATGTGCGTCCCTGCCGCTCGGTCCCCGGATACAAGACTCCCTACGACAACGTAGACACAGTCTTGATCCGTGAGAACACCGAGGGAGAGTACTCGGGCATCGAGCACGAGGTCGTCGACGGAGTTGTTCAGAGTATTAAACTGATCACGCGCGCCGCTTCCGAACGTGTTCTGCGCTACGGTTTCCAGTACGCCGAGTCCATCGGAAAGAGGCACATCCGTGTTGTCCACAAGGCTACCATCATGAAGATGTCCGATGGTCTCTTCGTCTCCACTGCCAGAGAGGTCGCTAAGGACTACCCCAACATCAAGTTTGACACTGAGTTGCTGGACAACACCTGCTTGGGGGTTAGCGTGCACCTGGAATGAATGAATGATGAATGAATAGGTGACTAAAGTTTTGGGTAGATGGTCACCGATCCCAAGCTCTACGACTCGATGGTCTTGGTCATGCCTAACCTGTACGGAGACATTGTCTCTGACATGTGCGCCGGTCTGATTGGAGGTCTCGGATTGACTCCTTCGGCCAACATTGGAGACGAGTGCTCGATCTTCGAGGCTGTTCACGGTAAGCCATCCGTATCAATGTTGCTACCCAACCTCTAACACCCGGTCTCAGGTTCCGCACCCGACATCGCTGGACAGGACAAGGCCAACCCCACTGCGCTCCTGCTCTCGTCCATGATGATGTTGCACCACATGGGACTCGGTCAATATGCGGAGAGGATCAGCAAGGCGATCATGGCCACCCTTGCCGAGGGCAAGACGCTGACCGGAGATTTGGGTGGAAAGTCGACCAACAGCCAATACGCCCAGGCTATCATTTCTAAATTGTAGATGAGGATGAGAATGCAAGTGGATGAACGGACGACTTGGGAGGGGAGCGGTCTCATGATTGCACGACATGATGGCTAGGCTAGGGGTTGGGGTGTAGAGTACACTACGCACACGTACGATGAATCTGTTTCCTTCCTTCTTTCGCAGCGGTCGATCTGGTGGTTGGCAGTGGTGGTGGTGGCTGCGGCGGTGAGGATGTAGAGTAGACTACTAGCGTGTTAGTCTTCTTTATCGATTCCACTTGTGCTGTGGGACTGTATGAATATATAGTCTTCCTTTCGGATCTAGGTATGCGTGTTGAGCAATGGGTGCATGCGATCACTATACGTCACTCGGGATTCGGCATTCCAAGCCTTCCGGAGAAGGGGGCGGAGCTGAATAGAGATTGATGATTTCAAATGTAGCTCTCATACATTCTTGACTTAGTATCCAAAGTCTCGGTAGATAACGATGGATACATGTCTTCTAATCCACCCGGACTGCGGTTCGAAGTGACACAGATGACGACGAACAATCCCTCCCCCAGCCCCAGCAGGGACCTACATAGCCACCAACCAAAGCCGGCCCGCGTGGATACGTCATGCGCTCGGTCAAGTAACTAGTGCTAAGAGCTCGAGCTGTCAGTCAGCTGGGAGTCTGGGAGGGAGCTCCCTTCGCCCCGCTTTGCATACCATACATAAATACCTCCATCCATCCGACCATTACCATCCTCTCCCGCATCCATCCATCATCATCTGCTTTACTCCACTACCATCACTCAAACGATCCCTTAAACGAGCCCCCATCACCACAACTACAGCAGCAATGGCCCCCCAGTCTTACATCGTCCGTTCCCCTCGTCTCGCCTCTCCAAGCTCCCTTCCCCCCACCCCCGACCCCCGCTGATAGAAGTTCAGGTTACCGCTAAGGACGCGGAGAAGAAGAACAAGCTCATCGAGGAGGCCAAAGCCGCTGGCGGAAAGATCACCCACAACTACACTTTGATCCCCGCGTTTGCGTATGCTCCCCCTCCCCCTCCCCCTTCACACACACACGCACATGGATCGGTAGATGGGTAGATGGATAGATGGATGCTAACACATGGGGCGATTACAGCGTCGAGTTCCCCGAGGGCCACGTCCAGACTTTCGACAACAACCCAGACGTGCAGACCGTCGAGAGGGACAACGAGGTTAGGACTCAGTAGGCGGGATGCTAGGTGCTAGATAGGTGCTAGTGGAGGAGTTTGGCCTGGAGGAGTGAGGAGTCCGGCGGCTCGCTTTCGTTGCTTTACACTCTGCTTTACACTGTGCTTTTACTTGCGGCTTGCGGTTGGGAACTTGGGAATAACACGGGATTGGGAGTTTGGTAATCGGACTGGACTGTGATTTGATTTGATGCGATTTGATGTGATGTGAAGTGGAACTCCTTCGATGTTGATGCCTCCGGAGGTACCCACCGTTGGCCCCGCTACATCACGACCCTGTCCCTGTCCCGTCCCCGCTCCTTATCGGCGCGGTTAGCGACGGAACACACTTCAAGGGTCCCTCAGAAGGTATTCTACCCCTCCCCCCGAGAGCAATAGCTTCATCAGTCTAGGAGTTGGCTCAACGAAGTACCACTCTTCACGTAGGTACGCACTTTTCACATCCGTAGTAGATAACATTCTCTAAATTCCCACCGACTCCTCCACAAATGCACCCAAAACAAGCGATTAGATACTCCCAGCCGAACGCCATGCTAAACCAAAATCCATACATAAATCCATATCATCACGACCCATTCCAAGCTGCAGCGGAAACCCCCTTCAGCTTGAGGTACACATCTGTTCCCCAGCCATAGGCACTCTGCAGCTGCAGACTCCCTCCAAAATACTCTGCATAAGCTCTACTGAGCGGCAACCCATACCCCAATCCAGCGATGCTGCTGCCGTCGCCGGCACTAGCTACGCCGGCATTGAACCTCCCGAGCGCATCCTGCTCCTCCCCCTCCCCATCCTCCGAGAAAGTCGTAAAGCTGTAGCTCCAAATATTCGGCATGTCATCGGGGCTGATCCCACCTCCGCGATCGCGGATGCGGAGTGAGATACCCTCGGAGTACGGGTCCTTGGCGATTGTGATCAGCACGGGCTCGCTGACGCCGGCCTCGACCGTCGCTCGAAACGCGTTCTTCAAGAGCTCCGTAATCATGTACTCCAGATGCACGGGGATGTACGGGAACCGTACGTCGGGGTCGCCGTCGACGTGGATCTGTGGCCGCACGCCGTAGCGCAGCTCACAGATGTCGCCGACGAACGAGCTGCAGCTGTGGATCAGCCGCGCGGGCTGCAGCGCCGTGTCGATCGCGCCAATATACGTGTTCGGCGCGCCGCCCTCTCCGTCACCGTCGCCGCCCATAGCCGTCGCCTCCACATCGCTGCTCGTGCTCGCCAAGTGCAGCGCAATGTGCTGCTCCGCCATTAACCGCGTGCCAATCCTTTCGTGCAAGTGCTCGTTGAGGAACTTCGTCACCTCGGCGGGAGTAGTGTACTTCCTGCACTCGATAAACCCGCGCGCCAGCGTTGGAATGGTATTCGAGTGCGTCATGACGATGTCCGTTAGGATCTCGGTGAACCGTGCCTCCTCGTCGGGCGTGGTGGGACACGTCTGCGGGAACGAGAGGATCGCCCGCAGTGATTGCCGGTAGTTGTCGAAGATCTGAGAGATGTGCGGGTTGGAGACGATGATGAACGGGAGGTTCCGCAGCGCTTGGATTCGACGTGACAGCCGGATCGGTAGGTTTTCGCGGGTGAAGCGCGCGCTGTTGAGGAGTGCTTGCGGTGAGAGCGGAGGGCGCCCGAAGCTGCGGGTGTGGTTAGCCTAGACACCCCGAGGTGCAAGAGGGAGAGGTAGAATACCGTATCAAATCTGTCAGAGTCACGCTGCGGGGAGGTTTTGCGGCCAGCCGGCAAATCTCCTCTTCGGCAGAGATGCACCATTCGTTCAAACTCTGGGTTTCGGGCGCTTTGGAGGTGAATGATGGTGCGGCATGGTAGTAGCGCGGCAATGGTCGCGATGGGAGGAGTCGTGATGGTGGTCGTAGTATTCGCATTGTGGTCGTGACTGTGGGGGAGGAAGGGTGGGCGTGCAGTCGATGGTGTTATATGGGCTTCGGCAAAAAACGGTAAGTTCTAGATGGATTATTTGATGGAAGTTAATTCGATTTCGTCACATCATGTGGGATCTCCGGCGGTGCACAGATGACCGAAGACCGGCAGGCAGGGCAGGCATATCCTTCAAGGTTGCTTTTCCTCGTCTAACCGTCCTCAAGACTCGTGGAGCCAATCTTCTCAGCCCGGTCTCAGCCCTGCTCCAGCCTTTCCAATAGCCTTGCCAAGCGGACCATCGAAGAGCTGCACGCGCACCTCCGAGCCGCGTCCCCCACCAGCAAGCTCCCGTCTACCTACACACCTCCTAGCTATCACTCGACCTCTACCTAAGTTATCTCACCACCTCCACCACAACCACCTACCGCACATCCGCTCATAATGGGCCCTCCCCGCCCTGACGGTACAGCTCTCCTGAAGCACTACCGACTACAGGATCCATACCCAGCGGCGTGGTCAGATCCGATAGAAGATGCCGCGGAGAAGCAAGGGTTGAAACGGAACTCGACTGTGCGGTACTCAGTGCTTCAGGAGAACGTGGCGTCAACGCTGAAGGGGCTGCTTGCGGACGATGGTGGGACACTACCGCAGGACGAGCCCGACCCACTCGGGAGCACCGAGTCGGTCGTGCGCGTGTTGAAGCAGCGCGGGCTGCCGGTTGAGGATAACTTGCGATTGCGTTAGTACCTAGAATGATAATGTTCGAATTTGACGGGGATGGATTGGTTGATGGTTGGCGCGTGAATAGGAAGCAGGTATATGGTCTCGTCGAAACACTTCTCGCCCGCCGCCTTCCTGCGCGATGTACACGCGAACACTCCCACGCCAACGCTGCAGCAGGGCCTCAACTACCTCAGTCAATCGATTGCGCAGAAGTCGGGGTCGCTCAAGGAGCTTGTGGAGAGCAACTTCGACCGGTTTGTGGCTGCGAAGGCGATTATCGAGGGTGTGTACAAAGAGATGAAAGAGAATGCCTTTCTGGACAAGGAAAAGGAGGCCGAGTACGGTGTTGGGAAGATCAGGAGCTACCTCAACGAGGTCGACACTAAGGCGAATGAAGTTTTTGGGCCAATCATGACGGGACGCGGAAGGGAGGAGGGTCTGAGGTTGCTTCTGGGAATATTAGATAAGCACGGACAGATGCTGGAGATTCCGGTGACGATGCTAGAGTGCATCAAGAGGAAGGAGTACGATGCTCTGCACGATGAGTATCAGCAAGCGCGCAAATACTGGGTGGACTCGCGGGCCCTGGTGCCGGACCCAAAGGTTGGGGTTGGAGGCAACGTGAGGGAGGAACATATTCATCAGCTCATCATTGCCGAGAAGATGTGGAACGAAGTCACGTACGTGATTGAAGACTTCAAGAAGGAGACGTGGAAGCGGCTTATCGACTGCAAGACTGAAGATAACACTCACATGGAGCTCATTCAGGTCTTGCTGGAAGTTGGGGTGGAGGATAATCCAATTACTTACTGGCTTGCCAGTCGTTATGAATACCTCAAGAGCAAGATTACGACGACGTTTGAGAGGTCTCGGGTTGAAATCGAAGGTTTGCCCTCTCTCCCGATATCTTTTTCCTGCACCGACTCACGTTCTCGTAGCTGTCCGGAGAAGGGTATTGGAAGCACCTGCGCCGAATACCCAGACAATAGCACACCACCTTCGATCGCCGACCCGACGTGGCCCCTCGGATTCTCAAAAGGCTTTTGACATACCTCCAATTACCGCCTTCTGGGAGTTAGTGCACCATTCGATGATGGAGATTCTAGATGCTTCGACGGGAATTCTCGCTGAGATCTTGAGCTTCTGGAAAGCTGCACAGTCATTCATCGACGGTGACAATCTGTTACCTGTTGGTTTCGACGACCAGAGCAGAAAGCACCACCGTCTGAGCGACAAGGATGTGCGGATCCTTCGGGATGGCGCGATCGAACTCGTCACCTTGATCCGAACCTGTATGAACACGTTCTTCCTAGATCCTCCACCGGAAGATATATCTGCCGTGTACAGTCCAATGCCCAACACTCCTTTATCGGCGACGACGCCTGATTTCCCGCCGATTCCCCCGGTGCCTAGAATGAAAGATAATGGAGACGAGGACTTATATGCGTTCTTCCCGCCTCGGGCGAACACTCTTGGGGCGGTGCATTACCTAGGGAAAGTGATGATACTTCTCGGAAGGGCTGCAGCCTCCCTCGCAGAAATCTTTGGGGGCCTCGGCAGCGGAAACCTTCAGGATGAGCTCCGTAGTATGCTCTCCGCCGCACGGGAGCGTACCGTCAAAGCTCTGGGCAGTACATGGCTGGCAGACTCGCAGAACTGCCGGGTCATGGAGGATTGGACCCGGGCGAGTGATAACCGTGGAGTAACGAAGATGCCAGGTTACTTCTTTGCGTTCGAGAAGGAAATTATCGGCGGCATGCAGAGCATTATCTACCTGGACAAAGTGCGGAACGGAGAGACGAGCGTTATTCCCCAGCCTTCCGCCAAGTTCCTTACGAGCGTCCGTGGCCAGTTCGTGCGCACCCTCTACAAAGCTCTACAGGGCATGGTGGAAAACGCACAGAAACCGGCGGGCACGGAAGCGGCAGAGAAGGACGGGCTCATCAGTCCTCTACACGGCACCCGCGCTACAAACCTCACTGCTCGCTCGATTGACAGTCGGGACAAGAACACCCGGATGCTTCTAACCCTTAGCAACCTGCAGCTCCTCCGATCCGAGATTGTACCGGAACTAATTGGCCAATTCGAAAACGCCTTCTCGGTCAAGCTCACTGACGAATCCAAAACTATCCGTGATGCCCTGGGCCAAATCGACGCACAGCTTTTTGACGAATACACCAAGCCCCTAGTGCGGAGCATCACATCCACTGTGCGCAACGGCATCCTCTCCCCTACTTGGGCTCCGCCTCCAGGCCAACTCGCCACTGATGTCCGGCCATACGTCTACGAGGCGCTCCTCACCATGGTTGACGTACACGCACAAGTGACCATCACCGCGCCCTCGCTGGTCCAACAAGTACTCTCGCACCTCCTCGAGCAGCTGTCACGCGAACTCCTCGAGAGTTTCCGGCAGCGGAAAACGTTCACCCTCGGAGGACTTTTGCAGGCGACCCTTGACGTAGAGTTTGTAAACCAGACGCTGAGCCAGTTTAATACACCAAAGTCTTCGGAGTGGCAACAGCTAGTCTATGTAGAACTCGATCGCGGCAGCGATGGTGATGCTAGGACGGGATTGCAGAAGGAGTTGGGCGAGATGAAGAAGATACTAAGCTCCCTCAGACGCTGCTCGAGGGCTGAGTTGTATGTCCCCCCATATTTCCTATTGTTTTGTTTTGGCAAGTACGCGGACTGACTGACTGGTGTAGTTTGTGCTTCCGTGCGAAGAAATCCAACACGAGAAAGACGACCGCGCATACCGCGGAGGGAGATACGGGGGGTAGATAGACTATGCTACTCCATGTGGGGGTGCTCTGTTATGCTGTTTCCTTTTCTTCTTTCTTCTTTATTGCTCTTTTGGCGTAGCGAGCGGTTGATCATGCGAACATTGGTGGGTGGGTGGGATGCATATACTTGTAATGTGATAGGACAGGTTATGTAGCTTCTGATTTATGCCATGTGAAGCTCTCTAAATGGCTACTAGGTACTGATATACTTCGCCACCTTCCTCCGTGTTCTCCAAGTTGCTCGCTCCCATCCACCTCAGTGACAGTACCGACCGAGCTGATGCTCGTAATTTGAGAACGGTCAGAACGGTCAGAAGCAGGCGTTAAGATAACAGCACAGCCATCCACTTGGAATCACTCGGTCAATCAGCTCTCGCTCGACTCGACTCATTCTCACTGGCCATAGTTAGCCCCAATTCTCGATCCCGCAAACCGTAGTGACGCAAACCTTCGCCAGAATGGGGTTTGGTGAGGCTTACTTGGGGCAGCAACGTTGAACCCCCTCGGGCTTATGCAGAGGTACCTAGGTAGTTTGGCGATATCCAATGAGTTGAGGTGCTACCTATCAACCGTAGAGCCAAGCACGTGCCATCACTCGGTATATTTCAGAGTAACGAATTCACCCAGTCAAGGTGTCTGCGGAATTCCGAGAAATGGGCGCCGCCGCCATAGTCTGGATACATACATAGCCTGACTGCGAGTATGATGGGGGAAAAAACAGACAAGAGCCGAGGCATCCTTTTCCCAACTTCATTCTCCGACGGTCCTATTTTACACCAATAATACATAACAATCCATAATCACATAGTAAACAAACCAAACAACCAGGATAGAGCAAAACGAAAACAAACCATAACGATGCATAATCATATCATGAAATACCCCACAACATCCCCACCCATCACCCACCGTTACCAACAAACACGCATGCAAAACACCACAAAACACCCTTCTATGCCCCTATATGTAGACCTCTAACTTAACTAGTAATACAAGCTTACCTAATAGACATTCCTGTCGCCCTCCCCGCTCCTGCTCTTCCGCTGCAACCGGAACACCATCTCCTTGCTCGCTCTGCTCTCCATATCCTCGAGGCCATCGCACGCCTCCCATGTCGTCGGGGCATCTCTAAAAACCGCTACCAGCTGCGCCTTCGCCTCGTCGTCTCCGGCCTTGCGTCGTTCGTCCAGACGCTTCAGCTCCGTTCCGATAGCTTCGATGGTCCGGATGAACGGACGGACCGGTGGCATCACTCCGCCCTCACCACCGCGCATCGTCACATCCGAGTAGAAGAAATACAACCGGAGCTCCTTCCAGTACTTCATGAGGTTCTTCTCGCAGACCATGACGGCCTTCTTGAGTTCGCCAGTGAGGATCAGGGCCTGGACATAGTCGTTCCAGTTGACGTTGTCGAGCTCGTATCCGGCCTTCTGCAGGGACTCGATCTCCAGCTCGATGGCTTTGATGTCCTTGATGTCTGCCATCCCGCGAATCAGGATCGACAGTGCACCGCAGAGATCAAGGCGATATGGCTCCATGATAGCTTTGCGGCCAGCGCGGCGGAGATCAATAGATTTGTGGAAATGGATAGCGGTGGATCGAAGTCCTTGCCACATTGACCGTACGCCTTCGATGTCTCCTCCTGCACGGTACACTTGCATCATGGCTTTGTACATCTGCAGGTTTGGTGGCGAGCCGTATTTCTGGGTCGAAGAGATCTTGAGGAAACGGTTGAAGACGTCGATAGCGCGGTCCCATGCTGACTTTTTGAAATATACATTGATAAGTGGAGTGAACAGCCACGGCGGCGTGGCTGTTTTGACGTTACTGAACGAGTTTAGGTCCAATGTGACTGGTTCGTTCGTGGCCTCATCCAGGATCTTCTCCGTGGACAAAAGGTGTACAATGTCGCCCTCAAGATCTGCAAACTCTTCGACTTCGGCATGCGCATACGACTTGAGCAACACGGCAAGGGTGTTGAAATCAGCTTTGAGACCGTCGTTCAACATCCTCTGGAACGTCTCCCACACCTTCCGGAAATCGCCTAACCGAGTGTACCCAACCATGAGGATAGCATACTTGTCGGAGCTGATATGGAAATCCGAGTCCTTGATAAACTGGAGGGTCTCCTCCGCAGATTCCATCCTTCCAGCAACGCATAGGGAGTGCATGACGATTCCATAGGTGTAGTAGTCAAATGGAACTTCCTTCTCGCTCATCATCTGAAAGATCTGGGAAACTCTTGCATCGTTTCCCTTCGCCGCGTGCGCCGCAATGATGGTATTCCAGATCGGCGTCGACTTCGCGACCGGATTTAGTTCGGCGATGTGGCCCAATAGTGCTTCGGCCTTATCTAGCTCTTTGGCGGTAACATAAGCAGTAATCAGCGCTTGATAGGAGTACGAATCTGGCTCGTATCCGCTCTGTACAATCATGTCGAATATATTCTCTGCGCCGGCGATATCGCCACGACTCCCGCACATATTCAAAAGGATGTTATACGTCCATCGATCTGGCTTGATACCCTTATCAAGCATCTCCTGCACCCGCAGTGCAGCCCCATCCACATCTCCCGCTCTGCTATAAGCATTGATCAAGGTGTTGTAGCTGATTATATCCGGCTTTAACCCATACATATCCGATATGCGCTCAAACCACATAATGGCATTATGAATCTCTCCCCGCTCTACATATGATTGCATAATGTGGTTGATTTCTTGAGGACTTTCCGGAGCGTGTTGTTCGAGTGACTGCAGGAGAATGCTGTGTACTGCAGCCGCGTCTCCGCGTTTCGCGACTGCTGCCATCAAAATCGAGTAAGACACCCGGCTTGGTGCTCGCTCTGCCGAAAAAACGTAAATATCGTCGAAGACCTGTTGCATTCCATCGTAGTCTTGCAACCTTGCAAAGCAGCGGAGAATTTTATTCATGATGTCCACAGGGATGAATTCCGGGCCGCGCTCTCGGAAAGCAAAGTACCACTTCGTCGCCAAAGCGTCTTGCTTAACTCCAGCAAGATATGCGACTGCTCGCTCAAAAGAAGACTTCGTTATGAGCCATCCTCGCGATTCGATGAGGCTCCAGATTTCTTCCCACAACCGGGTCCATTTGGCGTGCGGTCGAGTGACATACGAGAGGCAGCCTTTTAAAAGATCTTCCGCGAGCTCTCCTTCGAGTATGTCGTATTCCGGGTCTTCTGGTTTAGCAACCTTCTCGACAAAGTGAATGACCTTCCGAATAACTGTTTCCGCACCGTCCGGGTTCCCGAGTGAAGGTAGTGCAGTCGTATTAAGTTCCCTTCGCCGATCTTTCGCGCCCACTGCGCGCTCCTGGAAGCCTCGCAGCAACTCCCATGCCTTCATCACCATGTCCCATCTCTCGAGCATGATATGATGCCTCATAAAAACTTCGAACCCGATATCGCGCGCCAGTGGAAGCTGTTGCACGCCTTCCTCCAGAATCTGATATGCCCCGTTCGGGTCACCCACGCGCAAAAAACACTTCACAAGAATCTCGTAGTCCGAGTATGCCCGGTGACGCACTTTCAAGGAATTTACCATAGAAAGTGCACGAGTCCATTCCTGCCGATGACTGGATGCAAGCAAATAACTGGCCATCCATCGCCTCCTGTCCGCTTGCAGTGTCCTCGTTTCGTGGCGTTTTTCCGGTGTATCCAAGATTGGTCCCCTCATTAGCCACTCAAGTTTTCGCCGGTCATTGCAGTAGTGATACCACGCAGATTCGTACTGTCCAGCCGGTGCAGTGTTCATGAATTGCTTGAAGTTGGTGTATTTATCTCCCGGATGCGGGAGTCGGTCGTCCACCAGTGGAGGTCGTAATGGCTTCTGATTCTCCGGATGAGAAGGCGCTTGCGGCAGCACAGGCGGCGGCACAGGCTGCGCCGCAGAAGAGTATTCTCTTTTGCTGCCACTCAGCGAAAACACCGGTTCGCGCCGGGGAAGAGCCTTGCTGAGATGCCCGAGAAAAGCTAGAGCGCCCGATGGGTAAAGAAAGTCCAATGGAATGAGATCCGCCCGTCTCCGCGAGATACCGGTGCGTTGTGGTGGTGATATTGTCGATTCCGGCAATGCCGCTTCCTCCTGTTCCCCCGCACTACAACCCCCACTACTACCACCAACCAAACTTGCCGCCGCGGCCGCAATATCGAGTTCAACGCCGCCGTGCATCCAAAACGCCGTGTGGAGCGTCCGCTTCCGTGGCCGTCCACCCCGCAAAAGACGTAGACCACTGGACTCCAAATGGTGGACGGCCACCCGTTCCAACATTCCCAGTATATATTATTCGGATTGGCCGCCGCGAGATTGTCACCGTAAAGAAGGTGCTATGAAGTCCGCCTCTATCGGGTAGGCAAAGTCAGCTTGGTTGGTCTTCGTTCCTCAATGGCCGAGTAATTTGAAATACCGGAGGATAGGAAGGAATTGCGAAGCACCGACCTGTTCGAAAGAAAGACCAAAGAAGACCGACACCGTCAGACATGCCCTCGAAGCATCCACCAGACCGTAAAATGTCGTGGAGGCAATAACTTGAAACCGCGTTGATAAAGGTGGCGGGTGGTGAGGCTCGCTAATCGGCCGGCGAGGATTCACAGGAGGGGCAAATTGATGGAGATGGCAAGGCGGAAGGAATTTGTTTCGACGTCACGAGTGAGGAAATAATAATGGTGCCGGGCTGCTTACTTGAGTTAGCGGAAAACGTCGAAAGAGCTTTCAGGCTTGGCAGCGCCGCATATGCTAATAGCATTCACAGACACGACAATCCAACACCAACCAAACCTTTTACCTACCGTCCGGACCGTCAAACACCCCCGGTATTCCTCTGTTCGCTGAACAGTCACTCAGCTATGGGCAAAGAACGATCCAGCAAGGAATCGAACGGCTCGGGCAAAGACAAGGACAAGAAGAAGAAGAAAGGCTTCTCAGTCGGCCCAGCGAACCTCCCCGATGGCACCTACAAGCGCAAAGTCACAAAAATCAAGGAGAGCTTGATCCATAAGGCGAAGGTCCGCAAGCAATACAGCAAGACGCTTTCCTCCGCACCCGTCGACCCCTCCACCGATCCAAACGTACTTCGCGCGCAAAGACTGTTCGAAGAGGCCGAGCAGGAGCGACTGCTGCGTCGCCAGAAGGCTGCTGAGGCCGCGGAGGCCACAAAGTCTGCAGAGGGTGCCACTGAAGGCAAGGACGAGCCGCCCGCGTTTCACCCAGATCGCCTGGCCGCTATTAAGACCCAGGAGGAGGCAGAGGAGCCGTCGAATGAGCGCCGCAAAAGGAAGCCGAAGACCTCATCTTACAAGAAGGAGGAGACATTCGCCGCCAGACAAGCAGCTGAGCGAGAGGAGGCTATGCGACAAGCGGAGGAGAGGAGAAAAGAACGAGAGAGAAAGATCAAAGAGAGGGAAGCACGGACAAAGGCGATTTTCGCAAAGACACGCAACGGGCAGGTCAAGCTGGGCAAGCAGAGTCACGTTTTGCTCGACAAGGTCATGGCTCAGATGGGTCGGAGTTGATTGGGCGGGTTGCTTTGTCTACCTTCATTTGGATCTTGCTTGAGGCGTTGGTTTGGGACGGAAAAGCGTATCATTTCTTCCTTTCCTTCTTGCTTTCTTTGCGCACCTTTTGTAGACCGTAATCAAGTGGACTATCTTTCAGTCCGGGTGGTGAATTGTTTCGAGAATTTAATGTCGAAACTGTATCAGTGCTCTCGAGTGATTCAATGTAGTTAAATTGCGGCTCTGCTGATCCTTGGCCTGTCATAGCTGTTGGTTCCTGGTCCCGCAGCATCGAAAGGGACATAAGCTCCTGACAGCTCCTCCATCACAACACGCTGCCGCCTCCCCGACTCGCGGACCACCACTACCTCTACACACCCGCCAAAATGTCCCGCAAGGCAATCTCTCAAAGCGACATCGAAAAGTACTGGGAAATCTTCGCGCACCATTCCCAAGGCGGCAGCAAAATCACTGGCGACCAGGCCTCGAGCATCCTCCGCAACAGTGGTCTCTCAGACGTGCAACTTGCCAAAATATGGGATCTCGCGGACATCGACAAGGATGGCGACTTGGACTTCGAGGAGTTCTGTGTCGCCATGCGGCTGATCTACGACGTGATGAATGGAGATCTCAAGTCGGTTCCGCAGACGCTCCCCGAGTGGCTTGTGCCAGAGAGCAAGGCACATCTAGTCCAGGCGGAGTCGGCAGTTACGGCGGGAGGCGAGACGTTTGAGAGGCCTGCCGATGACGATGATATCCCAGGCTTGAAGGATGATTTCCAATGGTACATGGCGCCCGAGGACAAGAGGAAGTATGAGAGCATGTATATGGCGAATGCGGGTGCACACGGGCAGATTGGATGTGAGTGTGCAATTATAGAAACGGATCATTGATCACAGGCTCATTCGGTATACAGTTGCGGCACTTAACGATCTCTACGCAGAGATCAACGTTCCCGACACCGACGTCGCACGCGCCTGGTACACACACTCCCTGTGCACCACTCTCTCCCTCGCGCAACTCATGACTGACCTCAGAGTCACAGGAACTTGGTCAACCCCTCGCAAACACCAACGATCGGTAAAGACCAATGCATAGTGTTCCTGCACATGTTGAGCGGACGACATGAGGGTTACCGGATTCCGCGCTCCGTTCCGCCGTCGTTGAGAAGCTCGTTCGAACAGAACCATGTCAACTACGATATCGAGTCCGTCAAGCCGCCGCAGCGCGCGAGTGGGCCGGATAGGACTACTATCTCCGGAAAAAAGGCGGCGTTTGGAGAGAGCTATATCACGCGGCTGGGGATCGGCGCGTCGTCGGGTTACAAGCACTCCGGTAAGCATGTGAGATTTGGGCTTTGGTAGGTCACCATTAATGTTCAGTAGGAACCGACTTCTCGAGTACCAAAGACGAAGACTGGGAGGAAGTTCGTCTGAAGCGTGAACTCGCCGACCTTGAGAAACAAATCGCCGACGCCGAAACATCCGCCGAGAAGCGCCGCAACCGCGATCGCCACGGCGCCTCGGGCGCATCGCAGATCGCACTAGTGAAACGGGAACTTGAGCAGATGCTCGAATATAAGAGGAATGAGCTACGATCTTTGGACGAGGGGAGCGGAAGCGTTGAGGCAGGGAAGAGCTTGAAGGCTGTTCGAGACGACCTGGACATGGTAAAGGAACAAGTTGATGCTTTGGAGCAACATTTGCGGCGGCGAGAGGAAGTACTGCAAGGGGCGCTGAGGGAAGTTGAAGAGGAAAAGAGTATGAAGAGGTAATGGTGTGCGCGCAGTGATTGTACTTTACGGCGGGTTGGTGGGCGGGATAGGCGAGTAGGTATATAAAATTTCTATTCGGATTGGGATGCAAGTCTTTCTGCGAACTCTTTCTACGTTGGATTTCCAACGTTGCCATCTCTATGCTACACCGAGTGCTCGCATCTCCTAGGCTACTTCCAATGGTATTAATGCCAATACATAAGATGCGTAATAAAGTATTTAAAATTGTCCCAAATTCACAGAGAAGGAATTGGAGTCTGGTTATCAGACTTCATTTTAAGGATAGCTATTACATTAGTACAAATCCTCGGAAGCTTAGAAGTGATGGGTTTCAGCCAACAGCCATTTTACGCCCTATGGGGCTAAAAACCGAACAATCATAGGTATTTGACGAGTGATGAACAGTGCAATGAAACTTTTGACTACAATTGAGTGTAACAACTCTATTATTTTGAGACTATGCAGAGATCGTCTTGAAAACACTACAACCCTAATTAGCACATGTATAACTCCGGAACGACTCGATGGGAATACGTACTTAAATCCTTCCCCACCCGTAGCAACAACCACGCTGGGCGCCTGCTTTTGCCAGTGCAACTCCTTGACCTCAGGCATGTGGTGGACGAACATGAGCTGTGGTGGCACATCAGCAACACCACCGGTATCTCTGCTCTCCTCGTCGTCCAACTCCACGGACATATCCCACTGTGTGATCGTATTATCCGCACAAGCGACGGCCACCACGCTGTCTTCCGTAGGGTGGAACTCGACACTGGTGATCGGCTGCTGGTGGAATGTGAAGCTCGCCGTCGCGCTGACAGTCTTGCCTTGTGTAGCGTTGGGAAATGTTCGCAGATCCCAAACACCCCACACTCCGTCGTCCGCACCGGTGGCGAGAAGGTAGTCGACGGATTTGCACCACGATGCTACGTTTACATCAGAACTCGAGACGTCGACTGAGAGCTGGTGCTTCTTTGATGCTCGGGCATCCCAAATTTTGACGGTTCCATCCGATGATGCTGAGCACATCACGTGGCGCTCACTAGGTGACCACTGAATTTCCTCCACGCTGCCGGTGTGTCCGGTGTATGGTCCATCACTCGCCCAGCTGCCGTCCTCTTTCCGCTTCGAAACGAATATCTTGCCGTCATTGTCTCCAGTCGCCAGCTTACCCAGGGCTTCTCGGGGATGTGGACACCAGTCAATGGCATAACCTTCTGTCCGCTTGTGCATCCTCAGAGTGTGCGATGGCTTTTTGGCAGCTGGTGGGATAATGGTGCCCGGGGCATCGAAGCTGCGGTAGTGAGGGGCAAGGTCCCAGATAAACACCTCTCCAGACTCCGCCATGGTGGCAGCAGTTTTCGAGTGTGGCGAAACGCGGAGACGGTTCGTGGTGATGTTGGTGGGGATGCTGCGCGATTCCAGAATCGGGTCATCCTCGGTATCGCTATCATCGTCCTCTTCGTCCTCGTCGTCGTTGTCCTGCCGTTCTGAAAACCAAATCAGCTCCAACTCTCAAGAATCTCTCTTAACTAACAAGCCAACCTTTGTGTAGTCCACTGAGCTTCATGACCACAATCTCGTTATCCTTCGCGCGCTGCGCCTGGGTTCCAGCGACCATGTAAACAGTGTGCGGGTAGCTCCTCCTCTCATCTCCCAGGTCATCCGTCAAGACATCAAAGCTCAAACACGGCCATTTGACGTTCATGCGATGTAGCATATGGTACGCGCTCGAATCGGGCTCCAGGATCTCATCTTTCGCCAATTTGTGTCGCGACGGGATATACACCTGCTTGTCGAGGTCCATGGTATTCTCCATGGTCTCGTCCTCACCGGGGTCCTCTCCGTCTGCTCCAGCCTCTAGAACCTCCTCCTCATCGTCCGAGAAATCGTCGCCGTACTGGTCCTCGAATTCTCCCATTTCCGCGAGCCTTTTGGCATCTTGGTCGGCGTCGGTTTCGCGCGAGAGGTTCTTGAGTGCCCCCGGGGAGGAATCAGTGTCGGCGGCACGTTTAGACATGGTGGATAACGACGGCAATTGGGGTTTGTGGTTGTGGTGGTGAAGGTTGATGTGAGGTTGTGGGTTCCTCTCTTTTGGTGGGGGCTTTCGTTCACGAGCGAAGTGGGGCCAACTTTTTTTATTTTTTGTGTCACTAGAGCCAACCCTGTTGGGTTTGGTGATACACGAGTGAGCAGCAGTGCATTGTCCCATGAGAGAGCCACAACTTTATCTCGACGCCATTCAGGCAGAAGATTCTCAAGACTCGATAGTGCGAATCCCCCATTACCATGAGGATGACTGAACCACAGCCTGTAATGGACTACAAGGCAGGTTATCCTCACGAGCTCGGATTAAGCCACTGAGCCCAATTCTTCGCTAAAAGTAAACGGGCATCATACATTTTGCCTTTAACGTGAAGTATCTATTTGGGAATAGGCTTAGCACGAAGCCAACTGGTAGACAATTCTTGTCGTAAAATTTTGAATAAAGTGAAAGAAGATATCCACGACGGAAGAGAAATCATGATAACTTTCGTATCGGAAAATGTATGCATATACCCGGACATTGGGTAATATTGGTGATTCAGCACAGTGAATTCAAAGACCCACGTTATTGGGACATGAGTCAATAGACTATTTACCCCACCACACCCCACCCCTCTACATTTCAAGTGCAACCAAACTACAACCACAAAACGCACCCTCATTGTTACCAACCCAACAACCCACCAAATCACCAACCTACGGCTCGATAATCACAAGATACAATGCCATCGGCACATCCTTCTATCGGCTTTCAAGCCGTGATTCTCTGCGGCCCTGGTACCGGGCTCTACCCATTCACCGGCGCAGAAGATCTGCCGAAAGCGCTGCTCCCGATCGCGAACAAGCCCATGCTCCACTACCCACTGGAATGGTGCGAGAAAGCCGGTTTCGATTCGATCCTCGTCCTGACACTGAAGGAGCACCACGCTGCCATCCAGTCGTACATTCGTTCGCACCGCACATTCAAAGCCCAGGGACTCTACATACAGGCCGAGGAGGCCTCCTCCATCAACGACAATCTGGGCACCGCGGACGTACTCCGGATCGCCTTCCAGAAGGGATGGCTGAACTCCGACTTTGCCGTCATTCCCTGCGACCTGGTCACCAATCTCGAGGGACACAGACTGGCAGAGCTATGGATGGTCCTACAGGCTGGATTCGATGCGGATCTCGGCCGGCGCAGCCGCAAGCACCGTACGGCGGGTGACGGAGAGGACGGGCGCCGCGGTGGCCTGGTAGTATGCTACGACACCATGGGGGAGGGTGCGGTGAAGGGACAAGAGACGGATCTTATTGCGGTGGCACCTGTTACGAAGCCGATGATGTGCTCTAGCTTGCCGGAAGGGGATGTTGGCGTGCTGTTGACGCGCTCATCAACACAGGCGCTGAAGGGGGTGTCCGAGATTCCAATCCGCCATAGCATGCTTAGGAAGCATCCGAATATGAAGCTGTACTCGACCTTTCGCGATGCGGGAATCTGCTTTCTCCCGCACTGGGTCCTCAAATTCATAGAGCGCAACCCCTCCATGACTTCGCTCCGTGAGGACGTCCTTCCGTGGCTCGCAAAGAGCAGATGGCAGAACCGGCGGTTGGCAGAAAAGCTGGGGCTGATGGGTATACTAACGGGATCGGAAACATCGGCGACGGGAGACAACGACAGCCAGGCCGCAGGCGAGGAGTACGATGTTGGCTCGATGAGTACGATGCGGTTACGGCGGGCTGATGACGCGCCGGCGGAGATTCCGCCAATGCTGGCGTACCTTCCTAACGCACCATCGATGTTTATGCGCCGAGTCGACACAACGCATCTGTATCTCTACACATCACTGTATCTGGCCAAAAGCGATCCTTCGCAGCCGTCAACACAGATCAAGATTGACCCGGGTTCTACGATAGGAGAGAAGGCTGTCGTCACCGGTGCGGACTGTCTTATCGCCGACAAGGTCACAGTAGGCGCTAAGGCAATCGTCAAGAAGAGTGTATTGGGCTATGGCGTTACGATCGGCAGGGGAGCGAGGCTAATGGGATGTGTGCTGATGGATGGGGCCACGGTCGAGGAGAATGCAAAGCTGGAGGGTTGCACGGTGGGGCGCAAGGCGATCATTGGTGCTAAGTCTGTCCTCAAAGATTGCGAGATCGCCGAGAACTATTATGTTGAGAAAGAGAGTGAGTTCATCCCAATATCTCAGACCAAGGATCCATATTGACGAAGTGGCGCAGCCGAGGCGAAGGGAGAGCGTTTTGTCGACTTTGCTGGACTGGAGGCAGCAAGTGACGAAGATGAGGTTACAGACGAAAACTCAGATGATGGTGTTGCCGTTGAATCGGATGACGATGAGGAAGACGACGAATAGTCGTCTAACCACAGAGGGTTGTCTTTCCACGGTGGTTGTTTTCATTGACGTGGACAAAAGCTTTGGGAATTGTGAATGTCATTTTTCATTCAGAGGCGTTTATGTTGTGCTATTTTCACTAGGAGTTGAAGGCGTTCGATTGAATTGCTAGTGGACAAGGGAATCGATGGCCTTTGTTTCCGTTTTGTTTACTATCATCGCATTCGACCTTATGTAAATCATGGCAGTTACAAACCGGTTCTACCCAACTATCTTTCCAGTGCGAGTACTGTAGGCATGACGTGAGTTCTTTACGGGAAGCGATGAGAGAGAGAAAATCAATTTGTTGTCGCATAGGCCTGTCTAGACTATGGCGACCAGGAATGGGAATCGAGGACTCCAGCAAAGTTGGTGAAAATAGTCGAGTGAGTGGCAGTGCTGGCAAATCTGCCGGGTAACAAATAAACAAACATTTGAGCTGCGCCGCGAAACTTGGCGCGCGACCTTGAAATGTTGCCTAGCTCTCGGAGCTGCTATTCATACTCGTGTACTTATGTCATCGTCGTTCATTCCTCACTCCTCGCAACCACACCATTACAACACGCCTTACCCTAATTCACGACACGGAATTCGTTCTCAACTTTACAACTACTTCCCACAACCTACATCGCCCGCCCCTCCTTAATACCACACACCACACACGACCGCCAACCATCTCCACCTCGCGTCAACTCTTGGTACACCTTTACACCTAGCATACACATCGCACCTTCGCGATGTCGACGCAAATCCCCGGCACTGCGCCGCCCGGCGATCCGTCGAAGCCGTCCCTCGGTCTCATCAAGCGCCGCGAAGGAGCCGCAAACCCACTCGTCCGCCGAGGGCCGCGCGGGCGCCCAGCACCCGGACTTTCGCGCCCGACGCCTCGCACATCCGCCACACCTCCCGCCGGCGGCCCTTCGAACGCAGCTTCCACAAGACCCGGTGTTAAGAGCGAACCGGCGCTAGAGCCGGATTGGCAAGAATTCAAGCTCACGACGACGAAGCGCGAGATCTTGGCGGGCTACAGACACCATGTCATGCGCCTGCAGAGCAAGCGTCTGGTTAATCCTATGAGCCCCGACGAGTTTACGATGCCGGTGCGACTACATCGCCGCGATCCTAAGGCGCCGCTGCAGGGTGGGAAGGAGCAGAGGATGCATGAGCAAGCGGCGACGGACAAGGCGAACGAAGGCGAGGATCCTGCTGCGGCAGAGGAACGCGCGAAGAAGGAGGCGCTGAAGGCAGCTCAGCAGGAGAAGATTGCGCCATACGGCGGTGCACAGAAGCAGAAGAAACAGACGTTCAAGAAAAAGACACAGCAGGTGTTCAAGCAGAACGAGGCGGATAAGAAGTTGCGATATGAGGAATACTTTCCGTGGCATATCGAGGACTTCGACAACAAGAATACGTGGCAAGGACAGCTGGAGAATCCGCTGAGCGGTGGCACCTTTGCTATGTTTGTACTTGACGAAGGAGCTTTCAAGATGGTGCCCATTGAGAAGTGGTACAAGTTTACCGAGAAGAACAAATTCCAAACCTTGACCATCGAGGAAGCCGAGAACATGATGAAGAAGTCTAACAAGGCTCCTCGGTGGCTCATGAAATTGACCAGAGAAGACGAGAAAAAGCAGGAGAAAGAAGAGAAGGAGAGGAATTATAGCGCTTTCAACGGACTGCGCACTCGGAAGGGTGGTAGACTGGACAGTATCTTGCCTAAGTCTGAGACGGCGGATGCGGACGACCTTGACTTTGACGACGATCGTTTTGCTGATGACGAAGAGGCACCTGTTATGGAGGGCGAGGAACAGGAAAACAAAGAGATCGAAGTATGTTATTTCCTGCCTAATGCGTTTATCTTGCTCGGGTTCTAAACTGCTACACAGAAACGCATCAAGAAGGAACAGTTGTCTGCCAATGTCTTCGACACCCGCGATGAGAAGGAATACGACGAAGAAGAGAAAGAACGTAAACGGCTTGAACGTTTGCGCAACAAGCAGGGCAAGAAGGTCAGGAAAGCTTTGATGAATCGCGAAGGAAATTACACGTACGAGACGGACTCCGACGGCAATCCTTATGCTTCATCTGTGAGTAACATTGTCCCTCACTTCTTGTTTTGAGTCCGAAATTAACCAGTCGTAGAGCGAGGACGAGGACGAAGAAGAGCTTGCCCGCAAGGAGGAGGAGCGTAAAAAGGAGGAGGAACGCAAGAAAGAAGAGGAGCGCAAGAAAGAAGAGGAGGGTAAGAAGCCTGAAGGAACTAAAGAACAGGACATGGACAAGAAGCCGGCGCTTCCTCTTGTCCCGGAGTCCAAGGCCAAAACATCTCCTGCGAAGAAACAGGCCCAACCTCCAGCCGGCGACAAGCTTCCAGGATCGAACAAGCGGACCGGCTCGGCGGACCTCTCGGAATCTGGAAACGAAAAGGCGCGCAAGAAGCCAAAGAAGAACCAGCCGCTTTCAGGTATCGCCGCGCCAAAATCATCTGCTACGGCATCAGGATCAGGTCAGGACCAGAAGCTTGTCAAGCTCAAAGTGCCACCCGAAAAGTTTTCTCAGATCATATCGTTAACACCTTCTCCAGTGCAACCAAAGAAGCGCAAAGCTGTGGCCGAAGGTGGAAGTAGGAGCGGTGACGATACTGCCGGTGAGATGTCGGATACGAACGGTGGCAAAAAGCCGCGTATGAAGCTTGTCGCTGGTCGTTCTCTCTCCCCGAATGCGGCCAACTCTCGACAAGCTTCACCTGTCCCCGCCGCAGCCAAGTCCCGTGCTGGCTCGCCTAATGCGCCTGCTGATGCTGCCCGCCCTGGTAGTCCTGCTGTCCCTGCAGGTATGAAGAACGTCCATTAAAGCACGAACATAGCTGACTGAAAGCTTTAGTACCCATCTCTGATGCGGAGATCCTGGCAGTTATCGGACCCGAGGGAACTACCACTGCGGCCCTTGCTGGACTGTTCAAATCGAGGTTGGCGGACAAGGACGTCAAAGCTCAGTTTGTTGTCAGTTTGAAGAGGCTGGTTGAGACGAAGGGTCCCACGAAGCTCCTCTTCAAGAGGAAGGGCTTGTAGATTGGGAATCCCGCATGGATTGTAGAGGTGTGATTGGTGTTCTTTCTTTTGAGCTCTTTGCATGATGGATTCGCAGGCTTTTGGCAGACAGGCAATAAGATAGGATGACAGGTAGTACATAATATTTGTTGTACGGCTTGCATGATTACCTTAGGGACTTTTTTCCGACTAGATGTTGACAATGAAACATACTCCTCGCAGTAATTAGAGTAGCGACCGCTCTAGCTGGAATTTCTAGGGTAGAGCTTTCCTCCCTGTCCACTGAGCCGCAGCTTAAACTAAACCCCACCACACCCTCGCGTCCCATCCAAACACCCTACAAGCCGTGTAACCGTTGTAGGAACTCCACAATTCCCAGTCACCAATACATTGCATCACATATCAACAACCTTCCCCATCTTCAATAAAACACCTCCAATCATGGCGCCGCAAGAAGAATCCAAGCTCGTCACCGCTACCGACGAGACCACAACAGCCCCTGAAGTCGCCGAGGTCGAAGCTTCCGGCGACGAAGAGGATGTCGACGCAGCTGACGACGCCAATCCCTCCGGCTCCGCCTCCGCTACGAAGAAGAAGAAGAAGAAGAAGAGCAAGGGAAAGAAGACAGTTTCTTCGGCTGTTGCTGCCGCTGCCGCCGAGACTCTGCCCAAGGAGGTCATTGATGATATCGTCAAGCAGAACCCTGCGTTGGCCAGTGAGCTACAGGGTCTCGACGAGAACCAGATTAGCGAATTGGTCAGGAAGATGAAGCTTGAGGAGATCTTGACGGGGATGGTGAGTTTCATTGATCATTTGATGGGTAAAATTTGGAGTGAGATAGGGGGCTGACGCGGTTGATGGCATAGTCTTCGGGTGGAAAGAATCGGAAGGATATGGCGAGCTATAAATTCTGGGCTACACAGCCAGTGTCGAGATTCGGTATGCGATGCGACGTGAGAACTGTTTGTGGGATGCATTGTGCTGATAGACATGGGGTTTCAGATGAACCGGAAGTAGAGCTACCGGACGGCCCCATACGCCCGACGAACCCTGAGGTTGTTCCTACCGAAGGAGCAGCCCTTCTGGAGGGCTTCGAATGGGTTACCGTGGATCTCATGGATGACGCGCAGGTAACGGCTGCATTGCCCCTGTACCCTGCGGGCTGACTGACGATTGTTTGGTTATTGGGTAGATGACCGAAGTGTACGACCTCCTGACCGGCCACTATGTCGAAGACCAGGAAGCTATGTTCCGCTTCAACTACTCCAAGTCGTTCCTCGACTGGGCACTCAAGGCCCCCGGCTGGCTCAAGGAGTGGCATGTCGGAGTCCGTGTCGTTACCACCGGGAAGCTCGTCGCCTTCATTTCCGGAATTCCCGTCAACGTCCGTGTCCGTGAAAACACCATCAAGTGCTCCGAGATCAACTTCCTCTGCATCCACAAGAAACTCCGCTCGAAACGGTTGACGCCCGTCCTGATTAAGGAGATCACCCGTCGCTGCAATGTCGAGAAGATTTGGAACGCTATTTACACGGGTGGAATCGTCCTCCCCAAGCCCATCAGCACCTGCAGATACTACCACCGCAGCTTGGACTGGCTCAAGCTCCATGAAGTCGGATTCAGCCCGCTTCCTCCCAACAGCACCAAGGCCCGTCAGATCACCCGCTACCACCTTGGAAACCAGACCAAGACCAAGGGACTCCGCGAGATGAAGATCGAGGATATTGACGCCGTGCATGAGCTGCTCGCCCGATATCTCGCGCGCTTCGACATGGCGCCCATCTTTGACAAGGCGGAGATCGAACACTGGTTCTTGAACGTGGATGGACCTGGACGGGAGAGAGTCATCTGGACGTACGTCGTTGAGGATGCTGCCGGGAAGATCACGGACATGTTCTCGTTCTACTCGCTGGAGTCGTCCGTCATCGGCAATAAGAAGCACGATACCATCCGCGCCGCGTATATGTTCTACTATGCCACGGAGTCTGCCTTCACCGGTAGCAGGAAGGACCTCAGAGTTCGATTGAACGAGTTGGTCGCTGATGCGCTGGTTCTCGCCAAGAAGGTCAGTTAGACCCCTCAACGGTCACTCATGTTCGGAATAAACTAACATCTGATATAGTTCAACTTCGATGTCTTCAACGGCCTCACTCTCATGGACAATGCCCTCTTCCTCCAGGAGCAGAAGTTCGGCGCCGGAGATGGCCAGTTGCACTACTACCTTTTCAACTGGAGAACCGCACACATCAACGGTGGTATCGACAGCAAGAACCAGCCCGATGAGAAGAATGGAAGTGGAGTCGGAATGGTCATGTTGTAGAGTAATCAAAGCTCAACCTTTGTTTCTGTTTTCTGTTTTCCTTTTTTCACAGTGTAAGGGCGGACCGTGGATGGGCTGATAGGACGTCGGGCAACCCATTCAACAGTAGTGATCTCTTCTTGTTCTACTTCTTGTTGTCATTGGCGGTGTGTATCTTTTCCTATATCAGTATAATACCATTAAATCCCGCGTCTCCCCATTCCATGCCTATGCTATGCTCGCCGTCTACGAATGGCTGGTCGTGTAGGATCCCATGGTTCATGCATCTCACTGTGCTTCATTCCTACCCATCCATAGCCATCAGGGAGGGAGCAATCATACTTCTTATACTTGTGCAAATCACACATCTACGGAAGTTGCATACCACCCACATCCCCCCACCCCGCAACCACGCCGAGCACCCAAGCCAACGCCCATCCCGATTCCCCATCCGGCCCTCCGGTGGTCCCCAAAGGGCCAGCACCAGCACCAGCACCACCGTTAGTTAGCGCCACACGTAAGTTCCCTGATGAGTTTCAGGGTCCTCCCGATTCCCGAGCACGGGAAACAGCGCAAACACCTGAGCATAAGCGAGAACAAGTAGCTGGTAACTTCACATCCGTCAACCTTGACGCGAGCACGACGCTGCTGATGGTTTCCTTCAGGACGGAGTGGTTGAAAAGCGTCACGGGCAGGTGCGCTTGCCTACATAGCAGAGCTATCCGCTCTGATCAGATTGAGGAGCGGGTCGAGGTCTGGAGCGCTTGTTAAATTCGATCGAGCTTATGGTTGATCTAACTACGGTATCTAACTATTGCGCTTGAATGCGGTCGAATTGATCGGCGATGGTCCGCAAGCTTGGTAACAATGGGATAATCGGGCTTTTCCATATTGACTGTTGTCGTTACGAGGAGTTATCGGTGTGGGTGTTGTCGTACTCGTACATATTTACATAGGGTGCCGAAAAACGGTGGCGCCTATTGTGATCCGGGATTGGCTGATAAGATGAGCGAGGTTGGTACATAGAGTAGCGACGCCGGGGTGGGGGTGGTGAGAAAGTGGTGAGACTCGAGAGAATGGGCAGTGGCCACTGGTCACTGGTGGAGACTGGAGACCGGAGAAAGGCGGTGATTAATCGGACAGTCTACTGTCTATGTACGAATAGAAATGTCGCTGTGGCGCGTGGCGACCACTGACCACTGAAGATTGGCCATTGGCCGTTAACTGCCGTAGTTACACCGCATCGAGGCATTCCTGGGGAAGCGATGGCTGGCCAGATGCATGCAGAAACAACAACAAGCAACTTTCCTTGTCGCATGGCGTCACCGCATGAATCCCGCGAGCGCGATTGGAAGGTGGACTTTCCGTAGCACGGGATGGGTACCTCGCCCTCCCCTCCTCTCTCCCCTTCTCCTCCTTCCCCCCCTCCGACCTCTTCCTGCTCCATCGCTCCAATTGCGCGCAAAGCCCACCACAGCCAGACTGCAAAATGGTATCCTTTCGCGCCCTCTTCAGCGCCTCCGACGGTGCCCGCGGCGGCCGCAATGCTAGGGATGGATTCAGCGAGTCCCTGCTCCCCCACCGCGCTCACAAGGGCGTGCACTCTGCTGTCGATCCGAAGAGGTATGCGCATGTTTGTTTCGCTGGTTGTGCGGTTGGCGGTGCGCTGATTGCCTGTAACCAGGGTCACGGCGATTGCCCTACGGCTGAAGCATCTTATTGAGCACGCCGTGCCGTGTGAGCTCAAGGAAACGCAGATCACGAAGCCGCACAGCGAGGTCATCACTCATGGCGTTATCGAGCTGGCGACGGAAGCCGGTGGCGTCGAGGATAGAGCTTGTGTGGTGTTTTGTCTGCTCATTTGTTTGCGGTGGTTCAAGAGACAGGGTGGGTTCGCCGATCGGCGCGGCTTCGGTTTCTCTTTCTCTAGATGCTGACCTGACCTAACCGGGTCGATAGCCATCCTGGAGATGTGCGATGCGGATTTGAACGACCTACGGTGAGTCGTATTCTGGACACGAGTGATGGCAAGGTCAAGTGGCTGACGTCCCTCAGTGGCGAGGCGTGTCAAGTCATCGCGAAGGCCATAATCGAGACGAACGAAGATCAAGACTATGTCTTCCAGGAGATCCTTCTCAAGCGGTACTCTATTCTGCAGAACGGAAAGGAGTCGACTCCCAGCAATGTGATTGAGAAGGCGATTGACCTGCACGCAACCAGAGTCATCGGGTCTTCCGGTTTCCAGAAGTGTATCCAGTGGCTCTGGAGAGGGTGGATCGCGCAGGACGTCAATAACCCTATGCAGTTCTCCCTGTACAAGAACATGGCCGAGAAGAACTTTTGGGTGCACTTCGATCATGACCGTATCCGCGCCCCGAGGTATCAGAATATGTTCCAAGTCTTCGTCAGCGTTCTGTATCTTACGCTCTACACCATTTCTATCAACACCGGTATGTCGCGGTGAGCTGTGCGGAGTATGGTCATGGACTGATTATCTGCGTGTAGTTAATGCTCGTGGTGATATCGACGTCGAGGAAGCGGTCCTCTATCTACTGACGCTCTCCTTCATTGCCGACGAATTCGGCAAGCTCTGGAAAGTCGGACGCCTTTACATCTCTTTTTGGAACGTATTCAATACGACATTGTATGCACTTCTCACCATATCCTTCTCCTTCCGTATGGTTGCTCTGGGTCACCCAATGGACTCGGACGCCAGACGGGACTACAACATACTTTCGTACAACTTCCTGGCGTCGGCCTCGCCGATGATCTGGTCGCGCATGCTGCTGTATCTCGACTCGATCCGGTTCTTTGGCGCTATGCTGGTCGTATTGAAGGTTATGATGCTCGAGTCGTTGATCTTCTTTGCGTTACTGTTTGTGGTCATTTTGGGCTTCTTGCAAGGGTTTGTTCCGCCGACTCCGAAGTGCTGGACGGACTTGGGCTGATCGAGAATAGATTTATGGGCTTGGACAATGCCGACAGCGTCAGGGAGGACACCTACTTCGTCCTCTCGGCCATGACCAAAGCAATTCTTCAATCTCCAGAATTCGAGGGCTTCGAAAATTTTGGACACCCATTCGGACTGATCCTGTACTACCTATTCACCTTCATTGTGATGGTAATCCTGCTCAACATCCTGATTGGTAGGTCCCCTATTGCTTCCCATTCACTTCACCATCTGCTAACACTCCCACAGCCCTCTATGGCCAAGCCTACAGCGATATAACCGAAAACGCGGTGGACGAGTACCTTGCCCTCTTCGCACACAAAACCCTCCAATTCGTCCGTGCCCCGGACGAAAACGTATTCCTCCCGCCCTTCAACCTGGTCGAAATATTCGGCTTGATAATACCCTTCGAATGGTGGATGCCCAAGAAGGCCTACGCCAAGCTGAACGACAGAGTCATGGCCGTCCTGTACTCGCCCTTCCTGCTAATGATCGCCTTGGCGGAGTCCCGCGAGGCCCGCAGGGTCGCCGCGAACCGTGCCGCCGGGAACCCGGACGACGATGAGACCGAGGAGTGGGAGGAGCTGCAGGGCGAGGTGGACATGGCTGCCAACGGATGGGCCGAGAGGGTTACGCAGACGGTTCCAGACGTCGAGGAAGATCGGTGTTGCCAGATGGTGCGCGCACTCGCGAAGGAAGTCGAGGAGCTCAAGAAAATGATTGAAGGCAAGGAGGCGAGGCAGGCAGGAGAGGGCGAGAGGGAGCTGTTGGCTCTGGAGGAGGCCGAGGAGTAGCTTTGGAGGGAGCATGGGCGATTTGACGAACATATGATATCATGTCTTTACCTGTTAGTTGTGTGCGAGTAGTAAAATGGCGACGAATACACGATGGTTCGCTGTTGCTAGCTGTGTTGAGGGGGCTGGGTGGTCTTTGGAATCAGATTTTGTGTTGGTGGTTGATCATCTGAGTGATTTCGTGTGAATAACTCTGACTGGAGGAGAACGGCTAACCGAAGCGAGTCTGATCTCGTAATCTGAGTTTTCAACTTCGCATGCCGCTACAGACTGATGATCTTCGGAGAGTGGGCAGGTTCATCATCGTCGCTTCTACAGATTTCTACAAGTGGAGCAACTGTGATGGATCACTGTCTCCCAGAGGATCCCGTTTAGGAGCAGACTAGCTAAACCGAGTGATTCCCATGCATGTATGTCTAAACTCCCTTTCTCAGCGCCATCAAAGCCACGCAACCCATTCCCGCTCTCGTTCCTACCGCGCCCAGCGATATCAAAGCCACAAACCCCATTCCATCCTCTTCCTACCGCGCCTCCTTCTCCTTCTCCTCCCTCTCCACAAACTCCCTAATCGCCGTCCACACCCCCTCGGGACTGGGCCTAGCCGCCACAACCTCCGGCCTCCTCCCCAGACTTTCCAGATGCTTCTCCGTGGTCGGCCCAATCGCCGCCCAGAGCGTCCTTCCCGCGTCCTCCGCCCCCTCCGCCCCCTCCATCCCCCTAACAATCTCAACCGCTTGTTCCGCGCCCGCCGGCGAAAAGACAACTATCCAGCGCTCCTCCCCCATCCCCTCCATCAGCACCCTCGCAAACTCCCCCGCAAACCCCTCCTCCACTTTCGTTTCATAAACCATCAGCTCCTGCAGCTCCACCCTCCCCTCCAGGGCCTTCGGAATCCACTCCCCGCGCGCAGCAGAATTACAGAACAGCAGGGGCCTATCCCCCTGCCCCGGCATCTCGCTGCTGTCGCTAGCGTAGTGCCGTAGTACCACCTCGGCGAGCGCGATCCCCGTCCCGCATCCTTTCCCGTGGATGTTTTCAGCGCGGAAGCCGAGTGCGGCCACGGCAGCCGCCGTGGCCGGGCCAACGGTGTACACGCTTGTTGACGCGAGGAATGCGTCGGCGGACGCGCGGCCGCAGGGGAGCGTGGATAGTGCCGCAGAGAAAGATGCGACTGCGCGCTGGGAGGTGATGATGAGGCCACCGTATGGAGACGGCGTGCTGGTTAACAGCGTGCGCAGTGTGGACAGGTTGGTGGGTGTGTGCGAAAGCACGGGGATGAAGGTGGGGCGTGAGGGGCCATAAGGAAGAGGGTGTGTTGTGAAGTAGGTGAGGTACGGGTCGGTGGGCTGCGATTGCGTCTTGAGCAGGAGGATGCGTGTGGGTGTGGGTGTGGGTTGCGACATTGTCGTTGTCGTCGGGGAGCAGCGGGGTGGGTTGGTGGGGCTATCCCTGGCACTCACTCACACACGCGATGCACATGGCGTCATAACTTTGAGACTCGACAATGGACGGGACGGGCTGGCATCACTAATTTGAGAGCAGAGTAATAATATGGGATTGCAAAAGAAACAAAGACAAGGACACACCAATCCAACAGACCGACCACTCCCAGCATAGGAAAGCGCCTCCAAAGTCGCTCGCATATCGCACAAAAAAAAGCATCCCAAACCCGCTGAGGAAAAGAGAGAAAAAAAGAATCAAATCAAATCAATCGAGTAGGTAGCACGAAAGGAAAAAACTCCGAGACATCAAAGGAAAAATGCTGAAGTAGTGTATCGAGAACAAGATGAGATGAAAACAACAGGGCTTGGAAATGGTAGTTCAGTATGCTTGCGACCTAATGGCCTCCACCCCACACATCGCGCTCGTTCAGACTTCCGTATACACCAGTCCCATGTGCCGGACCCGAGCCTCCTGCATCATCGTGATCGTCCTTATTCCATGGCGAATCATCGCTGTAGCCATCGAGTTGAGGAGGGGAAGAAACAGGAGAAGGACTCTTTGCATCCGCGTCAGCGCCAGAAACATCACCATCTTCGTCTCCAATGCTAAACTTGGTATTGTCGATAGGATCGCCTCTGGCTGTGTCTGTCGTAGATGGAGAGTCGACAGGCGGAGATGACGGTTCGAATCCTTCCCGGATCTCTTCGCCAGCTACCTCCGGAGGGTACTGTCGCACGAAACGCTTGGGCTCCAATTCGTTCCATCCAGGTCCGCCCTCCTTCCTGGCTCTAACACGCTCCGTTTCCTCGGCGACTGTATCTTCCACGACGAGATCCACAAGCCCGCTCCGTTGAGAGAGTGCCGAAGAAGCCGACGACGAGTGATTGCGGTGAAGAAATGGCTGGCTGGATTCTCCCTTGGACTTTTTCCTTGGGGAACCCACCGAGGGTGTCCTGGTCCTCGTCTTGGATTTGCCCTTTCTTCCGGTTTCTAGGGTGGGTCGGAGCAGAGCCTGGTTGGTAGCCGTGGTAATGAGGTCGTCTTGACTGAGGTGGGGATATCCACAGCGGTGGTTGGAGTAGGGTCGGTTTGCCGTGATAACAGGATACTGTTGAAATCAGTCAGTCGGTGCCAGCGAACTTATAAAACTCGAGGAAAAGAACGCATACGTTGTAATCTCCAAATTCCAGAGACCGAGCACTCTTGTATAGCTTCTCGTCTTCGTCTTCTATTTCGGTCCCATCCAAAGCACCGTAATCACCGCCTTTCCATTTACGATTCTCTCCGCTCTCCGCACTCGCTGCCGAAACCGTCCTCTCCGTGCTTGGGCCGGGACCACTAAGCAGACCAGTGCGTGCCGTGGGTTGCGGTATCCAGTATTTGCCCTTACCACCCCGTTCGTATCTCAAGCCTTCCATCATTCTGGCAACCCCAGTGTTGGACTCGGGATGCGACATCACGCCTTCGCTCGAGTCGAAAAGCCGATACTGATACGACTTTCCTTTGAAAGTCTGCTTTGAATCTTCAACTAAATCACGGATACCGAATGCGTCCCGGAATGCGTAGTAGACTGGGAGGCGCGCAGCAGAGATGGTCTTGTCTGCGTAGTCCTTCCACGAGAAGGCATACCAATGTGCTATTGCGAACCCTGGAAGCTCGAAACAGATCAAGGTGTCTTGGATTGCTCGGGCAATGTTGTCTGGTGTATAGTAACCGACATCATGAATTACGCCGAGCCAAACGAGAATCGATAGGAAGAAGCCTTGCCAGTATGAGGCAAAGATGATGAGCTTGATGCAAAGAAACTGTTTGTAGCACTTTAGCAAAGGGAGGACAGATGTAGGCAATGCAACCAGGGTCTGTATACCTTTGGTACAGGTCGGAATGGTGTAAGATCCCGGGACATGCACACCCAAAATATTCCAAGTGAGTACAGACTGACTGAAACAGAAATATTGTAGACGATTCCACTCCAAAAGTATCCACTCTTTAGACCAACGTAACCTTCCTGGTAAGTATCGGTGGCCTTCATAATAATCGCAGCCAGGGCCAACGGCGGTTTTAACCATGCATACTGTAGAATGCCGCGTTTTACAGCAAGGAACGTGTGCGGGTCGCTGATGTCCACCTTGGGAAAGATGTAGTTCATTGGCCAGACATGTTCCTTCGGCGCACGCCCATGCATCATGATGATCAGGGAACGCTCGCCACCGAGGAAGTTGATGAGAAGTTGGAAGAAGGTGTAGATGGTGAACGCTTCATACATATCGCGAATCGGCTCGACGAATTGCGCCGCAGTCAGGGACATGAGCGAGACCCATGACGAAATCGCGTAAATGGGGACCATGAGCAGGATACGGACGACATAACGCTGAAGGAGTGGCTTGCGGTAGTTTTTACTGAGCACCTGTCAGTACCGGTACGGAGGAAGGAGTAGAGCGCGTTGTCGCAAGGGAGGTGGGCGGTATGTACAATTGATACCAAATCGACCTTGTGTATTTGTCAGTGTCCTACGTCATGTGAAGGGGAGGAGCGGGGAGGGTAGCTGCATACAAACATGACAAAACCGTAGCTACCAGCGAAGCTATTCCGGCGAGGATGATAGCGATGGTGCCTGATCGAAGAAGGTCGCATCATTAGCTGCGAAGAACGAACGTGGGTCTACCTGGGGCCCGCCCGAGATACGCACTTAGTTTGGTAGTGCCACTTCCACTTCCCAGGGCGGAGGGGTTGTTGGAGGTCGAAACCGAGAAGGACGAGGGGGAAGCGTAATAATCCATGACGAACGGGAATGCGCGCGCGCGTTGGGAGGTGAAGGGTGCTCGGGCAGGCAGGCTGTTGATCTGCTTGCTAGATAATCTTTTTTGGAGGGAGAGCTCGAGAGAGCAGGATGATGGCCCAGTAGGAGGGGAATCTAGAGGGCGACAGGAGGAGACACTCTGGAATCGCCTTCTCTCATGGCGGGGACGGGGTAATCGCGAGGGGGAGAAGAGAACGAGAGTGCGAGCGAGTGGAGGATGAGTCGAAGACGTATGAGTTGCGATAGTTCGTATGCAGGCAGATACTGATATAGAAATCAGCTGCAGTTCGATATGTACCGCGATAACTATTCTCCTGGCCGTGTGCTTGGTTGGTGACGAGAAAGGGTATTCGGTGCTTGGTATCTCTAGCAGGTGTTTCAAACATCTTGATTGGAGGAAGCTGCAGCTGGGGTCTGTGTGTGTGCGTTGCGTCAGAGCCTGCAGTCTAGGGGCCTGTTGCGGCTTATGTGCAGACGCCTTCGCGCTTAGCCGGTGCGCGACCCGGCCGCTGTGGACGCCGCAAGGAAGCTGTAGATACGCTGACGATCGGCCATCTAGAGTAGAGAGGCAGCAGACCATCTGGAAAGGCTCCAGGCCAGAGGCGATGGCATTTAACCAGGATAGTTATGTAAAGTGTTGAGGACATCGAGATCAGCACTGCAGACTGGGGACTTGGATTTGGTGGAGTTGCCAGACCGACAACGCTCGAGTACCGTAGGACGGGTCACAACGGTCGGCCCGTTGCGCACCACCTTCGGTTCGCATGGAGTACTCAAGCACAAGCTTTCGGGTGGATCGAACCGGACCCAGCTCAAGTAGACCGAATTTCCATTGAATGTTCAATCCACAGCCGACGTGTGGCTCAGTCGGCTTGGCGTGGCGATATGTGGCGTTTTTGAGATGAACCTGCTCCCGTTGAGGGTGCGTACCGTTCATGCTGCCATCCCTGTCCTCATTTGATATCGCGACTTGCCTCGGATAGTTCTCCCCTAGACTTCGAGCATCGCGACAAGAATCCCAGCAAACAAGAGGCGATCATCAACTACACAGAACCACCAACTGAGATCCTGTCCTTCCCGAACCCACTCCGCCCCTCGTTCATGCTTCGCCGAGCTTCATGGCCGTGAATGGCGATTTGAGCCCTCGGGCTCGCGACACCAACGAGTTCAATTGGTTCGTTGCGGCTCTCCCGGTCCGCGCCGCACGCCTAACTGACGTCTTTTAGGTTGTTCCTGGGGGAGCTGCTGGTCTGTGGAGTCGTGTAAGGAAACTCCGAGCCCCCTTTATCCTCTGAGAGCTGTCTAACGCCTGTTGACAGCACGTTGATCTTCCTCTTCTACTTCAACCGCGGCTTCGCCAAAATCATAACCATATTCGCGCGCATCTACCTCTGGTGGACCGGTAGCCCACACTACATCAATATAGAGTCGCTCCAGATATCCGTCCTCGCCGGCAGACTATTCTTCGGTAAAGTAATCTACCACGGCCCCAACGAGACGATCAGTATCGTTGGCGGTCAGATTACATGGCGGTATTGGTTACGGCGCGTGCGCAATGTTTCGTCAGATGGGACAGACGAGAGTGAAGGCGACGCCAAGGGGAAATATGGTGGGCTACCGTGCCGCATACTGGTCGAGATGAAGGGCGTTGAGTGGTTCATCTACAACAGATCGCCACAATATGACTGGCTCATGGGCGAGATGGCAGCTGCAGCGCGTGAAGGGGATGATCCAGACGTGACTCCGCCGCCGCCGCAGCCTCACGGCGCTGACGATTATCTGAACGGGCTTGATGGGGACGAGAAACACGACGATCCGAAGACCAGTTCTTCGACTTCCGGACCAAAGCAGTCCAGTGCAATGCCGGCGGTGGAGTCGTTCGAAGATATGGCGGCCAACTCGCCGTACCTCAGAATGCTCCCGATCAGAGTGGATTGTCATCGCGGTGCGGTAGTGATGGGGAATAACAACACCCCCAGTGTTCTAGTAGCACATTTCGAGAAGGCCCAGGGATATGTGGACGCTAGAAAGGTAGAGACTCTTTTAGGACTTCGAGAAGAAATTAGCCACACAATGCATACATTATTGAGCCCAATATTCAATATCTGACTACCGTTCTTTCATGCTTCCCGTGTTGGCGCTGAGCTGACCCACATGCGCAATCCAGTCTCGTTCTATCGACCAGTACAAACAAGTCTTCGATCTCAAGTTCACGCATCCTACTGTGCAGTTAAAACCAAATGCCAACTACAAGGAATCCCTTCTGGCTCGAGCAGACCGGGAGCAGTCCACAGCGGCCCCAAACCAGCCCACCCCGCCCATTCGCACTCGCCGCCAGAAACTCCGGGATCTAATCCCACTCTTGACTGCGTCGGCCGAATCCTTCAGTCCGCCCACAGGGTCGGCGAATGCACTGTCGGATCATCAGGATAACCATGGACAGTGGATGGGCCTGAGCCGTTACCTTGATGAATCCGAGCATCATGGTGGCTGGAAATTCGAACCGCAGGAATATGCGAGTGTAACAGACGTCCTGGATTGCGAGAGTGCTACATTCTGCCTGTATTGGGATGTGGTTGGGAAAGTCCCAACGTCTTCACCACCACCAAAAGAGGGCGGCAAGGAGAGAAACGGCGAAGAATACTCAGCACCTGAGTTTGGCATAGATTTGTCGTTTGAGGGCGGTACGATCCATTATGGGCCATGGGCGGATCGTCAACGCATACACTTGCAAAACATGTTCTTCCCCAAGATCTACAAGACAGCAAAACCCGCCGAACCACTGCTACCTGGAGATGACAGAACCTACACCGAGATGAAGGTGTTCGTTGAGCTCTCGAGTTCGACAATCCTGAACATCCCGGTACGGGAGGCGAGTAAAGACTGGAAATACCGCAGTCGTCTCGAAGAAGGGCAGGTTCGACCATGTGGCTGGTTGGAAATCAAGGCGGGCAGGATGAGCACTCTCAGCTACAATATGGCGTATGTCGCATCGTCAAGCGGTTGGACGCATACGCTTGATCTCGAATTACGAACACCTGAGGTCCGGACGTCTGTTAACCATGGTTTGCTATGGTCGGCTGCCAGCCAAACACTACAATGCGACCTTTCGGGCCCGTTGAAGTGGAACGGTGATACGAAATGGGTGTTCAACAACGAATCGTCCGGCATGAAAGTGTTCCTCCTACGGGAGCACATTACACTCCTGACTGACCTGGCCACTGATTGGACATCCGGCCCGCCTTCGGAGTATTGGACATTTGTGCCCATGATCTATGAGTTGAATCTCGAGCTGAAGGATTACGAATTCTTCCTCAATGTCAACGACCAAAATATCATCAACAATCCCAGCAGCTTCGAGGACAATACGTTTGTTGTACTCCGTAACTTGGGCGGTAATAACGGCTACCTAAAAGGATGCGTCGTCATGGATTTTAGAGAGTTCCGGCCACAGTGCTCAAAAGTAGAATTTACGGTGGAGACTGTGAGCAATACCGATATGGGGGGAATGCTTGAAGTGGGAGTCAGGACGCCGATATGGAACACTTGGAATTGTTCCCTAAAGCAGCAAGAATCCTTAGGAAAGGTGGGACAAGTCAAGTTAAAGGGCAGTTACGAGTTCTTCGCCAATACCTCTCCCGACCTGATTGACACCTTGAACCTAAATCTTGACGGCGAGCGGCTCCATTTGGTATTACATGGGTTTCTCATTCGATATTTCTTGACCATAAAGGAGAACTACTTCGGCGAAAACCTTCATTTCAAGACGCTGGAGGAATGGCAGAGTCGACAACAGGTAGAGGCGGGCGAGATTGCTCCGGGGCCTACCCCTCCGGCGTCGAAAAGCAATGATTTGGATGTTGTCCTTGGTGTCAGGGTTCGTGAACTGGAGATTCTACTGCCGAAGCACATATACGATGCAAAGGAGCACGTGAAGCTTAAGACGCCGTCCTTGGGGCTCGATATGCGGTTTACGAACTACTACATGGGTAAGAAGTCTGCTCGAACCTATGAAAATCTCCACAAACTGACGCAAAGTATCTACAGATCTGCAAGTAGACATGGCGCCTATATCCGCTTTCATCGGTAATTCTACCTCGGCTTTGCCCGAAATCTTTGTCGATGGCCTTACAATATACGGGCACCGCCTCTTTGGATTGCCGCCAGTAGAGCCCACGTACGTTTGCAACTGGGACCTGAGTGTTGGTGATGTCGCCGGAGAATGCTCCCTCGAATTCTTGCAGACAGCAATCTTCGCGATGGGCTCCTTCGTCTTTAGCTTCAAAGATATCGAGAACGCGCTTCCGTTGCTTAGTATACCCATCGTTCACGACGTGACTTTCGTGCGCTTGAGGGTCGGATCTTTACGCGTGTGGTTGCACATGGACGGGCCAATCGCCTTCCGTATGGTGGCCGATGAAGTGTCATTTGTATTGAACGACCTAGCAAATGAGCTCCATTCGGACCGGATCACGTTAAAAATTCCCGGCTTCAATGTTGTTTGTATGGATGTGGAGCGGAGAGACGTATGGGGGACAAAAGGTTGCTTGGAAACAGAATTCAACGTCACTGTCCTAGGTAGGAAGAAGAATGCTTCTGAAGCGAGACGGCTGCAGCAGGAGCATGTGAGGGTCAGTGACGGACGCACTGGACGCGCAACTTTCTTGCTGGAGCAACAAGATGAAGGCAGTATTGCCAGTGGGCCGAAGCCTGCGAGTATGGCGTTGCCTGGGCTTCCGTTGCCTTTTGATGGTGAACATTTTCTCTCCGACAGATACGGATTCTAGAATGCTAACGATGGGTCAGATAACTCCGGATCGGTATATGATAGCAGTTCTATAGAGTCGGATAACTCCTCGCGGACAACTAGATCGTCCACCAGCAAGAGCAGCCACTCTTTTCTTGCTAATAGGCACCGATCGAACTCATCAGGTACGGCAAGCTTGATGCAATCAGCAAGCTCTCGTACGTTGTCTTTTTATTCCGCCATGGAGTCGATCTCGGATCCTCCGCCTCCAATTCCCCCATTGCCCAGGTGGAACCCGTCTACAACTCCCAGCGCAACAACACCGGGCTCCAGGGACTCTGTGCGTATGACACCAACTGGAATGCATTTCCATGGGCTTTCGTTGGAGATGACACCGAAACCGCTCGAGGTATCCTTATCAAGTCCCTTTTCGAGGCCGGACTTCCCTCTCGACGGTGTTGAGCCCGACCTTACCAAAGTACCCTCGCTCGGAACGAATGACAGCTCCCCTCGCCTTCGACAGCCTGTAGGCCATGTCGAGATCGTCACAGACGAAGAGTCATCCAGAGACAGTATCATCGTCGAGTTCGGCTCCGGAATTCGCGGTTACTGTACTCCCACTGCCTTGCGGGAATTTGCAAATCTACTTGAACGCATACAACCGCAGTCGCCAGAGGACGTCCTTGATTCCGTACAGACCAATGTCGTCTCAAGACTCTCCGAAGTGGTCAAGAAGCCAGATTCTCATGGAAAGGTGGTCGAACTCTACCTGCAACTTCCCCAGTTCAAGTTTTGCCTGGTGGACGACTTCGTTCCGCCGTCAGCTCAGGAGGGCCGTAAGGGAGGACACGCATTCAATCTAAACTTGCGGAATCTGCAAGTCACTGCGCGATCCAGGAAACCGGCACTTACGGAAGAGGGTGGAAAGGAGGTCACTTCGGTGCATGTCTTGCTCGATTCATTGAGCCTAGACCTGAAGGACCTCACGCCGCGTCCGCTTCTGCAGATGTCGACGCAGCCGGCACTCGAGGTGGTAGTGGGAGAGCTCCTGTTCTGGGCGTCGAGCTCGGAAGCTGCCACTGTCTCTTTGCAGATCAAGAACCTCTCCTCATCTGCGCAAGGAACGCAGGCACTCTTCATCCACGACGTTGCCATGCGGACAGTCAAGGAAATGGAAGGAATCGCTGGGCGCTTCGCAAGGGTTTCCAGTGGCAAGCAGCGGAGAATGCAGCAGTTTATCTCTGCCCTAGCATCAGCAGGCGAGGAGCTCATGATCACGCAAGATCCGGCGACGCTCACGAGGCCGTCCTACGTCCTCCGCTCGGCGACTAACCACGTGCGATTAAACGACTCGTGGAAAATCACCACCCGCCTCCGGCACATCTGGCAATCACTCCCGGCCAGGGAGAAAGACGACCGCACTACCGCCTGCGTACAGAACGAGGCGCATCCGCCACACAGCGCGAAAGCTCGGCTCATTAATGTTTTCCAGCGGTGGCGCGGCTGGGAGTTGGGGAATATCAAGGAGAGTATCATGGTTAAGCAGGTGTTTGGGGATGGCGAGAGCAGCAACTCGGCACCCGGTACTACGGCAAATCGAATGCTCAATTCGAAGTTCAGAATCGATTCGGTCAGGTTCCTGCTTGATCCGGGACCAACGCAACATGAGTTTGCGATCGATCAGTTGCAAGGACTGGTTATGGCTGGTATACCCACAGGCGGCGACCCGGCGCTAGGAGGTGATTCTATGGCAATGGTCGCTCCGGGCGTCCGTGTGAACACGGTGGTGCAAGTACATACGAGAAGTATTCGTCTAGGCGTTAGGTGGGAGTTCCTGGATATACTTGAGACTGTTGCAAACGGGCTTCAGAAGCGGCGTGGCAATTCCGACACTCAGGGAACAGTCTCTGAAACCCCTTCCACTATTCCTACTTCGCTTTCGTCGAAGAGAAGAAACCGTTCCGACGGCTTCCATATGATCTTCGCCACGGACGACGGATCGCTATCACTCGACACGGTAAACTTGCGGGTCGTATCTCGTGTCCAGCACGTGCAAGCATCGGTCGTTCTATCCGAAAAGGATGTCGATCCACAAGCCGGAAAGTTCGGCAACGTCGGTAACTTAATCCTTCGTGCCCGCCACGGGAAATCCGAGGTATGCCACGGCAACAAGATCCTTAGTGAGGCCAACATCCGTGCGCCCAGTCTGTATGGACATTTCGATGAGCATTGGTTTGTGGAGACGAAGTTCCACATATGGAAAATTGCGAGCTCGGCCGAGGAGATCACCTTCGATGTGCAGGAGGAGGTGCTGGGGCTCATGGAAGTGTTTGATTACCTCGTTACCGATGAGGTAGCCCATATTCAGCGGTTGATGAATACCCTGGACACGATCCAACCGCAGAGTACGGGTGCCGCCAGTCCGAAGTCGCCAGGCCTCTCGAAGAGAAAGGTTCATATGATATATGGCACGCTTTCGGTGGATCAGTTCCGGATGGGAGCGAAGCTGTTGCCGTCGCTCACTTACCTGGTGCGCGGTGGAGGCGTCCAGCTTTCGGCGAAACCAAATTCGATGGACTCGAAGGAGATGATCGTCGATTTCGGCCTAGAACATCATGAACACGAAGTGTTCAAGTCTGTAGATTCGTCGGATCCAAGGGTCATCTCACTACTGCGACTACCGGCAATCAATGTCAGTATTCGAGACCGCAATGCAGAAGAGGAACGATTGGTAGAGGCGACTGTATCCATCGAAGCGATAACTCTCGATGCATCGTCGATCCAGAGTCTTCTCAACGCCATCAAAAAACCAGAGGTTGTCAAGGTGATCGAGGGCGTCCGCTCCGAGATGCAGGCTATCAGCTCGAAGCTTGGAGCCACCTTTGGCCGCAATAGAAAACCGAAGACAGCGACGCCGACGAAGCCTTCAAAACCATTGGTGTACCAAGCTCATGCCGGGGTTTCAAGTCTGAAGATTCAAACCATGGCACCGTCTGCCAATCTGGAGGTGAATCTAGGGTTCATACAGCTGTATGCGTCCAACAGGCCTACGCTAACAGGGCCAGTGCTGTCGTTCCCTGATATCCGCTTGGAGTTCGGGAGGATCACTGTGGAGTTGACGAGAACCGCCGAAGATGGGGCACGGGATACCTGCGGGTTCCTAGAGCTACATGCTTCGCTAACGGCGTCGCTACAGCAAACCGAAGCTGGAAACTCACGGCCGGCGTTTTACATCCAGAGCCACTCCCTCAAGATTGATCTCTTCGCCGAAACGGCTTCGGCGGCTGTAGATGTGGTTGGACATCTCCAGGATCGGCTGAAGGACTTGGACCTCTCCCGGGAAGTCAAGTATTTGCGAAAGCTGCGCAATGCGAAACCGTTGATCCAGCCATCGCCCGATCCCGATGCAAGCAGTCAGCTGGGACTCCTCAATACCGCGGTATCCATGGAAATGATGGGTATCAGGGTCTCCTGGATCGTGGGCGGAACAGCAACTACTCTGCCAAGTGGCATGCCGAAGCAGAACTTGGTGTTGTCGTTTAAACGGATTCATTTCTCCACGGCCACACGGAAAAGCAACGAGGCGAAACTCATTATTGAGGACTTTATCCTGCAGATGGTGGATGCCACAGCTGGCGAGGCTGTTGAGCGCTCAGAGAACTCCGCGCTCATGCCAGAAATCGTGTTCAAGGTGGCATACAACCTCAGTGCGACCGAGCGGCTGTTGGCATTTCAAGCAAAGGGCAGGTCACTCGACCTCCATCTTCAATCCTCTTGCGTACTCGCCGCGAACTCGATAGAGAATTCCATCTCCGAGGCGGTGCAGAAGTTTAGAGATGCATCTTCGAGCTGGAAATCGACGCTCACGCGCGGCGGAGAAGAGAGGACGAGTATGTTCAGCACCAAGCGTTTGGCCTCGGTAATGGTCGATGCCGATTTTGCGGGTGCGGTTGTGCATCTCGGACGGGGCCTAGATTCAGGGATCGAGAAAAATAAGGCGCCCGGAGTGCAGAAGGGGAGGTATGGACAGTTTGCCCAAGGTGAAGCGAATGGTATCACGATGCTCAAGTCACCGGGGCTGGCATTCAAGGTCGAATACACCGATCCAATCGATGAGGATCCGTCGCTCAGTGCCGAGATCAAAATCTCCGCATCAGATAACATGCTCTTCCCGTCTGTCGTGCCGCTGATCATCGAGATGTCGGACAACGTCAAGGAGATCATGAAGCAGCAGCCTACGGATACTAGCGATATGGCTGAGAAGATGGACAAAGCTGCCAAAGACAGTCATAATCCAGTTGCTTCCGATCCGGCTGCGATCCTGGGAAGATGTCGTCTCAATATTGGGATACGAATCTGCAAGCAGGAGTTCACTCTGAGCTGTCAGCCAATCGCCAGAGTCGCAGCATCGGCTGGATATGATCAGATATATGCTACCATCAATACCTGCGACGACCCCGAAGGCGGGCGGTTCTACTCGCTCTCCGTGGCTATCAATGGCCTGAAGACATCGTTGCAACATGTCTACTCTCGTGAATCCACCGGAACTCTCGAGGTCGAATCAGTCACACTATCGTTGATGGATAGCAAACACGTCATGGGCTCCGCTGGCCTCTCATGCATGATGAAGGTGAGCCCAATCAAGTCACAGCTCAACGTCAAGCAGTTCCAGGACTTCCTCCTCTTCCGGGAAATCTGGTACCCGGCAGAGATGCGAAATACTCCCACAATGCCGCTGGAGTCGACTGAAGACCCGTCGGCGATGCTGGTGCAAAGGTACCACAAGGTCGCTGCGAAAAATGCGTTCCCGTGGAATACTACTGTTGCCGTTACAGAACTTGAGGTTCAGCTGGATTTCGGTCAATCACTAGGGAAATCGGCGCTGCTGATCTCCCGCTTCTGGATTACTTCTAGGAAGACGTCAGATTGGGAACAAGCTCTATGTCTGGGCTTCGATTCAATCCGCATCTCGTCGACCGGTCGTCTGGGTGGATATATCGATCTGAGTGGGATCAAGATCAGGACTTCGATCAACTGGGGCTCTGCCATTGAGTCTACGGATACCGTGCAGACACCGCTTATCGAGGCATCGGTGGGTTTCACAAAACTGGAGGCAAAGGTCTCCTTCGACTACCAGGCATTCCTGCTCGCCGATATCGCGACGTTCAACTTCTTGATGTACAACCTGCAGGATGAGCGTACCGGCGGCGAGCGTTTGGTTGGGGTTCTCGACGGCGAACAAGTCCAGATATTTGCTACTACTCAAAGTGCCGCCCAGGGACTGGCACTATACCAAGCGTTTCAACGGCTATGGCAAGAGAAGCTCGCATCCTTCGAGGTGTCGCTAAAGGAGGTCGAGAGCTACTTAAACCGCCGACAATCCCACGCCCCGGCAATGCAAGAGAAACCGCAGCCCCCATCACGGAAGGCGTCTACGGCTTCATCCGCAATATCAGGCGTATTCTCACTGCACACGGATGTCGTCGTTAATCTCAAGGCAGTCCACCTCGGCGCCTTCCCTAGTACTTTCTACGACACCTCCGTCCTAAAGATGGAAGCCCTTAACGCCACCGCGCACTTCGAAGTCGAGACCGTCGACGTAAAACGAATCCACAGTATGCTCGAGATGAAGCTCGGAGAACTTAGTATTGCCCTCGCACCAGTTAAACAGGATGGGCAGGGCACGACATTAGCCGATGTCAGCGTCGAGCGGGTCATCAATGGCATTGCGCAGGCAAAGCAAAAGTTGGGAACTAGGGGTATAATCTTGAAGGTCCCGCAGGTCACGGCGAAAATGCATACCTGGCATTCACCTGGCTCCGTGGCGGTGGACTACAGATTCCACTCTGCGTTCGAGGGCCAGGTCGAGGTCGGATGGAATTTTCATAGAGTGGGGTTTATCAAAAAGTATGTTCCCTTTCCCCCTCCCTTCATATGTATAATCTAACCCTCTCTAGTATGTACCACACCCACGCCAAAGCCGTCGCGCAGCGCCAGGGGCGCCCTCCCGTCTCCAGCCGGATTTCGATGTACACCGATGGCCCCGGGCTTGCCTCTGCCGCGTCGTCGGAAGACGGCTCTGAGAAGAAGACTAAGCAGAAGGGCAAGATCACGGCGGTCGTGGACGTGCCCCAGAGCAAATACGAATACAACCCGATTGATCCGCCGATTATTGAGACACCACAACTGAGAGATATGGGCGAGGCTACGCCACCGATGGAGTGGATTGGGCTGCATAGAGAACGTTTGCCACATTTGACGCATCAGGTATGTTTAAGCTTCGATCAGGATTGGGGAGTGGATATGGCTAATATGCGCTGCGCTAGATTGTTATCGTGGCCCTTCTGGAGGTTGCGAGAGAAGTCGAGGACGCGTATTCGAAGATTCTGGGATCGAGCTGAGGAGTGGGCTTTGCTGCTACTGGAGAACTATAGAGGGATGGCGTTCATTGTATTGCGTACTCGTATTCTGTTTAAGTTTTCTCATGTCATTACTTGGTTATAATATCGCGGAGGCGTTGAAGTTTATACATTATGAGGCCCAGCGAGCCTGGGCTGGATGGTTGGTTTGTATTTTAGTTTCCATATCAAGGGACAACATACCCTCACAAACTCTGCGAGGAGGATATCTCCAGAAATTTACTTCTTCTACAACATCAATTGTTTCGTCCATAACCTTCCCCCCTTTGCCAGCCTACCCTAGACCAAAGCTTCTCCGCACGAGTGCGTGATGGTTCGTCAACCGTGTGCTATAAACACCCCCTCGAGTCCGCAAGCAATCTGTGCCCATATAGAAACACTGTCGTCCAGAACACCAGAATACCATAGCTCCATAATGCGTTCCATCACTTTCTTCACCGCCGTCCTGGTTGGTTGTGCCGTCGGCGTTCTTGGGTATGTATGCATACCGTGTACAGGAGGTCGAGTGGAATAATGACGCGTAGGTCAACAGCTGCGACCAGTGCCCCTCCTCCTCCAGCGGCCAAGACCACCGTCAATACCAGGGCCAGCACCTCCACGGCGCCGCACTAGCCATCGACCCCCAGCAGCAGTATTTAGATCCCCAGCAGCAGTATTTTGAGCCCCAGCAGCAGTATCCGAGCAATGTTCAAGGTACGGGGCTTCCTTCCTTCCGACTAGACGGATCATGTATGTGTGCTGACCACTCTTATGTACCAGGCTACTACATCTCCGACGAGATCGAGCACCTGACCGCGCCGCACGACGAAGACGGCGCGATAATTCGCGAGGAAGCGGTGGACGCGCTGCCACAGTCTGCGACCAGCGCGCTCTCGAGTCTCCTGGGCACGTCCGCGTCGATCCCTACAGGCGTGCTGAGCCTGGTCCCCACCGACGCGGCGCAGCGCAGCGCGTTCCTGATTAATCTCGAGAGTGCGCTGCCGACGGCCGCGAGCGAGAGGGCTAGTCTCATCAGTGAGGTGCTGAAGGCGACCGATAAGGCGGGTGTCGAGAGCGTCCTTGGCGATGTGTTGGCGAGTGCGACGGGAACGGGCGAAGACGCGAAGGCGACGGGCGAGTCGAACAATGAGGGTGGTGATGATGATGCAAGCGGTGCGCCG